>NC_057824.1:19992040-20295070 GCF_910594005.1 Cervus elaphus
CAGTGGTTGAGACTCTGTGCTACCAAAGGAGGGGGTACAGGTTTGATCCCTGGGCAGGGAACTATGATCCCGCATGCTGCGTGGCATGACCAAAAATCTAAATAAAGCAATAGGAAGAAAAAAAAGTAAATTAAAACAAAAGCATTTCTCTGTTTCAATTGAGGGAGACCTTGCTGTGGTTCTGACAGGCAAGAAGATGGAAGGAGAACTAAGGCAGGGGACAGAACCAAAAAGTGGGTGGGGATGGGACCACATTTGAGGGGAGGACCCTCACGTGGCCCAGACTAAAGGTCAGTTTGAAGTCATTTGTTGTGACAGAATCATTCACTCTGTCTGCCTATTCGCTGACTCCTGAGAGTGAAACTAACCTCTCACTTCAAAACACTTACATTTACAAATGTTTTTGAGGGACTTCCCTGGTAGCCCAGTGGTTAAGACTCCAGACTCCCAATGCAGGGGTCACAGGTTCAATCCCTGGTCAGGGAACTAAGATCCTGCCTACTGCACTGTGCAGCCAAAATTAAAAAAAAAAAGTTTCTGAGAGTGAGCTTTTTATAGACGTTTCCTGAAGTGATGTGCTCCTGTCTAGGTCCAGGCCGAGGAGAACAGATGCTGTCCTCAGTCATTCTGAAGGTGACAACTGAAGTGCGGGACATCTGGTCCCACGCCAGGCCTTGGGCTAAGCTTTGTACATGAAGCGTTGTACCTTCTTTCATCCACAGGAGGACCTGTGAGATGGGTCCTGCTAATTCCTGCAGTTTCACAGATGGGGAAGCTGACCCTTGAATGGGTTACATGGGCTGCTCACACTCAGATGGCTGGAAAGTGGCGGGGCTGGGCTGGACTCTGGCTGTCTCAACTCTGGAGTCCACACTCTTGACCACTGTATACTAAGTTCTATCTGCATGTAGGACCCTGGGTCCAAAGTGCCAACAGGGCTGAACATTTTAGTCAGAAATCGTTGCAAGGAATTTTGACTGCAACAGGGGTTGGAGGCTTGTGGTGCCTGAATATCTCAGTAATATCTTACTCTTGTTGTTCCGTTGCTAAGTCGTGTCTGACTCTTTGCGACCTCATGGACTGCAGCACCCCAAGCTTGCCTGTCCTTCACCATCTCCTGGAGCGTCTAGGTTGTTTTAATTCTCTATAGTGTAGGTGACATTGATGACTGATACGATTAAAGATAAAATTTTGTGGAGCTTTCCTTTCTCTTCCTCTCCATGCAAAGAAAGAATGTGGGAGACATGATGTATGCTACACCGTGAACACGGAAACTGAAGCATGGTCTGTGGTTACCAGGGACTTTGCATTGAATGGAGACTCTTGATAGTTGAGTCCACCTAGAGCCACAACCCTAAGTGCTTCTGTTGCTCAACATGCTTGTACTAAGTCCCCTACATACAAACCCTCAAGTTGAGAAATTTTGAAGATATGAACATGTGTCTGGTTCTAGCAAGGAACCAAAACCTGTGCCATCAGCGCCAGGTGTGAGCGGAATTGCAGCTCGCGCTCCGTCTCCTACTGCTGATGATCCTGCAGCTCTCCCATCTCCCACCTTCTCTCCCGGCTCCAGTCAGTACCTCTTCTTGCCCGTTCACTTGCTGCCAGCCCCTGTATCCCAGCTGTTGCACTGTACTACTGTACTTTTCAATGTACTGTCCTGTAAGATCGAAAATGTTTTATTTCTTATGTTTCTTGATGTGCTATTTGTGTGAAAAGTATTATAAACCTACTACAGTACAGTACTATATAGCTGATTGTGTTAGTTGAGTAACCAGGCTCACTTAGTGGACTTACAAGTAAATTTGACTCATGAACATGCTCTTGGAATGGAACTTGTTCATATGGAGGGGATTTACTGTAGACTCAAAGTGGCTTGATTCTCCCATCAATGTTTTCACTGGGTTGCAATTGAAATTCAATGCTGAGAATAACAACAATTAAAAAAAAAAAAAAAAAAGGTGAAGGACTGACTGGCAGGGAAGTAAATTGTCCCTTTGAGATTTTATATGTAGTACTTGTTGTTTTTGTTCAGTCTCTCAGTTACCTTGACTCTTTTCCACTCCATGGGCTGCAGCAGGCCAGGCTTCCCTGTCCTTCACTATCTCCTGGAGTTTGCTCAGACTCATGTGCATTGAGTCAGTGATGCCATCCAGTCATCTCATCCTCTGTCACCTCCTGCCCTCAATCTTTCCCAGCATCAGAGTCTTTTCCAATGAATTGGCTTTTATACAATCATATTCTTGCCTGGGAAATCCCATGGACAGAGGACCCGGCCAGGCTAATAGTCCATGGGGTCGCAAGAGTCATACATGACTGATTGACTAAACCACCACCACATATGTATAATATATATGTGGATAAAGAGTCAGCCTGCAATGTTGGAGACATGGATAGACAGGTAGACATGGGTTCAGTCCCTCTGATAGGAAGATCCCCTGGAGAAAGAAATGGCAACCCAATCCAGTATTCTTGCCTGGATAATCCTATGGACAGAGGAACCTGGCGGGCTACCGTCCATGGGCTCACAAAAGAGTCAGACATGACTCAGCAGGCATGTACATATATATAGTTTAACACTATGAATATTCATAGGTGTGTTCACAGTTATTTTAATACAGAATTATGAGACTGGGGAAGTGAAGAAGGATTATGTCGATCTCAGTCTAAATTAAAAAAGACCTTGTTATTCCGAGTACAGGGTCCTGCTTCCGCATGGTGGCAGCTGTCTCAGGTCGGGTTACAAGCTCCTTTCTTAAGACTGACTCTGCAAACATGACTTTGAACAGCCAGGGAGTGCCACCTCTGCACAGAGCTCCTGAGAAGGCTTGTATATCTTTGCATCCTTCTTCAGCAGTCCTCACGGCGCTGAGCTCAGAGCTGCAGATGCTACGGTACGTGTCAAGCCTACTATCCCCCCTGTGAGAGCTTTGATCAGGGATGTGGTCAAAGGTGAGGCGTCAGAACTGGTTCCCCACCATCCCTGTGATCCTCGTCCTTGTCTCTTCCCAACAGGAATTGCCCTCTCACTGTATCCAGCAGGCAACTAGAGCCCTGCTTTCATGCACTGGACAAATACACATTGATTCCTCTCCTATGCCAGGCATGGTCCTAGCTGCCGGGGACAGAGTGATAAACAAGACAAGCAAGTTCGCAAATCCGTGGGGATTATAGTTCTCCAGAAGAAGCACATATTAGACTACCAGTTTTACAAATCAACGTACGTTCTGTGAGATAAATACACAGCATGTTGTAAGAACCTGGACAGAGTGTGGTGGGCTTCCCAGGTGACTCAGTGGTAAGGAAGCCTCCTGCCAGTGCAGGAGATGCAGAAGACAGAGGTTTGATCCCTCACTGGGGATAACCCCTTGGAGTAGGGAATGGCAACCCACTCCAATATTCCTCCCTGGAAAATTCCATGGACAGAGGAACCTGGTGGGTTCCAGTCCATAGGGTCGCAAAGAGTTGGACAGGACTGAGCAACTAAGAACACACAGAGGCAGAGTATGGTAACTTAATTTGAGATCAAGGAATTGATATTCAAGTTGAAACATTCTAGGGAAAAGTCTCTGGGTAGGGCAAGACAGCTAGGACTTTTGAAGAATTAAAAGAAAATGTGGGAAGGGAGTGCTGTAATGGGGGCATTTGATGGTATTAGATGAGCGGACAGGGAGAGAGATCCATCAAAGTACAGATTTCAGGTTTTATTCTAAGTGCCAGGTTCAGCCATTAAAAGATCTGGAAAGTAAGGAACATGATCATGCTTGTATTTTTAAAATTATTACTCTGGCTACTGTATTGAAGTTGTCTTGGATGGAGGCAAAGTGGAAGCAAGGATAGCAGATACAAGATAAGTTAAAATTGTCAAAGGGAGGGCTGACATTGGCTTGTTGTGGGGTTGTGGCTATGGGGTGGAAAAAAAGTGAAGGATCCTCTCTACCTGTTTGTCTACCTATTTGTCTATCTATGTAGGTATGGATACATCTATCCATCCATTCATCCACCCAGCCACACATCCACCCAACCTCCCCCCCTCCCTCCCTCCATCCACCCAACTATCATACCATCCTTCTATCCATCCATCCTTCCTTCATCTACCCACCCTTCATCCATCCATCCATCCATCATCCATCCACCCACTCATCCACCCAACCCTCTCTCAATCCATCTGTCTATCCACCTATCCACCACCCACCTGCCCGCCCACTTAACCCCCCTCCATCCATCTACCCATCCTCCCATCCACAACCCACCCCTCCACTCAACCCTCCCTGCCTCCCTCCATCCATCCATTCATCCACAATATCATCCATCCTTCCATCCATCCATCCTTCCTTCACCCACTCATCTACCCAATCCAACCCTCCCTCCATCTATCCATCCACCATACCATCCATCTTCCAGCCATTCATCCATTCTTCCTTCATCCATCTGTCCAGCCATCATCCATCCATCATCATCATTTATTCCCTGTTGCATAAAATCCACTTACTCATATTTTGTAGTGCATCAGTGAGCAGTGCCACTGTATTCTAAGTCCTACAGAAATCACAAAGCTGTTTTTGATTTGCTTGGTGATTTTCTGTATTGCTCCAGAAACAGGCAGAAAGTTCTTTCTTCCCCTATTAAAGTTTGCTTGGAGGCAGTCCTGTCGGCTCCCTCATTTCCCTTTGCCGCTGTTTACCTTGGATGACACCGTTTGCTTTTCCATAAGTTCCTCATGCATTGAAGGCTGACGTTCTTAATCATTCTGTCCCCCGTGTTACAGCGGCTGCTGCAAAGATGCCAGGCATGCCTTCAGGAGCTCAGGCCACCTCAGCAGTGTGTGTAACGCCAATGGGATGTGAGGTGGTGGGGAGGTAATTAGTTTAGCGAGCTGTAAATGGAAGAAGACTGGAGACACCACTAACATGTGGATGCCTAGGAGGAGGGGCGGCTGGCTTCCTTTCAGATTTGAGGAAGAATAATTGAATCCATAGCTATGAAAATGAAAGCAACATTAAGAGACTTTTATGGCAGCATGTGAGGCGGGAAGAGCTAAATTCAATCAGTGTGAATTTACTGAGTGCTTATTATGTACCTGTCACTGTGTGAGGCATTTTAACCAAACAAAGGGGAAGATAATACCAGGACATAAATAAGTCTTTATATGCTCCATGGGAAGTCAAGATTTCAAAACAGGAGGATGCTGCAAGCATATATTAGAAAGGTTGTGTAGCAATTATAAGCTGTATTAATAGGTAGTACTGTTAGAGCTTTGACTATACGACTCTGTGACTATGATTAATTTACTTAACCTCTCTGAATATCAAGTCTCTCCTTTATGAAATGTTCATAAGACAGCATGGAATGCCATTGCATACACAGAGGCACACACAGACTGCACACACACACACACACAGGTTGTTTAGGGCTCTTTAGGACTGCACCAGTGGTATTGTGCCAGGTAGGCAAGTGAAGAAAATGCCCTTCACTAGACTTCTTTAAAGTCTACTATTTTAGCAAATTATTTAAAATATCTACATGTTTAGAGTAGAGTAAGTCAGCATAAACCTTGACATGGACTAGAAAAGTAAATAGGTGTTGAAAAAAACATAAAGATAAGGCATCCAGTCCCATCACATCATAGCAAATAGAAGGGAAAAAAAACTGGAAGCAGTGATAGTTTTTCTTTTCTCGGGCTTCAGAATCACTGTGAATGCTGACTGCACCCATGATATTCAAAGATGCTTGCTTGGAAGGAAAGCTATGACAAACCTAGATAGCGTTTTAAAAAGCAGAGACACCACTTTGCCAACAAAGTTCTGTATAGTCAAAGCTGTGGTTTTTCCATGAATGGATGTGAGAGTTGGACCATAAAGAAGGCTGAGTGCTGAAGTATATACGGGTGCTTTTGTATTGTGGGGACTCTTGAGAGCCACTTGGACTACAAGGAGATCAAACCAGTCAATCCTAGAGGAAATCAACCCTGAATATTCATTGGAAGGACTGATGAAGCTAGAGATGAAACTGAAGCTAAAGCTCCAATAGTTTGGCCGTCTGATGGTGAAGAGTTGACTCACTGGAAAAGACTCTGATGCTGGGTAAGACTGAGGGCGGAGGAGAAGGCAGCGGCAGAGGATGACGTGGTGGAATGGCATCACCAGCTCAGTGGACATGAATTTGAGCAAACTCCGGGAAATAGTGGAAATCAGAGAAGCCTGGCGTGCTATAGTCCATGGGGTCACAAAGACTTGGACATGACTTGGCGACTGCACAACGGCAGCAAAGATTTTCCTGACGGTGCACACTTCTCTCTAATACATAAAAGGTATGGGGCTTATGCAAGTTAGTATATTAGCTGCCGTTTTCCAAAGCATGGGCCTTTCTATTAATAGTAGATCTTAGAAGTTGAAATCGTACTGAAGTCTTCCCTGTATTCCACTTCTGACATCTGTGTTATACACTGACATTCTCAGGGTCCTAGTACATCTTTCCCATGGTATGTTCTTGCATGTGAAGGTTTTTTTTTTTCTTGCATCTGATCCACAAGATTTCTCCATTTCTAGTCTTTTTGTAAATTCAATTCCATTTCAAAAATCTCTCCTTACCATCCTAACTTCTCTTTTACCTCACAGTCATTTCTATCATTTGTCTAACTTTTCACTAGCTTTTCATTCTTTTTTTCAGAATTCTCTCTGTAGGATGCTCTCGTAATTTCTACACAACTGAATACTCTTAAAGTTTTTATTTAAAAAAATATAGATATTTTCTTACATGCTGTGTTGAAAATAAGACAACAGGAGGCACTTATGCTAAGCTTCAGGTTTCTCAGAAATAAAATCTTAAAACAAGCCAGTCAGAAATTGCCTGATCAACACCGGTTATCTGCCCAATAGACTGCTATCCCCTAAAGGAAAGTAACCTTGCAATAAACAATCCCTTTTTTGCCGAATATAGCTGCCTTGTTCCAGCTCCCTTCTGCCTATAAGAATCTTTCATTTTGTACAGCTTTTCAGAACTGCTTTCCGTCTGCTTGATTGAATGCTGCCCAATTCATGAATTGTTGGATAAAGCCAATAAGATCTTTAATGTTTATTCAGATGAATTTTTAAAGTAGTTTTCATTAAGTTTAGGATTGGTGATGTATATTTAAATATACCTCATAGGCATTATAACTTGGTTTCTAAAACATATTTTATAAATAAATGCTTAGAATCACAGAACATTTTTCTTAAGAAGAACCTGCATATCACCTGACCGTTTCATTATTTACCAATTAATAGAAAAGTGATTTATGATTCTTTATCTCCTCATTTATTGGCGAAAGAAAAGAAAACCACCTTTAGTTAACCATCAGAAGAACATAACTACTTTATACCCTAAGGGCTAAAGAACAATTTAAGTGAATTAAAATTACTTTTATTTTTACAGTGATGGGGTCGGAAATGGAATGGCTAGACTCAGAAGGATTTTTCTAGAGATGGATTTTAACAGTTGAATAGATTTGCCTTGATTAAAGAAGGAAATAAGAACTTGGAGAGGAAATGCAAGTATTACTTTAGGGTTATTGAGAAAATCTGGCTCACAGGGCTGAGCAGGACAGGGAGAACTCATCAGCCACTCGAGACAAGTTGTTTTATTAAAAGTCAACTGAATGTGCCAGAGTGGTCGTTCTCTACTGAGAAGTAAGGCTCAACATCCCATGGATTTCAGCACTCTCGAATCTGAGTATCTGGATTGACTTGTAGGGAGATTCGTATCGAGGCTTAGTGAAATCAAACTTGAGACAGAGGGCAGGCACATAGATTTCTTCTTGCTTGCCAGGTCTGATGAAGAGAGGCTTCCTGTAGTTTTGTTGAGGAGAAGGCATCTGAGCTCAGCGGGAAAGTGCTGTGATGGATTAGCAATGTCTTCTAGGTGTACAGGAAGGGGGGAGGTGGTAGCACTGGAGCCAAGTATCACCATCCTACCTGAGACAGGGCATCTTCCCCGTGGTCAGAGACGGGGGCGCTGTTTGCTTCTGGAGATCGTATCCACTTGACTTGGTGCATAAATATTAAGATGATTTCATTTCATTACAACTGTCAAGCAGAGGGGAACGATGGCATCTTAGAGCCCTGCAAGGGGATGTTACGGTTCACTTGGGGATACCTATTAGTATTTCTAACCCAATTCCTTTTCAACACAATGGTTTAATTGTAGGAAGAGTTGTTTAGGGAATACTGTTTGATGGGGTTTAATCAATTTATGCTATTGGCTTCTGCTGCAGATTATGTCGTTCAACACACAGGGCAGACTTGATTCCATTCATTTCGGGGAAAGGCGATTTAGAATGGAATACGGCGGCTCTGAAGCTGCTGTTCTCATTTCTGAATGTGGATGGGTCCCCGGTGGAAGGTCTTGGCACTGTGTGCTGCTGTGTCCTTCCTGAATCTCTCTAAGCAGATGCTTGATCAGAGAACAGAGCCAGAGAGGGGAGGAAGTTGTCGAGATATGCTGTTGGCAAATGTGTCTAGGGAGACTGACGTTTTCCTAACCACCCCTCTTAATTATAATTAAAAAAATAGTGAACTTGAAAATTTAAGAATAGATAAAAATGAAAAATGTATCATAAAACTGTATAACCTGCCTTATGATACATTTTTTTTTAATCAAACTTTTTCTTTTGTATTGGAGTATAGCTAATTAATGGGCTTCCCTGGTGACTCAGATGGTAAAGAATCTTCCTGCAATACAGGAGACCTGAGTTCAATCCCTGGGTCAGGAAGGACCCCTGGAGAAGGGAATGGCAACCCACTCCAGTATTCTTGACTGGAAAATCCAATGGACAGAGGAGCCCGGTGGGCTATAGTCCATGGGGTCGCAAAGAGTTAGACACGACTGAGCTTCGAACAACCACCTAGCCAATTAACAATGCTGTGGTAGTTTCAAGTGAACATTGGAGGGACTCAGCCGGAAATATACATGTATCCATTCTCCCCTAAACCCCTCTCCCATCCAGGCTGCCACATGACATTGAGTAGAGTTGCAAATGTTAAACAATAGGTCCTTGTTGGTTACCTATTTTGAATATAGCAGCGTGTACATGACTTGCCCAGGAGAATGAAGTTATGATTGCTGGGGCAGGGGGGGAGAGGGAAAGTAAGGGAGTCTGGGAAGGTCATGTGACATTTTGCACATCTATCATCACGTGTATAATAAGCATCGGTGGTGGGTGAGGGAAGCAGGGAGCCAGGGGAGCGGAGCTGATGGGCTGTCGACTAAGCCGCCATCTCTGAAGCCAGAATCAGTTGGTTAGCAGCTTCTGGGCCTCCCTGAGCTTGGCCTTTTCATCTGGAAGGTGGATCAGCAAATCAAAGGGCTTAGTAGCTGTTACTGATCTGTAGTCCCTCTTGCCAATGAGGACACTGGGTTAGGGAAGACAAGACCTGTAGGTGGTAAGTGTCAGAGCTGGAATCATCCTTCAGAGCTCCTAAGAGACAGTACATTGTGAAGTTCTGTAGGGAGACCTGGATTTATTATCTGAATATGGGATGGATTTTGAATCTAAAACTGGTCCTTCAGCTCCAGTCTTGGCACACACTATCTGTGAGCTCTTTGCCGATTCCAAACTTCCCCTTGGCCTGAGTCTCCTCATCTAGGAAAGCCTTAAGGTTCCCTAAAAGGCTGGTGTGAGAATCATATGATGCAGTAGATGTCACAGTGGTTTTCACAGCAGAACACACCACTCCAATGGAAGGCAGCAATCCAAGCAAGACCAGATGTGTAGTTGCATGAGAAAGGCAAGAAAGACATGGAACATCCCTTAGCCCAGGAGCACAGTTGATCTAGAACAAACATTTCCAGGCTGCTTGGATCCTAGCTAGAGTTATATCATATCTGATAAATATCAGATTCAGTAAATATCCTTTATTGAAAGTCTACTATGTGCAAATTACTCTTCCCATTTTCTTTTGTGATTAAGGGCTGCTTCTAACACAGTCCCTATCTTAAAGGAACTTAAAATTGCATTGAGAAAAGCAATTTTCAATCTGACCCATTTTTTTTTTTTGAAACTTAAAGATTTAAAGTAGTTTTTATTACTCAATTTCTTTTCATGAGGCTGTTCTAGAAATGCTCTATATTTATATATATTATGAATTTAGGATTTTCTCAAGAAGTATTCCCTCAGCCACATTGGTCCCCCTTATTTCCCTCCCAAAAATACCAAAAAAAGTATGCCCCTATGATGTCTAATTGTCTTCTTAGTGGTACATTTAGAGTCAAAGATGGTGATGCCAAGTCTTGTTCATGTCCTCCTTTCCCGACAGAGATAGTTTCTGAAAAGGGAATGTGGGGTGAGAGATATGAATCACTGCCTTTTTGTTTTGTGAAAAGCCAAGGTT
Source organism: Cervus elaphus (assembly GCF_910594005.1). NCBI lineage: Eukaryota > Metazoa > Chordata > Mammalia > Artiodactyla > Cervidae > Cervus > Cervus elaphus. The sequence goes on from NC_057824.1 coordinate 20,002,408, forward strand.
GTACCAGGGCGACCCAACCCGAAGCAAACCTAAAATATGAATGAATGATAGAATGAGGATAGGAAACTATGTTGGGGGCTGAGAGAGTCAAGATCATACAGAAGTTACAGGGTATGGATGGACGCAAACAAGTGATTCAGAAGTCAGTCTCTTAGCAGCGTGCGTAGCGGGTAAGCACTCAGGGAGTCTGAAATAGCTGCAGGGGATGTGGGCCTTCTAAGCGGTACCTTTTGGATCAGTAGCTAGGGTCAGGGCAGACAGCAGTGGGGGCTGGAGCCAGCGTTGTCATACTGTGCTGCAGGGGCCACTGCAGGTGCTTGTGTAGTGGCAGAGGTTATTTTCTACACTAAGTGTGTAGCTCTGTCTCCTGTGCGGCCCCGCAGAGGCAGGCGTACAGTCTAAAAGCACACATGTTGTCAGACACCCAGGACCACGTGTTGTCTCTATTTGGTCTCTGATAAATACGTGTCTTAGGAAGGACTGCATAATCACTTGGCTTCATGCATCTTTACAAGGCCATCTCTGTGAAAGGTGTTTTGAAGGAGCACTGGCAGAGACCAGCATAGCAAAAGGGTCCTGCACTAAGAGGAAGTCTTTTCCTTTCGAATATCCCCACAAAGGCATCTGTTTGTCTTCCTGATGGGCCAGCACTTCCTCTGGGAACCAATCAGTGCTTATCAGGAAGGCAGTGGGCTCTTATCTCAATCCCAATTCGTGCCAACTCACTAAATGGGTCAGGAAAGGACGATTTTAATTCTCACACTTTGTTTTTATGCTGTATGAGTTATAGGCAATGCTAGATACTTTCATCCAGGAAGTCTGTATTCTGGAGAAGGCTCTGGAGAGTCCCTTGGAGATTAAGGAGATCAAACCAGTCAGTCCTAAAGGAAATCAATCCTGAATATTCATTAGAAGGACTGATGCTGAAGCTGAAGGTCCAATACCTTGGTCACCTGATGCAAAGAGTTGACGCATTGGAAAAGACTCTGATGCTGGGAAAGATCGAGGGCAGGAGGAGAAGGGGGTGACAGAGGATGAGATGGTTGGATGGCATCACTGACTCAATGGACATGAGTTTGAGCCAACTCCAGGAGACAGTGAAGGACAGGGGAGGCTAGCGTGCTATAGACCATGGGTTTGCAAAAAATCTGACAGGACTTAGCAACTGAACAACAGCAATCTAGCAGTGACAATAACAAGATTTTGTCCTTTGCCATTAGCTATAATAGTTTATGAATGTTTTATTATCTCTATCCCTTCCTTTTTTAAAGATTTTTTTTTAATGTGGATCATTTTAAAAGTCTTATTGAATTTGTTACAATATTGCTTCTGTTTTATGTTTTTTGATTTTTTGGCCACAAGGCATGTGTGATCTCAGCTTGATCTCAGCTCAGATCTCAAGTTCTCAAATTGAACTTGCATTCCCTGCCTTGGAAGGTGAAGTCTTAATCACTGGACCAACGGGGGAAGTCCTATCCACCACCATCCTTGAATGCCTTCCTCCTCCAATCCATAGACATATACAAGCATATTTGCTCCATAATTATAAGCTTTTAAAGGGATTATATCAAGATTATATCATTTATAGTATATTACTACTTTAGCAACTTTCCACACATTAAACTTTATTAAGGTACTGTCTATGATAATCCTTGAAGCTACTTACTAGAATACCACTTTGCAGATTTTAAAGCAAAAACTCCAGGGGTGTTCCTGGGTAAGAATCTGAATTTTGAATAGGCATACAACATGATTTTTATTAACAGTAACATTTTAAAACCACAGCCTTATATAGATAAAGCCAAGGCTAAATTCTCATACAATTTGAACGTTAGGACCAAACAATTTTTTTGTAAAACTTGGTCTCTGGGTGAAACTTAAATTCTTGTTTCTTTTTTTTTTTCTTTCTTTTTTTTAAGAGAAAGAGTGCTTCGGAGGTTAGAAATCCCCAATAGAGAATACCTGGCCACATAATTCTGAATTTATTCCTCTTTTAAGATACAGAATAGCACCCAAGAGACCCAAAAAAGTTCATTCTGCTCCGAAGAACCAACTTTTCTAAGTTGATACCATTATCATAATTTATGTTTCTTTTTGAGAGTGCAAAACATTTCAAATGCTACAGAAATTTATCCAAAAGCATTTAACATTTGCTTTTGACATAGGTATATGATAAAGATTTGCTTCACTGAATGACTGAGTGAAGAACCCATCTCATCACACAGGAAAATGATGGAAATCAGCTGGGAAGTATGGTGTGTGGAGTCATAGCCTTCATGGGACTGGCTTAACCACAGAATTGGGTAACGCTCAGGATGTAGTCACTGGAGTAGACCTAGATGATTAAAGAGAAGTGTAAGAGTGGAAGGAATATACTAGAAACATGTGTGCCTGCAGTAAAAGGTGATGAAAAGTTAGGTCCATTGATTCATTTATGTTTTATCGAGTGCCTACTGTGGCAACACCCTATGCTGCTGAGGAAGGCAGACTTGATAAGGTGATCAGACACTCCAGATTTCCCAGAATCAAGGGATTTCCTGAGAGGTGGGACTTCCGCACTAAAACCAGGCAAATGCTGCGATAACTAGGATGAGTCCAACGCTCTGGACTTCAAGAAGTGCTAACAAGTATGATGGATGTTATAGATGCTATGGGGTCATGAAATGGGCATTGAATCCTCTGAGAGGACTCAGGAAGGTTGGGTGTTATGGGAAAGTCAGAGATCACTCACCCATCACTGAGGTCTGAGCAGGACCAGGCCGGGAGAGAAGAGGATTCGAGGGAGCAGTCTAGCATCTTTGGGGGACCGTGGCCGCAGGAGCCTGAGAAAACCCTCAAGAAGAGGGGTGAGGGGGGAACAGGAAGTGGTGCAAAATGCAGCTGCAGAACTGGGCAATGTCCAGCCTCGTTTGGTACTTAGAGGGAACGTATTAAATTCCTACTAAGTGCAGGTGGAGTGAGTTGAAGCTGGACTTGGCTTCTCCCCGGCCAGAGATTGCGATCTGGCCGAGGCAGTGAGAGTGCTGCATCCTGCCCACTAGACCGGTGGTCAGGGACAAGGCCCTGGCCCTTTGGCTTTGCAGAGAGGAAGTCCCACAGAGACAGGAAGTAGTGAAATGAGTAGAGCATTTATTAGGGGGAAAAGAATTTAGTACATGTGGACAGACTCAGAGTCACACCCTCGTGGCAGTTTGAATCACTTATATCGGACATTTCTTCTGGGTTTCCTTCAGCCAATCATCTTGCTTTGCTTGGTTCTGAGTCTGTGTTTGGTCCATCTCAGGACCCTCCCACATGTGCAAACGCATCTCTCAGCCAAGATGGATTCTAGCCAGGAGGCCTTCAGAAAGACTTGACATCACTCCCCTTTTCACCTCCAAGGAACTTTCTAGTCGGGAAAATCTCTTGACTTTGAGAATGACAAATATGTGGTCTCTAACCTTTAATCTTGGCAGGGCCCAGCCTACTTACTCTTGATTGTCCTGCTGTTAATATCCTGCAGTTTCTGTCTACCGGAAAGAATTCCAAAGTTCACCCTCGGTGGGGTGGGGGCATCTACCTCCTGCCTCACTACTGCTGATATAACAAATTATCACAAACCTTAAAACAGCACCAGCTTATTATCTTACACTTCTGGAGGTCAGAAGAATAGTTGCTCAATCATGTCTGACTCTTCGTCACCCCATGGACTGTAGCCCGCCAGGCTCCTCTGTCCATGGGATTCTCCAGGCAAGAATACTGGAGTGGGTTGCCGTGTCCTCCTCCAGGGGATCTTCCTGACCCAGGGGTTGAACCCAGGTCTCCTGCATTTGCAGGTGGGTTCTTTACCATCTCAGCCACCAGGGAAACCCTGGAGGTCAGAAGTCTGGGCTGAAGTCAAGGTCTTAGCAGGGCTGTGTTTCTCCCAGAGGCTCTGGAGGTAGGGTCTGTTGTGTTGCCTTTTCCCAGCTGCTGCAGACTGCCTTCATCCCTTTGCTTCTGGCCCTCTTCCACCTTTAGAGCCAGCGATGGAGGGCTGAGTCTTTTTCACATCGAATCACCCTGACACTGACTCCCTCTGTATCTCTCTTCTCCTTTTACAGTTTCTTGTGATTGCAGGAAACCCACCTAGAAAATCCAGAATAAGCTGTGCATCTTAAAGTCAACTGATTAGCAACCTTAATTCTGTGTGCAGCCTTAATCCCCTTTGCCATGAGAAACATAAAAATATTCACAGGTTCTGGGAGTTAGGATATGGAAGCCTTTGGTGGTGGTGGGGGGGGGGGGTGTGGCGGTGGCTGGGAAGCATGATTCTCCTGACCTTGGGGCACATTAAGGATTTTGTGCTGGGTTTGAAGAGAATTTGGATTCAGGAATGATCAAAACCTTTCTGGGAATGGAGTGATGGTGGTCTGTTTGCATTTTAAAGGATCACCCTGCTGTGTGGGGGGCGGGGCGTGAGGCTGTGGAGCAGGTCTGCAATATGGGGGCACCCGCAGGGAAGCTCTTGCCAGGCTGCTGGTGAGAGATGATGGGCTGGATGACCCGGACTGGGGCTTGCACCAGAGAGATGGACAGATATAAATAAACCAGGGCTGTAACCCGCAGGTAGCAATGCCATAAATTGGAGGCAGACTAAAGACAGGAAAGAATGAGGAATCCCATGCTTTTCCGTGTGTGGATTCATGAAGAAGACTATTTCCTTTATAAGGGGTCACTTTGAGACCTTGTTGTGGAAGAGATAATGATTTCAGCTGTCTTTGCTGAGAGCATCAAATAGACACCCGGTCAGGGTTAGGTGTACAAGTCTCAGTTTCAGAATTCACATCCCCGTCTGTTTCCTCAAATGAAACATTTATTTCCCCAAATGCTTCTGAGGGGCGTGTTTCGATGTTTGATAAATCTCTCCTGTGCATTTCTTCAAATTTAGAGATAGGGACCTTATCAGAGCCATTTCTGTTCGGTGCTTCTCCTGGACCGGTCTATGCTAATCACCTTGACATTTTGTATTCATCAGGTGTGAGAGGAACGCTTTATCCTGAATTGATGGGGACACTTGTTTCTAATGAGAAATCTGATGAAATCCAGTGCTTTGAATACAGAACATCTGCAAACTTTTGTAGCTTTAGAATTCTCCTGGAGTTTTTCACTTCTGCTTAGAAGACGACCATGGTGGGTTTCAATGCAAAACTGCACTCATAGTGATGTAGTTCCTCTATGTGATAAGGATTTTACTTTAAAACCCCATCAAGGAGGAGAAGGGACATTTTCCAGTGGAAAGATATGAAAATAAGTCTTGGTCTGTCTCAAGGTCTAATTCAGTTTTGTTTCCCCCCCCCCCCCCAGGAAAGATCATCTCATCAGAAATTCAGGGGGGGAAGAAGGCTTTTCATTCTTATTCTCATTTCCTGACATTCTTACTGTAAAAGTCATTATTAATGGAGAGAACTCTGCCTGTTAGGTAATCTGTGTCTTCCCCTAGCCTGGTGGTATTTCATTATCATTTAAATATGCCACCCACTGCTCCTTCTAAAACCTTTTGAATGGAGGGTCATTAGTAGATTTTTTCCCCCCTAAATTATGCACAGCAGTTGTTAAAGCAAGATGGTCTCTAGTGAAGCTCATTCCATGTTGAAGAAGTAGAGGGTAGACTGAGATAATTATCTGGATAATTCACTTTCCCGTTATCTCTCCTGAAATGGAACATGTCTCTTATCCTTTCTTTCCTCCCTTCTTTCATCCCTTCTGGATTATCTTTGCCAAAGAAAGACACTCTCATTTCCATGCTGCCATAGACTACAGTGCATTTTTTAAAATATTTTTTGAAGTGTTAGCTATTTTTTTAAAGGCACGTCAAACTTGTAATGATCCATTTTAAAAGCAGGACTCATCTTTCCTTTCTCAGCCATTTCAGGGGATTAATTCTCTGTTTCTGTGCATCAGATTCCCTTTGGGCTGAGGATTACTCCAAACTTGGACTTTGTCTTTATTCTTAAGAATCACAACCCCCTGAGAATTAAAGATGCTTCTTCTCATGAAAATTGCTGGAGGTTTTCAGAGAGTCTGTTGCTGTTACAAATGTAAGCCGGGCACAGCTCGCATTTTATCCTAGCAGAAGGAGCCTCTCCTGGGCATCCCTGTTTTCTGTAGAAGGAAGTGATCAGTCATTCTTGATCTCCATTCCCCATACACAGTACCGAGTAGTGGTGACCCAGAACATGGAAACTCACTGGAGGACCTGCTACTAGGGCAGGCATGTCCCTGTCTTAAGCAATTTTTCTGGGCCTCGAGTTTTCATCTGTAAAATGGGAACAACATATGCCGACATTGAAGGTGATAAAATGTGATGGGGAGATGAAGACACTATAAACATGTGACATATTCACCTGTTTGCCTTTCACTCTTGAGTAGACCTGATCTCATGTGGCCTTGATCTGCAGCGGCTTGAAGCAGGGCTTCGGTTCTGGGCCAGAGATTGAGGTCAGTTCATGGCAGTGAAGAGTCCTGAATTCCTAGCCACTAGACCAGTGGTCAGTGACAAGGGCCCTGGCCCCTCGGCTTTGCAGAAATGAATTTCCACAAAGAAGGAAAGTAGTGAAACAAGTGAAGTGCTAATTAGGAGGAAGAAGAATACAGTACCTGGGGATAGACACACAGGTGGGCTTGGAGTCCCGCCCTTGCAGTAGTTGGGAACACTTTTATGGGCATTTCTTCCAGGTTCCTTTGGCTGGTCCTCTTGCTTTTCCTGGCTCTGAGTCTGCATTTGGTGCATCTCAGGGCCTTCCTATGTGTGCATGCATCTTTCAGCCAAGATGGATTTTCCATTGAAGAGGCTACCACAGTGGCATCACTCACCTTTTGACTTTCAAGGAGCTTTCTAGTCAAGAAGGTCATCTTGACTTTCAGAATGAGAAACGTGTGGTCTCTTGTGTCTTATCTGGATGGGGCTTAGCATCTCCTCCTTCTTACTGCTATGGAATTTCAGTTCGCAGGGAACAAATTCCACCCGCTGTCCCTGGGGCCCATCTATCTCCTGCCTCAGACCCAGACCAGCAAGCAGCTTCTGTCATACTTTTTACACTGAGTCCCAATGATGTGACTGACATGATCCTCGGAGTTGTCACCTTCAGATTGGCATTGCCATTGGCACTTGCCCTCTATCTCTGCAAGGATCAAATTATGAGCTGCTGCAGCTGCTGACCTTCCATACCCCCTGAAAGGAGTTCACGGTGGAGAGCAGGAGCAAGGTACTCTGTGCTCTGGGAAGGCTGCCAGAACAGGTCTTCAGATAGTCAGATGTTTTCAGGAGAAGATTTTATGAGCCCAATTCTTGTATCTCCTCCAATCTAGAAAAACACTAAAACCCTTCATGGTAATGATGGCTCCTCATGACTAGCAAAAGCTTCATTAGACTAACAGAAACCTTTTGGAAAATTAAGTGCTTGATTACATGTGTTCCCCTTCATCAAAATCACATATATACTGACACCCCCCTCACACACACATCTTTGGAGCAGTTTTTCACGGCTATCAGAAATGCTGTTTCCCGGGCTCCAGTCCTCATTTGCCCCCAAATAACACCTAACTCAGTCTCCTCAGGTGGTGCAAGTGATAAAGAACTCTCCTGCCAATGCATGAGAAATAAGTGACGTGAGTTCAATCCCTGGATCAGGAAGATCCCCTGGAGGAGGGCACGGCAACCCACTCCAGTATTCTAGCCTGGAGAATCCCATGGACAGAGGAATCTGGTGGGCTACAGTCCACGGGGTCTCAAAAGAGTCAGATACGACTAAAGGGACTTAAAACGCATGCATGCAACACCTAACTCGCATCTCTCATATTATGGATTTTTTTTTTCTTTTTTTAGTCAACAGAGTGAGGACACATTGGGAAACAAAACTGCATCCTTGCCCTCCTGGATCTCACCCTCTATGAGAGGAATCGGAATATAAGAAATAAACAAGTGGGCATTTATTAAAGTGACAAATAGTGATAAAGGCTCTGATGACCAGGGAATCAGGATGTGAGGATGAAAGTGTCCAGAGGGCATGATTTTAGACTGTATGTCTAGATTGTGTTGGGGCCTCTTTGGTGGCATGGCACTTGAGCAGAGAACTGAAATAACCCCATAACGGAGGCTTGTCTTGAGGTGATATTGATCATGTCAAAGGCTAGCTCCTCCCAGACATTAGTAGAACAACCTCTGGATAAAATGAAGCTGGGTTTACTAGTTACTGTATTAAGACAAAGCTTCAAAGGCGGTGCTAGTGATGAACCCGCCTGCCAATGCAGGTGACGTAAGAAACCTGGGTTTGATCCCTGCTTGGGAAGATCCCCTAGAGGAGGGCATAGCATCCCACTCCAGTATTCTTGCCTGGAGAATCCCATGGACAGAGGAGCCTGGTGGGCCACAGCCCATGGGGTCACAAAGAGTCAGACGTGACTGAAACGACTTAGCACGCACATAAGCTATTTCAGCAGAGTCTTCGTTGGGGATGGGCAAAATCACAATATTTTTTGAGATTCAGAAGTGTGTTGAAGGTGGATCTTTTCATGCAGGGACTTGCTTAGGAGAGGGTAAAGATTATGATATAATAGTTTAGGATTGGTGGACAAAACAAGTCAAGGACCTTGGGATGAAGAGTTCTGAGGGCCTTGGGGTGGAAGAGGATGTTTGATACTTGCTGTTGACAAGCTGATGGGTCTTTCAAAAGTTCCTCCAATAAGCCATAAAGTGATTTGGAGGTTTTGCTTTCTGGGCAAGAGTTTCCTGGAACAGTAAGGTTATATGATGAAGACAGTAAAATAATAAAGTCACGATGATGCAGGCAGCAGTAGATGGTTCTGATTCTCAACCATCATCATCATCAGTATTATCTGTAAAGGTTTATTGAAGACTTACTTTATCCTGAGTACTATGCTTGGTCCTAAAGGTACAGACAGCTGTGAACAAGTAGGTGTGTTTCTTCCATCTCATAGACTATCTATGGAAATAGACACTAAACAAATACTCGTGTGAATAATTAATTAGGAATATGATTTATAGATACTGCGTAGGGAGAATGTTACTTGCTATGACGATGACTTGTAAGTCAGAGGGTCCTGACATGGTCCCGGGTGTCTGATACAATGCTTCTTGCGTGAATGCTAGTTGAGTAAAGGAGCCAAGGAGAGAGTGGGGTGAAGGAGACTGAACTTTATCTCAAGAACAAGGAGAAACAGAATGTCCCTGTATGTCAGTGAATATTGGGTCCCTGTATTCATGCACACATCGGCACCAACAGTATTCTAAGATACATTCACAGTACACAGTGACAGTATTCAGAGTCATCCACATTGACACAGTCCATCAGCAATTGCTTGGCCTGTTCTTCTAACTAAAATAGCAGTTGTTTGTTGAAAGAATGAGTGAATGTTGAATTAATCAGCACTGTTTAGTTCCTAGGTGACCTCCAACAGATCATTTGCTTATGCAAAGCATACAGAAGCTTGATAGAAGACAAGTTGGCATCCCAGACTAGCCTGCCCAGGAATGCAGAAAAGCAGACAATGCTCACAGTCAGTCCAACCATTCCTTCTCCTACTGATTCAGTGGGCTTCCCTGGTGCCTCAGATGGTGGCAAATCCACCTGCAATGCAGGAGACCCAGGTTTGATCCCTAGGTCGGGAAGATCCCCTGAAGAAGGGAATAACCTCTCTGGTATTCTTGCCTGGAGAATTCCATAGACAGAGGAGCCTGATGGGCTACAATCCATGGTGTTCCAAAGAGTTCGATGACTGAGTGACTTTCACACATAGATACACACACGAATTCAGTAGATCTGGCATGGCACCAGGCTCCTTGGGTGATTCGGATATCCAGGTAGGCTGGGAACCTCTTCTGTTTGGGATTTGTCTTCAGTGGCCCCTGATGGACTTTTTCTGACATCTCTGGGTATTCCTAAAAAAGCAAACAAGAGCAGGATGGGGATAACTCAGCCTATTTATATCACCTGGTCCATTTTAATTGGGGACTGGGAGGAGGGAGGAGCCGAGAGGGCTCTGAGAGAAGTTACATCTTAATGCATCGCTCTGCGTGGTTTGAGGTCTTTGCTCTTAGCACATAGTGGGAGATGAGATTGCCTTGTGATGAAATACAGGGCATGTGTGGGGTCAGGCTGTTTAAGTTCACATTCTGCAGCTGTGCAGACTTGGCCAGTTTCTTTCACTCTTTCTTGCCCCATCTGTAACAGAGAGGTTATGTTGGCAAGTCCGTATGGTTCTTGAAGGGGCTAAATGAGATACTTCAGTGAAAAACACGTGATACAGAGCCTAGAATCTAGTTGACATGCTGTCCATGGCAGGCGCTGCCCTCTCATCAAGGCTGTCACTCTACACACCCCCCAAGAAGGCAAACGGGGAAGAGCTGATTTCAGTGGTGTGCTTCCTTGCTGGGCATGCGATGGGCAGAGACAGATTTGCTTGTATTTGGAAATCAGGCACTTGAGAGGCGATTTGTATCTTGAGGTCTGATTCCTGATTGTATCACAATCTTATAGCAACTTCCTTCACGGAAAAGAGCAGCAGTTGGCGTGGATAGTTGATGCCATGCCATGGGTTATTGGTGTCTCTTTCAAATTCCTATCTGAAATAACCTCTGTCTCACTAAGGCTGAACCAAGCACATCTTTATTTTGACTTACACTTTAGACAGGTTTACAGAGGCCAGAATAAAACAGGAAAATGCCCTTCAGGACTGAAACCAGATAAAACTTTCTGTCATTCCCTACCCTGCCATCGAGTTGAGTGTGGAATTCACTTAGCTGATAAGGATGGTGACATTTTTCCTCTTTGAAGTGTTATCAGATACGAGTCAGGCAAAGCCATATTTACCATCTACTTTGAGTTTCAAATGTTGGATGGTAGATTTAAAAAAAAAAAATATGAAAATCATGATGAAATAGGCATTTGGAAACTTAAACATTTTTTTATTTTGTATTCGGGTATAGCTGGTTAACAATGATGTGGTAGTTTCAGGTGAGCAGCAGAGGGACTCAGCCATATATGTGCATGCATTCCTTCCTCCCCCCACCCAACTCCCCTCTCATCCAGACTGCCACCTAACCCGAGCAGAGTCCCTGGGCCATCCAGTAGGCCCTTGCTGGTCATCCAATTTAAACGTAGCAGAGTGCAGCTGACCTTCCCAAACTCCCTAAGTGTCCCTTCCTTGCATCCTTCCCCTGCAACCGTAAGTTCATTCTCTGAGTCTGTGAGTGTGTTTCTGTTTTATAAGTGAGTTCATTTCTTTTTAGATTAAGAATTTGGAAACTATTAATGAATGTAAACCATGATATTGGTAAAGCAACCCTATAGAATTAAAATAATGAAAATGAAATACAAACTCAGATGGTTCTAAATCCTGTTAAGAGAAATCCTTAGGGAAAAGCTCCCTGCTTGGCGTGTGTCATGAATGCAGGGTAAACGTTTTTGTATCGTTTACCAGGATGATACTAATATTCCTGGTGCTCAAAGTCCAGATGGCGGACAGCGCAGGTATAATCTTACTGAGAGCACAACCCCAGAATTAACAAGGAAGCAGAAAGTCATGGCATTTCCCCCGAGAAAAAGAGAAGCGTGAGTTGCGGGCCAATTGTCAAGGGTGGACTGGGAGCCCTTCACGATGTCTACTCCTTGTTTTCCAGTACTTCACAGAAGGGAATGATTAATGAGATTTCCAACTCAAAAGATTTCAGAGGTTCGTGGCGATAAGAAAGGAAGGCAATTTAATTTTCTTACCTGGAGTTCTCGCCGCCCCTGGGGGTAGCACTGGGGGCAGTGGTGAACTCAACTGCCTTTGATCTCCATGGGGAAGTTATGTGTGTCCCTCATGGACGAAATAAATGGAGGAAGACTGACTCTCCTGTTAATTACATTGGCATCCTCAAGTATCTTTTTCAGTGTCCTTAAAAATTCCAAGAAGTCCTAGACTTGTGAGAAGAATCATGCAGCTGGTACTGTATTAAGTTTATCTGTGGGCTTGCCAAAAATTTTGCTCGTGGTTTTACACAACAGCTTTTTAGAAAAACTGCAATGAACTTTTTGGCCAACCCAATGGAATACCAGGTGTTGGTGATGGACAGGGAAGCCTGGCGTGCTGCAGTCCATGGGGTCGCAAAGAGTCGGACACAACTGAGTGACTGAACTGAACTGAATGGAATCCAGTCCCCAGCATCTCTGTAAGTACTTGTTTTGATTTAATTCACTTCAGTTCAGTTGAAAGGTCAGCTGACTTTTTGGAGTCAGCTCTTCACGTCAGGTGGCCAAAGTATTGGAGTTTCAGCTTCAACATCAGTCCTTCCAATGAACACCCAGGACAGCTATCTTTAGGATGGACTGGTTGGTTCTCCTTGCAGGCCAAGGGACTCTCAAGAGTCTTCTCTAATACCACAGGTCAAAAGTATCAATTCTTTGGCCCTGAGCTTTCTTTATAGTCCAACTCTCACATCCATACATGACTACTGGAAAAACCATAGCCATGACTAGATGGACCTTTGTTGACAAAGTAATGTCTCTGCTTTTTAATATGCTGTCTAGATTGGTCATAACTTTCCTCCCAAGGACTAAGCGTCTTTTAATTTCATGGCTGCAATCACCATCTGCAGTGATTTTGGAGCCCCCCCAAAATAAAGTCTGTCGCTGTTTCCCCATCTATTTGCCATGAAGTGATGGGACCAGATGCCATGATCTTCGTTTTCTGAATGTTGAGCTTTAAGCCAACTTTTTCACTCTCCTCTTTCACTTTCATCAAGAGGCTCTTTAGTTCTTCTTCACTTTCTGCCATAAGGGTGGTGTCATCTGCATATCTGAGGTTATTGATATTTCTCCTGGCAATCTTGATTCCAGCTTGTGCTTCTTCCAGCCAGCGTTTCTCATGATGTACTCTGCATATAAGTTAAATAAGCAGGGTGACAATGTACAGCCTTGACGTACTCCTTTTCCTATTGATTTAATTACTTATAGGGAAAGTTTGCCTAATTTAGGTGGTACTCATATGCTGAGAATGATATCTCTATAGGTATATCTATAGCTTTCTAGTGATGAACAACCCTTGTAGACTTTCTAAATCCTTTCTCGGTGGTTAATCACCACCATTTTGTGAGTATTTCATGGACACCAAAACACTTCTTTTTTTCTCATGAAGTCTGAAATTTAATCCTCATTAACAACCGTAGGAGGTGATATATGCTGAAAGTGTTAGTCAGTCAGTTACATCCAACTCTGCAACTCCACAGACTGTTAGCAGCCAGACTCCTCTATCCATGGGATTTTCCAGGCAAGAATACTGGAGTTGTTTGCCATTTCCTTCTCTAGGGGATCTTCCCAACCCAGAGATTGAACCCAGGACTCCTGCACTGCAGGGAGATTCTTTACTGTCTGAGCCGCTAGGAAGTAGATGACATTAATTCTATTTTACAAGTGAATTCAGATGAACTTTACAAATGAATTTGAACCAGGGCCTGAAGCACGTTGAGACCCACACTTTCGGTCAGTATTCTTTCCTGCCTCCATCAGGACTGGTTGCACAGCCCTGGCACCCCCATGGAATTGCATGAAATGAAGACAAGACCCCGCACAGTGGATACTTGGCTGACATGCAGGAGCCAAAACAAAGTTATAATATGTCAGATATGTTGTCTTATTCTTACCCCTTTTTCTGTTGCCTTTCAACCACAGTTCTGGCAAGGGTTTGTGATGCAGGAGTTTTATAATGTAAAAGATGGAGGTTAGAGTTCCCATCTTCTATGGGAGGAGGCAGGGTTTGTGCCCATGGAGATACATGCAGTCCTTATAAGAGAATATTTGTGTATGGGCACAGACTAACACACACCCAAGTTGTCACAGGTATGGAGACGCACACAGCTGAACTGCACTGTAGAAAATTAAATCAGCATTATCATGGTTTGGAAATGGGAGGAAAGATGATGACCCTAGCATGTCTTGAAGCCTACAGAATGCCTGGTTCTTTGCTCACATAAATTCATTTATTTCCCAACATATCTGTAAGAATATGTACCATTTTTGCCATTATATATCTGGATAGCCAACTCATTGGAAAACACCCTGATGCTAGGAAAGGTAGAAGGCAGGAGGAGAAGGGGACGGCAGAGGATGATATGGTTGGATGGCATCACCAACTCAATGAACATGAGTTTGAGCAAGCTCTGGGAGATGGTGAAGTACGGGGACGCCTGGTGTCCTGCAGTCCATGGGATCGCAGAGTCAGACATGACTGAGTGACTTAACAGCAGCAAGAAAGATTATGTAGCTTGTCCAAGTTTGCAAAATTAATACATGGCACAGCCATCATAGGGCTTTCCTGGTGGCTCAGTGGTAAAGAATCCACCTGCCAATGCAGGAGACGCAGGTTCAGTCCCTGGGTCAGGAAGATCCCCTAGAGAAGGAAATGGCAACCCACTCCTATATTCTTGCCTGGAGAATTCCACAGACAGAGGAGCCTGGCAGGCTGCAGCCCATGGGGTCACTAAAGAGTCGGACATGACTTAGTGTCAGAAGTAGAACAACAACCGCTGTCTTGCATATGATATATTAACTTGTTCCCTCCCATTGGGATATAAGTGTTATTTAAACAAGCACTTTATTCCTTTTATTGATAGGATACTTTTGCCTAAAAATCATACTAGGCATTGAATATGCTGTTCACCACCTATCTGTTGAAATAATGATCACAATTGTGATTGCACTCTTTTTGACAAATGACCAAAATTTGGTGTTTATGTGTAATGATGATGATGACCATCCATGGTCACTCATGAATGGTAATGACATTAGAGCTTTAGTCTGAAAATTTTCCAAAGACTTTTTTTTTTTTAGTCCAGGAAAAAAAAGAAGAGGGCCATAAGCCATGAGTGGAAGAAGTCAAAAAGCTACAGAACAAAAATAATCATCTATTTATCCTGTCCATGCTTCGGGTTAGTATGCAAAGTCATTGGTGACTTTGAGAAATAATTCATGCAGCGCTTTAAAAAAAAGGGATAACCTATGTGTTTCGAAATAAGGGGCATTCATCACACTGAAACAGCAAAAACTTTTCAATCCCATCCATTAACTCACGAAGGCTGCAAGTTGGTTGAACGCTGTCTTGCCTGTCTATTTAGTGTTTCCAGACAGTGACTGTACACTACAAAGCAATTTGCTTTTATATAATTTCCTTCATGCTTGCAAACACAACAAGCATCACAGGGAGAGTCAGTCATGAGCTGAAGAGAGAAAGGGAATGATTTAAAGTGGGAGAGTGGTTCATTTGCTTTGGGGTATGAGAAACAATTATTTCAATAGGCCAGAGTTTCTGCAGGAAGTCAGGTGAATAAGAATGCCTGTGTTGGCCCTCTGCTTTCTCAGGACTGCTTTGCCTAAGCAACTTTTTCTATTTAAAGGATTTCTTACTGAGCCGTGAATGCTTTTTACTGTGATGAGGGCCAGATTTGCCTCCTAGAAACCTGGGAGCAGTAGTTTCATTTCCCCCTACTTCTCCCAAAGATCGTCTACTCTGACCTTGCTGCTTTTATCATTAAGTCATGTATTTGAAATGCGTTTGGATTTTAGCCAGGATGGAGAACCCAATCTTTACATAAACTCCTTTTCAGCTCTGTGATCAGTTTTCATTTATTTATGTATATATTTGCTTATTTGAGAGGATTAGCTCATTTGCCTTCCTTGATGTATATTTTTTAAACTTCTTTTGTGTGTTTAGCTTTTTATTTTATACTGGAGTATAACTGATTAGGGGCTTCCCAGGTGTTACAAGAGGTAAAGAACCCATCTGCCAATGCAGGTAGACATGGCAGACATGGCTTCAACCCCTGGGTTGGGAAGATCTCTTGGAAGAGGGCACAGCAACCCATTCCAGGATTCCTGGGTTTCCCTGGGGGCTCAGACATTAAAGAATCTGCCTGCAATGTGGGCAGCCTGGGTTTGATCCCTGGGTTGGGAAGATACCCTGGAGGAGGGCATGGCCATCCTCTCCAGTATGCTTGCCTGGAGAATCACCATGGACAGAGGAGCCAGGCAGGCTACAGTTCATGGGGTCACAGAGTTGGCCACGGCAGAGCTACTAAGCACATAGCCAATTAACAATGTCGTGGTAGTTTCAGGAAGACAGCAGAGCAACTCAGCCATACATGTACCTGTATCCATTCTCCTGGAAACTCCCCTCCCATTCAGGCTGCCACGTAACACTGTAAACTTCCTCTGTGTTTTCACTGACCGATATAACTAGACATTTAGTAGGTTTCTGTGATGAGCTGTAAAGTATTAAAGGTCCTTTGAAGTGTCGGGCGTTACACTAGGGTTTAGAGCTAGAGAGGGAAGTAGACACAAGGGTGGCCGTAGGAAGCTTACTTGACCCTGGAGAGCTTAGAAAAGATGAGTCCTTGAGCCCAAATGCACTGCTTATGGGACATTCGAAGCCCTTGTCATGATGCTTTTGAATTCAAAGAGTTTCATATTGTGTGGCCCCTTATGTCCATGGCCCCCGGTTTTCTGCCGTGTCTGCTGGGTATTCGGCCCTGACACACAGTTCTTTGTGCCACTGGTTTCTATGCAATTGAAATGAATTGATGATGAGTTGAGCAGATGCTAATGTAGATCCGAAGGACACGGGGAGGGCTTCTGTCTCAGGAGGCAGAGTCCCCGTGACACAGCGCTGTCCTCCCTGCTTCTCCCCTCAGTGAAGAGCCCCATTGTGCAATTTGCCCTTCTTGCCTTCAGTCTCCTTTTCCAGAACAATGAATCCACAGACAGGCAGACATCCTCCCTAACCCGCTGCGGAGAGGTTTTGCCTTCTGTCTCCACACTCAGCCCATCTCCTACCTCCAGTGGGCCCCGTCTCCTTCCCACTGCATCTTCCCTCTCCTTCATTTCTTCTGTAAACCTTCGCCATCCCCCTGCCTCCACTCTGGGTCTGCTCCAGACTGTTCTCCACGGATGCTCCCATGTGTGGTTAGGTCCGTGTTCCTCATGTGTAGCCTTCAGTGGCTCAAGATTAAACTCCTTTCAGAAGACCCAGACCATATTTTTCTCTGTATGACCTTTCAGGTCTCTGCCCACCTCTTTTTTCATCTCCTCTTCTCTCTGTTCCAACAGCACTGGTCTTTTTTAACTCTTTCAAAGAACCTTCCTTCCTTCCATCCCCAACATGGGCACAGGCTGTTCCTCTGTCTGGAGTATTCCCCCTCCCCCATCTCACCCATCTCCAGATCCAAGGGTCTCTCTAACCTGGTGGTGCATTTTCAGTATTTAACACAAGGACAAACCAGTCCATCCCAAAGGAAATCAACCCGGAATAATCATTTGAAGGATCGATGCTGAAGCTGAAGCTCCAATATTTGACCACCTGATTGGAAGAGACAAGCCATTGGAAAAGACTCTGATGCTAGGAAAGATTGAGGGCAGAAGGAGAAGGGGTTGACAGAAAATTAGATGTTGAATGGACTCATCAACTCAATGGACTTGAGTTTGAACAAGCTCTAGAAGATGGTGAAGGACAGGGAAGTGTGGTGTACTGCAGTCCATGGGGGTCACATAGAGGCTGACAGGACTGAATGACTGAACACCAACCATCACCTAGAAGGCTTTCATTTACTTCAGAATGAATCAATATGTGAATGATCAATGAATGAATGGAACAAAGTAAGTTCTGAGGTTTCCATGGAGATAACATTATCCATCCAATGAGGTCCACGTACTCTACAAGTTCATGCCCCTAAAGCCATGGTGTAACTACAGGTTAGTGGGCGTACATATATTTTCTTCCTCTGATAGCTGTGGGGAACTAGGAGCAGTGGCATCCTGCTAGCAATACTCATACCTTGAATAGAGAGCTCAGGTTCTAATGCCATTTCCAATAACTCCTTGAAGAAGTAGATGAGTCCAGGTCTTAGACAGGAAATATACAAGATGAGCCAGGAGGATCTTATACTGCCAAAAAGTAAGCAAGTGCTCAGAAAACAAAACAATGGGGGGTTGTCAAAGAAATAGAGGAGCCCGAAAAAGCTCCTGATGGCTAAACTGGAACAATTTGAGCAACAAAATTAAGTAGTATTGGATTATAACCCAAAGGATAAAATATACTACTTAGTGTATTAAAAAGCAGAGACATCACTTTGCCAACAAAGGTGTGCATAGTCAAAGCTATGGTTTTTCCAGTAGTCATGTACGCATGTGAGAGTTGGACCATAAAGAAGGTTGATTGCCAGAGAATTGATGCTTTCAAATTGTGGTGCTGGGAAGACTCTTGAGAGTCACTTGGACTACACAGAGATCCAGCCAGTCAATCCTAAAGGAAATCAACCCTAATATTCATTGGAAGGACTGATGCTGAAGCTGAAGCTCCAGTACTTTGGCCACCTGATGTGAAGAGTTGACTCACTGGAAAAGACCCTGACGCTGGGAAAGACTGAAGGCAGAAGAAGAGGGGGCTGGCAGAGGATGAGATGATTAGATACCATCATGGACTCAATGGACATGAATTTGAGCAGACTCCAGGAGTTAGTGGGCTTCCCTGATAGCTCAGGTGGTAAAGAATCTGCCGGCAATGCAGGAGACCCTGGTTCAATTCCTCGGTCAGGAAGATCCCCTGGAGAAGGAATAAGCTGCCCACTCCAGTATTCTGGCCATGAGAATTCCACGGACTGTATAGTCTGTGGGGTCGCAGAGAGTTGGACTTGACTGAGCGACTTTCACTGTCACTTTCTGGGAGGTAGTGGAGGATGGAGGAACCTGGCATGTTACAGTCCATGGGCTCCTAAACAGTCAAACATGACTTAGCAACTGAACAACAAGAACATAAAATAAATTTCCATAAGTTCATACTGATGTAAGTGAATTCTTGAATAAATTAATACATGCAAGAGGAGAAACAAATCTCCTGGGTAGAAGAATTCCAAATAATTTACTTACATTCTTCATCCTCAAAGAAGTGAAGCAGAACTCTGCACTCTGGAGTGCTGGCTATGCATAGTGATTTTTCCCCAAAAAGTACAGTGTAAAAAGCCAAAGAAGATAAAGCAGTTTTATGGTGGGGAAACCTGTTGGACATCTGCTCAGCCAGGAGAACAGAGTCACATCAACAACAATAGCTATGTTGATTGTAGGTCCCCTTGATCGGATGTGATGAACTTGGAACTTTTCCTCTGTGATCTTCCTCCCAAGACCAGTAACCCTAGTCTAATAAGGAGAAAAATGTTAGACAAATCCTCATTGAGAGACGGTCTACAAAATCCCTGAGCAGTACTTCTCATAACTGTCAAGGTTTTCAAAAATAGGGAAAAACTGAGAAATGGTCCCAGCCCAGAGGAGCCTAAGGGGACAGGATGACTAAGGTACCATTGCTGTGATACTCTCCGTGGGATCCTAAAACAGGAAAGGGACATTCGGTGAAAACCAAGGAATCATTCCAAGAGTGGGCTTTAGGGAATCATAATGTGTTGATACTGGTTCATTAATCTGACAAACATCCCGTATCAATATGATCATAATAAAGAAAATTATTAATGGGTGTGTCCTGTATGAGAACTCTCTTTGCAATTTTTCTGTAAATCCAAACATGTTCTAAAAAACTAAATAAATCAGCTCTGTGAAGGGAAACGAAAAGCCACGGGCAGTCATTCTTCCAGCAGCTGGTGATGGATCCCAACTTGCTGCTACCTGGGGCGAAGACTGAACTGGGATTCTGTCCTTCTGTCACTCTCCCTGGTCCCTCCCCTCACGCCCTGCCCGCAGATTTTATTTTCCTGTGCTTCATACAGCGCTCAGCTGCTGTCACAGGCAAATATCTGACTTCCTGGTATGCTATTGTTCAACACACTGGGGGAAAATGAGCCTTCTTGCTGGAGTCTGGGTCCCTGATCAATTAGACAGAAAAGAAAAATGGTACCTGCATTGGGATGACAAGGTTGAGAGAAAGATGGGGAGGCACACGATGGAGAAGTTGTCATTGACTCAGCATTTGGGGAAATCCCACCCTTTTCATCTCCCCATTTATACTATTCCCCAGTTGCCCAGCTCTCTACCCCCACCGCAACCCCCAACCCCGTTTATCAGTAAGCATGGGAGGGCGTTGTGGTTGCTGGCAAGGTGTCCATTCCCAGGGTTAAGGGTTGGAGCCAACTGTTTTGCATCTGTAACTTGCATGCTGGTTTTAGGCGCTCTGCCTAAGCTCTTGAGTCATGCATTCTGGATTCTCTGCTGGGCACTGGAAACACACTGGAACAGAAATGTGTGGTGCAAAGACTCTGGGAAATCCCAGCGGTGGTTTAGTAGCAAGCAGAGGTTTCATCTTCCCCATCTCGGAATCCTGTTGAGAGGGTAGAGGTGGAGGGTGAACTCCACGCTGTCTGTGAGACTTTGGAGAAACCATTTAACCTTGAGGAGCCTGACGTGTGGAATGGGGAGACACTAATCATGGCTGTTTCACGAGACTGTGTGAAGAATAAATGCATCGACACAGATGAAAGACTTTAGGAGTGCCTGGCATCTGGAAAGCTCCCAATATAAAAGACCCCCAACTCTGCCCCAAATTAATTGTGTATACTTAAAATGTGAAGCAGTAATGTTTCCTATTTTATCTCTTGATCTTGTCTTGTGCATCTGTGCACAGTTGTGTCTGACTCTTTTGTGACCCCATGGGCTGTAGCCCACCAGGCTCCTCTGTCCATGGGAGTTTTACAGGCAAGAATACTGGAGTGGGTTGCCATTTCCTTCTCCAGGGGATCTTCCCATCCCAGGGATCACTGAACCCACAACTCCTGTGCCTCCTACAGGCAGATTCTTTACCTCTGAGCCACAGGGGGAGCCCAAAAGTGTTGTCAAAAAAAAAAAAAATTTAGAAATCCGTCAGCCTAAAGGTAATATTTGTAATTGAGCAGACTTAAATTTTGTCTGGATTATTAATTTACTAATCAATTCTGTAGGTAAAGTTCAAACTGAGAAGTCTCATTTTTCCCATTATTAATCATTTGAATATTCCATTTACTGAATAACTATTATGTACCAGACTCTTCAGTAAGTGCTTTATGTGATTGCCTCATCTTCCCAACAGCAGGAGGTAGATACTATTATTCATTTCGCTTAACCCAACATCAGAGAGGTTAGGGGACACTTCAAGTTTGCGAGGCTTGAAGCCAGGATTCAGAACAGGGCTTGCAGATTCCAGCGATAACCTCACCATGGTGATGCTCTATTATTGCCTGTTTCTTCAGTAACTTAGAAAAGAGTGATAAGAGGCATCTTGCATCTCCCTGCTTTTATGGGGAGAGGGGATGACGAGAGAAGGTGCTGTTTGCACAGGTATGAAGGTGACTCGAGGCCAGAAGAGCATGGAGCATTTGAGACGCCTGCAGGCAGCCAGGCTGAGACCCTGCAGTCTGCTTTCTCCTTTGTTTGTCCCTCCCTATGTTCTGTTGATTTCCATGGAAGGTGGGTTGTTTGGCTTTTCACTCATCCCAGGTTTGAGGAGTCAGTCTCTAATAGCTTGTGGCTAGGAAGGGTCTTTTGAACTCTGCTGGGCTTCATGAATCACTGAACATGGAAATTTTCAGTCACTTCATGGGAAGATTTCCTGTGTTGTGTTTTTCGACATTTTTAGGGCTAGAGTATAGTCAATCCTAAAGGAAATCAGTCCTGAATATTCATTGGAAGGGCTGATGCTGAAGCTGAAACTTCAATCCTTTGGTCACCTGATGCGAAGAACTGACTCATTGGAAAAGACCCTGATGCTGGGAAAGATGGAAGGCAGAAGGAGACGGGGTCGACAGAGGATGAGATGGTTGGATGGCATCAACAACTTGGTGGACATCAGTTTGAGTAAGCTCCACGAGTTGGTGATAGACAGAGAAGCTTGGTGTGCTGCAGTCCATGGGTTCACAAAGAGTCGGACACAACTGAGCGACTGAACTGAACTGATATTCTCTGAATGAAAGAAGTATTGTCACTTTTTAGCCCCATGCTTTCTTAGCTATGCCTTGCCACTGGTGCATGGACACAATGAAGATCACTTCTTCAACAAAGGAACACATTGCCTCCCATACTGTTGACTTCTATTCCTATTGCCTGCTATTCTGTAATTGAGAAGTTTTGCAGACGTTGTCTCCTAATCCCTTCTACCCCAAATGCATCTTTCGTCTCATGAGCCATCCAGAATCTGACAACCTACTGTGTGTGCCTCGTGGCATCTTTGAGTCCATAAAAGCACTGAGGATGTTTAAAGAATACACTTGAAACAATTTTAGTAGTATTTATATGAATTATAAAACCTTATCTGGTGCTTAAAATTAACACAGGGAGATTAGATCATTAAATTAATGGGATGTGATCTATGTCCTCCAAGATTTCAAAAATACCATTCTTTTAATTGTTAATTAGTGGAAGTACTGATCACAGAGCATGAGGAACAATTTTGCTTATTTTCAATGTGTTGTGTGTGATTATGTGAATTATTAACTCTGAGTGGCATTCAATTTAGTTCATTTCTGTGGCTTTATGAACTATTTCCAGTCTGCATCTGTTCTTGTTTTCAATTAAAAAATATGACATATAGATTTCAGCCTCTACCTTGCAATGAAAATAAGAAGGAAAAAACTTTCTTATACTTTTATATAATTGTGTAGTATTTCTTTATAGAATTTGTCCCATTGTGTACCTGCCTTAAAGATTTTCCTTATAAGAAAGTGAGATGTGCCAAAATTTTGGCAAAGAAAATTCAGACTTTTATTGATTGTAGAGTTAGTGCTATTATATACCTCCACTCCTGGAACCAAAAGTTCTTATCAGATTTATGGCAATTATTATAACATTCTGAAACAGATTGTCCACACTATATTTGGAAAAAGAATCCAAGTGCAAGATAGATGTATTTGCAGCTTAGCTCTCAAGTTTTTATTATAGTTGTCATTGGATATTTTTGAAAGTCTCTACTCTTCTGTTTTATAGAAATGGCAATGCCACTCAGTTCCATCCAGTTCCAATACAGTGATAACATTCCAGGAAAGGATGGGCTATCTATTGCTTGACAAAGCCTTTGAAAAGTAGATGATGCAATTTCGGGAGTTTTGGAAATAATCTTCCCAGAAATGTACTTACTCATTATAAGGTCAGTTCAGTCGCTCGGTAGTGTCTGACACTTTCCGACCCCATGGACTGCAGCATGCCAGGCTTCCCTGTCCATCACCAACTCCCAGAGTTTACTCAAACTCATGTCCATTGAATCAGTGATGCCATCTAACCATCTCATCCTCTGTCATCCCCTTCTCCTCCTGCTTACATCTTTCCCAGCATCAGGGTCTTTTCAAATGAGTCAGTTCTTCACATCAGGTGGCCAAAATATTGGAGTTTCAGCTTCAACATCAGTCCTTCCAATGAATATTCAGGACTGATTTCCTTTAGGATGGACTGGTTGGATCCCCTTGCAGTCCAAGGGACTCTCAAGAGTCTTCTCCAATACCATAGTTCCAAAGCATCAATTCTTCGACGCTCAGCTTTCTTTATAGTCCAACTTTCACATCCATACATGACTACTGGAAAAACTTACTCATTATAGGTTTTAATAAAGGTATGTTATGGTGTTAAGACTATTCATTTATGTTTCTAGGAACAGGGAGAGGACCCCTCCACCCCACAGGTCTATGGATGCCTTTATGGAGACAGCGATATAAACAGCGCCACCTACAGTTGTGCTGGTATAGTGTGACGTCTTGATGAATCCCAGGTTCCTCAGGTTATTGAAGCTGAGGATCAGCACCTCCCATTGCATCCTCTTGTCTTCCTGAAGAATTGATGCTTTTGAACTGTGGTGCTGGAAAAGACTCTTGAGAGTCCCTTGGACTGCAAGGAGATCAAACTAGTCCATCCTAAAGGAAATCAACCCTGAATATTTGTTGGAAGGACTGATGCTGAAGCTCCAGTAATTTGGCCACCTGATGTGAAGAACTGACTCACTGGAAAAGACCCTGATGCCGGGAAAGATTGAAGGCAAAGGAGAAGGGGATGACAGAGGATGAGACAGTTAGATAACATCACCGAC
This sequence comes from Cervus elaphus, assembly GCF_910594005.1. Lineage (NCBI taxonomy): Eukaryota > Metazoa > Chordata > Mammalia > Artiodactyla > Cervidae > Cervus > Cervus elaphus. Next base: position 20,026,462 of record NC_057824.1, read on the forward strand.
TCAATGGACATGAGTCTGAGCAAACTCCAGGAAATAGTGGAGGACAGGGAAGCCTGGCGTGCTGCAGTCCACAGGGTCACAAAGAGTCAGACGCGACTGAGCGACCGATCAACAATCACCAGGAGGCACCCACTATTCTGTGAGGTGAAGACAGAGTTGATAACAAAACAGACAAAATCTCTATCTCTAGGAGCTCGCATTCTAATCTACTGAATCAAATGCTTGATTCACTAGAGATCACATCTGAGGGGTAATTATAACATACTGCCTCATACCAAATGCACAGTAGGATCATTTTCATGGTAGTGTTTTGGATCACAAAAAAGGAAGTCTTACTCACCCCCCGCCCCCAGCCATCCAAAACTTAAATGAAAAACAACTTATATAATGGATTCATGTCACTTGTATCTGTGAAATTCTCCTCTCTGAATGCCCACCCGAGCCCCATGCACTGATCTTCTGCCTAATTTGTCAGGGTAAGACTTGTACCAAAAGGCAACACTCTTATAGATGCCATGATGCTGAGATCTGCTTTCCAAATGCTTTGGGCATTTCCATAATATTGAATATACATAAAGAATACATGGTCAGGGGTTCCTGCACTGAGGCAAGGTGCTAAATTTGTCTCATTTGAGGCCACCTGCTTGCATGTCATCTGTTGGCACCAGCCCACGAATTCGTGTGCCAGGACATATGAAATTAAGTTTACCTGATGCTCTGTGACAGCGGCTTTCTGTTACAACGTGCAAATTAGATTAGGTTAAGGTAGAGGGCAGAGGGAATGGATGGCTTCATAGATTGATACTAGAACAGAGATGGCCTTAACCAGAAGGTGACTGGCTATGATCCATCTGGGGTCACGGGCGATCACAGGTTCCTATTACTGACGCCTGTGCGGTGACCTGTGCAGAAATGCATGGTTTATTTTTTATTGGATTTTACAGTACAGTCAAACAGCACGTTACTGGTGGGACTTCATTGCCCTTTACTCCGGAATTTGAGGAGGGAAGGTCAAAGAGTGAAAGGGGAAGGAAGCTGAAGAAACTAGCTGTCTCTTGAATATTGCTGGGTCCCCAGTCCCAGTGAGTGACATGTGAGTTAGGGGACAAAGTGGCACCTACTCCGCCATCCAGCCTCACACTGACATGATGATCTGTGTATCTCAAGGCATGTTTGCATAGGTATTCTCTCCACATGAAATGACCTAATTACAGACTTGAAAATTTACCAGAAAATTCCTTTTTTTAAGTTAAAGGAGGCTAATGTTGCCTCTGCCTCATTAAATAGCTCAATTGACTTCAAATGCGTTTTTCACTTGTATTGAAAATTCAGAGATTCTCAACTTCATCTGATTTTTGAAGATTATTGTTCATAATGTGGTATTCAGTTGAGTAATAAACTTTAATAAAGCATCCATGGTACAACTTAATGACATTTATTCAAAGCTTAATGGCATAAACAAAGGGCCAGAGGGAAAACAGACTCAGATATTTAAGCATAATGTACACAAAAACCTAAATCTTTCATTGGAAAGTTGACCAGTGATGCACAGAATGAGGCAGAAATGACTGTCAAAGGGATTAGAGTGTGATCTAGAGAGTTTTCAAGGATGGAATTGATGGGTTTATTAATTTGCTTAAATAATTGTTTCTTTTGGAATTGTCTTTTACTCTACCGTCATTTTAAGTAAAGTTGAGGCTGTTTCTGGCAAGGATGAGTGTTACATTTTTGAAGGGAACAACAAGAGAAACATTCAGAAAACATTCTTAAAGTTTTTGAAGATGAAATAGAAAAAAACACTTTGGGGCTTAGCTAAGAGGCTGAAGGGAGAAACGGATTTTACATAAAAATCAATCGCTCTGTTCACTGACACCCAGTGACAGAAATAATAATTGTGTCCGTGTAGAACCAGACCCCCTTGTTACTTTTTAATGAAGTCTGTCTGATTCTGTGATATTTTTGGCCTAGGAAATGAAAGAGATGTTTTATTAAATGAAGCTAGGTCTATATAGGTAAAATGGCTGAACACTTGTGTAATTTTATACCGCACACTAAAATCCAAATACAGAAAAAATAGAGAGCACAAATATAGTTCAAAACCACTTACTCCCCCGCCCCTAGAAGCCTTATCTGTGTTGTCAGCGGCACAGTGGCCCGCATTTTGCATTTGAACAATGGCAGGAAGCCATTGGAAAGGAAAAAAAGGTTTTCCCTACCCCCCTCTTGAATCCTTATGCCACAGCGTCTGTTCCCTGCTGGAGTGAGAAGTCCAACTCTTCTTTGTGAGCCAAGAAAAATAGGACCTTTTTCAAATTCTGTTCTGCTAAGATGCTGGCAGAATTCAAACGTGCTTTCCCCAAACAGTGTAAAGCCTTTACCTGCTTAAAGCTGCTAAAAGCTGGTTAAAGCGTGGTTTACCAAGGTGAAAAGTTTGCGTATAATCTTTCTTGCTTTTGTTTTTTTCCCCTCTAGGCTTTTCTTGTTTCCTCTCTGTTTCTCCTCCTTCTCCCTGTCTGCCCCCTTCTTTCCTCCCTCCTACTTTCTTCCCAACATTAAAGTACTTAGTGCAAGCTCAGCATTGTTACTTTTAACACTCACCTTGCCAAGGGGCATACAACTCCGAGAAAGCTTCTTTGCTTTAAGCAGACCTCTCTTTTTTTTTTATTGAACCCATAGTGGGAACCTTCAGCTGACCATTTTCCCCCCAGTGAATGTGCATGTACACGTGTGTAGACATGCTTTCACAGAGACGTCTGGTCGTTGGGAGGGTCTGTGTGGTCCACTGAATTTTCAAGTTTCATATGTGATGTGTTTGGTCAGATGACTGAGACAGAAGCATCCTCGTGTGTAATTCCTCACCCTGAATTGCACATTCAACCCCGGTTACCAAAGGACATCGAACAGATTCCTGTGGGTTCTGACGCTAAACTCTTTCTTTCTCTCTTCCTCAGTTGGTTGACCTGGAGACAGGGGCAGAGGCCAGATGTCAGCGCTGGCCTGTGGAAGATTCCCACAGGAACTGGTGTGGGTTGGGGGGGTCGGTTATAGTCCTTTTATGAGGACTCCCAGTTCTGAATGCTGTAGTCCACGGGGGTCCAAAGAGTCGGACACTACTGAGCGACTGAACAAAAACAGCTTCCATCCCGAACTGTGAGAAGATACAGCACCATCGGTGTGAGGTTGTATATGAACGGGAGAGGATAGCTCCTTGGACTGTGGCGTCTCACAGGGAATGGGCTTGGCGAAGGCACAGTCATCCAGATGGATGAGTCTGTAAGAAGATTCACCTGCAAAAAAAAAGGAGAGGTTTTGAAAAAGCTAATTGTTTTTGTTATTGCTGTTGGTGTTAATTTTTTATTGGAATATAGTTACTTTGGGCTTCCCTGGCGGCTCAGACGGTAAAGAGTCTCCCTGCAGTGCAGGAGACCTGGCTTGGATCCCTGGGTTGGGAAAATTCCCTGGAGAAGGAAATAGCAACCCACTCCAGTATTCCTGCCTGGAAAATCCCACGGACGGAGGAGCCGGGTGGGCTACAGTCCATGGGGTCGCAAAGAGTTGGACACGACTGAGTGATATCACACATGGTTACTTTACAATGTTGTATTTGTTCTGTATAACCACGTGAACCAGCTCTATGTTGCATATATCCCCTCCCTCTGGGGTCCCGCACCCCACCCCACACCCCTCTAGGTCATCACAGAGCTCCAAGCTGAGTTCTTTGTGCTATAGAGCAGGTTCCCACTAACTATCTATTTTACACACAGTAGTGCCTATATATCAACCCCAACATCCCAATTCATCTAACCCCTGCATCCCCCCGACTATGCCCACATGTCCATTCTCTACATCTGTATCTCTATTCCTGCCCTGCAAGTATCTTCATCTGCACCATTTTTCTAAATTCCACATATATGCATTCATATACATTGTTTATTCTTCTCTTTGTGACTTACTTCACTCCATATGACAGACTCCAGGTCAGCACTAATTATTAGCGTCATCTTCTCATGTACTGAATTCTGCTATAAATACCTTACTGAAATTATTAGATTTTTGCAGCCAATTTAGGATTTAGGTACTCCTATTATCCCCGTTTTACAGATAGGGCAACTACTCAAACTACTGCACAGTTGCACTCATCTCACGCACTACTAAAGTAATGCTCAAAATTCTCCAAGCCAGGCTTCAGCAGTACGTGAACTGTGAACTTCCAGATGGTCAAGCTGGATTTAAAAGGCAGAGGAACCAGATATCAAATTGCCAACATCCAATGGATCATTGAAAAAGCAGAAGAGTTCCAGAAAAATGTCTACATCTGCTTTATTGACTATGCCAAAGCCTTTGACCATGTGGACCACAACAAACTGTGGAAAATTCTTCAAGAAATGGGAATACCAGACCACCTGACCTGCCTCCTGAGAAATCTGTATACAGGTCAGGAAGCAACAGTTAAAACTAGACATGGAACAACAGACTGGTTCCAAATCAAGAAAGGAGTACGTCAAGGCTATATATTGTCACCCTGCTTATTTAACTTATATGCAGAGAACATCATGAGAAATGCTGGGCTGGATGAAGCTCAAGCTGGAATTAAGATTGCTGGGAGAAATATTAATAACCTCAGATACCCAGATGACACCATCCTTATGGCAGAAAGCGAAGAACTAATGAGCCTCTTGATGAAAGTGAAAGAGGAGGGTGAAAAAGTTGGCTTAAAACTCATCATTTAGAAAACTAAGATCATGGCATCTGGTCCCATCACTTCGTGGCAAATAGATGGGGAAACAATGGAAACAGTGACTGACTTTATTTTGGGGGGCTCCAAAATCACTGCAAATGGTAACTGCAGCCATGAAATTAAGACACTTGCTTCTTGGAAGAAAAGTTAAGACCAACCTAGACAGCATATTAAAAAGCAGAGACATTACTTTGCCAACAAACGTCCATCTAGTCAAAGCTATGGTTTTTCCAGTATTCATGTGTGGATGTGACAGTTAGACTGTTAAGAAAGCTGAGTGCCGAAGAATTGATGCTTTTGAACTGTGGTGTTGGAGAAGACTCTTGAGAGTCCCTTGGACTGCAAGGAGATCCAACCAGTCCATCCTAAAAGAAATCAGTCCTGAATATTCATTGGAAGGACTGATGTTGAAGCTGAAACTCCAATACTTTGGCCACCTGGCGTGAAGAACTCGTTGGAAAAGACCCTGATGCTGAGCAAGCTTGAAGGCAGGAGGAGAAGGGGACAACAGAGGATGAGGTGGTTGGATGGCATCACTGACTCAATGGACAAGAGTTTGAGTAAACTCTGGGAGTTGGTGATGGACAGGGAGGCCTGGCGTGCTGCAGTCTATGGGGTCACAGAGAGTCGGACACAACTGAGTGACTGAACTGAACTGAGCCACAGGTAGCTGAAAGGACAGGCTGAAGTTTCCAGAAGTAGCATAAAACAGACACCAGTTTCTTGTGATTCCAGGAATCAGCCCTCCTGCCCTTTTCCGTCTTACAGGACTATCAAAGCTGCTTTCTGTATGGTGCTTCATCTCCACATCCTGCCTGCTGTGGGTTCTGTCAACAGTAAGCACTTCCTCTGTGTCTCCTTTAAAAGTGCACATGACGAGAGGATGTACACTTGTGGGGCATCTCTTGGCTTTTCCACGTTGTCCGTTGGCGTAACCCACTGCCTTCTTCCTCATTCTACATTGGCGGCTTGTGGCTCCCCCCTGAGCTTTGGAAGTGAAAGCTGAAGTTTCAGCTCAAAGCTGGTGATGAAACCAGGGCAGAATGAATAAAGCAGGGACCCAGATGTTGCCAGCTGGGACTCAGACTTGGCTTGTATTGAATATCAGCAGGTCCTTATGTCACTGCAGGTTTAGCTCTTTTTGGATTTCCTTACGCATTTGAAATTAGGTAGGAACGGGGCAGGGGAGAGGGAACTGGGTTGTTTTTCTTTCCTATGATGCAAACCAGTGCCTGCATGTTGTACGGTTTGGACAGGTAGGAAGGTTATAATAACAGAAAAGGGAGTATGATGCCAGGAACAGAAAGCAAAAATATTTTAGAAGAGTCAGAGGGATTCTCTCCCAACCACAAAAACCGTACCTATCTTCCCTGATTCCTGGGATTACCTAAATCCTCAACTCCTGCTCAGAAAAACAAACCCTAGATGTTCTAACATTTTCCTGCAAAGTGGTTTGGGAAAATTCAAAGTCAGTGTGACAGGAAGAAATAGCCCAAAGTGAGACGTATCTGTGGGCTTCCAAGGGGCACTAGTGGTAAAGAATCCACCTGCCAGTGTAGGAAACATAAGAGACCCGGGTTCAATCCCTCGGTCAGAAAGATCCCCTGGAGGAGGACATGGCATCCACTCCAGTATTCTGATTCCCTGGAGGAGGGCATGACCACCCATTCCAGTATTTAGCCTGGAGCATCCTATGGACAGAGGAGCCTGGCGAGCTATGGTTCATGGGATCTCAAAGAGTCGGACATGACCAAACAACTAACACATAGGCATATATGTTAAGTGTACCTGGGGGCTTCTAATCTGTTGATGATATCTTATTTACCAAACTGGGTATACGAATCAAATGTTAGTTGTATTATAATACCACTTGTCTCCAATTAAAAAAAAATACTGCTGTGCGTCTGAAATGTTTTATATATTTTTTTATAAATAAAAATACATTTGCTTCGAATTTACACAATCTTAAGGAATTCGTTGATTATTTTTCTCTATGGAATGATGGAAAAGTTGACAGGGTTAATGAAAATAATAGTGATCTGAAAGGAAAAGAAAGCTGAGGCTGTTTTGAGAACCCTTCCCTTAGACCCATTTCTAATGAACAGGTACCTCTTAATTAGCTCTAGTGGTTGGGGAAGAATGGTTAATTCCATGCATTAATTCTATGGTTAATTCTATGCATTAATTCTATGGTTAATTCTATGCATTAATAATGCATTAATTAATTAATGGTTAATTCTTCCCTTAGACCCATTTCTAATGAACAGGTACCTCTTAATTAGCTCTGGTGGTTGGGGAAGAATGGTTAATTCTATGCAAGTTCTACTTTGAGTTGCTCTCTTTAGACCTAAAGTTTTTAGGAAAGAATAGATCCTTCCAGGCCCTTGAGGGCTGGTGGGAGAACTCAGGTCTTACCATGACCTCAGAAGGTCACCCTCCTACTTTCTTCTTTATAAGTCATGCTTACCCTCCAAACCTATCTCTCATGTGAAGTTTTCCAAACCCTTTCGCATTCCTCCAAAAATCCTTCTTTCCCTTGTTTCCAAGGATCTTTACACTTTATACCATCCTAAAAGTCACCATCAGTGACTTTGTACCAGTCACTGATGGAGCCAGAGCAGAGCCTGGAGGTCATACGACCTGGTTCGGTTCCTTTCATAGGCAAGGAAACTAAGTCCTAGAGAGGATGAAGGGCTTGTCTTCTGGTTCACATTTATATCTCGCACATACTTAGATAAATTTTTTTTAATGTGAGTGTGATTTTTAACTTATGGCAGAATTTCAAGAAGTGTGAGAATAGCTTCTCTATATATTTTATCTATTTTACCAGTTGTTTAATTTTTCACTGTTTGACTTATCCTTCCTTCTTTCTCTCTTATCTCTCTGTCTGTTTCATCTATCTGCCTCTCTATCTACTTATCTAGCTATCATTTCCACTACCATATCTATACTGCGTGCTTGTTTTTTAAGGGAGGGATTTTAAACTTTAATTAGCTTTGGCGCACCAGGTCTTCGTCGATGAGCTCGAGTTTGCTCTAGGTGCGGCAGGTGGGAACTACTTTCTAGTTGCGGTGATCGGGCTGCTCATCGCAGTGACTGCTCTTGATGCAGAGTATAGGCTTGGTAGTGTTGGTGCTTGGACTTCGTTGCTCTGAAGCAGGGGGAATCTTCTAGGACCAGGGATTGAACCCATGTCCCCTGCTTTGGCAGCTGGATTTTTAACCACTGGACCACCAGGCAAGTCCCATACATACTTACTTTTATTCTTAACTCTCTTAGTGTTAGTTACCGACATGGTGTCCTGTCATCCTTGTCTATTGCAGCCCCTCACTGCTAAGAACATTTTCTTACATGACCACAATAGTGTCAAAGAGATTTAACATACTTAATAGTCCAGTTAACTAATCCACAGTTCATTTTCTAAGCTCATCAGTTGACCCCAGAATGTTCTTGATAGCAGTTTTCATGGCCCAGAATTCAGTCTATCATGCATTTCATTTAGTTGTCATCTCTTTAGTGTCTTCCAATCCAGAACAGTAACACAGTCTTGCTCTGCCTTTCATGATCTTGACAAATTTTAAGAGTATAGGCCAGTGATTTTGTAAGTAACACTCCACTTGGTTTTCTAGCTGTTTCCTCCTGAATGGAGTCAGGGATTGCACTTTGCCAGTGGTATCACAGAGGTTCTCATATCCAGCTTTCCCCAGTGAATCGTATCAAGAAGCACATGATGTTGTTGTATCCCATTGGCAATGTTATCTTTAATCACCTGGTTCAGATGGAGTCTCCCAGATACCCGTCTGAGACGTTTCCCATTGTCATTAACAAATAGTTTGGCGGAAAATACTTTTTAACTTTGTGAATATCCTGTTTGCTGTCAAATCTTCATTCACTTGTTTTTAGCATCCACTGGTAGCTTTTGCCTGAGTCAGTTATGATCATGATGGCTGTAAAAGGGTGGCTTCTCTAAGTCCATCACACTTACATTTATTATTTTGCCTTCTCTTTCTTTTCCTTCATGTATTCATTTAATCGTGTGTATCAGATGTGGAGTCATGAACTCATTTTATTCAGTGGGTCACAATCTGTTACTGTTTGTTTCAGTGCTCAAGCTGCACCCTATTTGGTCACCTGGAAGCCCTTTTTAACTGGCTCCTGTGTCCTTTTGACACATCCCTTTCATTTTTTGTTGTTGTCAGTTGCTAAGTGATGTCAAACTCTTTGCGACCCCAAGGACTGCAGTCCACCAGGCTTCCCTGTCCTTCACTGTCTCCTGGAGTTTGCTCAGATTCTTGTCCATTGAGTCAGTGATGCCATCCAACCATCTCATCCTCTTTCACCCCCTTCACCCCCTGCCCTCAGTCTTTCCCAACATCAGGGTCTTTTCCAGTGGGTCGGCTCTTTGCATCAGGTCGCCAAAGCGTTGGAGCTTCAGCTTCAGCATCAGTCCTTCCAGTGAATATTCAGGGTTAATTTCCTTTAGGATTCAGTAATTTGATCTCCTTGCAGTCCAGCACCACAATTTGAAAGCATCAATTCTTCGTTGCTTAGCCATCTTTATGGTCAAACTCTCACATCCATACATGACTATTGGAAAAGCCATAATGAGGTCCTTACTTTTTGGTTACCACAGGCTGTTCCAGGCTCATCTTGTACCAGCCCTTCACCAACTGTGGCACCAGATGTTTCTTCTTTCTAAGGAACACTGCTTCCTTTTAGTATTGAATGGCATTTAGAACCAAAGTCCTGGGTGCTCATGTTTTGGAGGCCCTTTCAGTGCATGCTATGGATAGTTAGGTAAAAACAATACAGGTACATGGCCATGTGTACCTATCTTATCTTTGAAAAGCCATGGACTTATGTGACATCTCAAATTCTGATATAATATGACACTCCTTTCCATATTCTTACCTACCTTCTCCAATGGTACGAACCTGACTCTCACAGTGTTACTTATTTCCTTTATCCTCGAGTACCCAGAAAATCATTTCTGAAATGTTAACCCATGCTACTTTGAAAAATAAACCTACCAACTAGTGTTCAATATTTGTTTACAGTTATTTTATCTTCAGTATAAATGTATATAGTCAAAATGTTCTGTTTTGTTCCGAAGATATATGGATTCATTCATTTTTCCTCTTTCAGTGTGCTATATTATTCATTTGAAATACAGATAGATCCATTTCTTTTCCTGCTTATACTTCATTTGAGTACCTTGTCCTTCATCCATGTAGATTATATTTAATTTTGATTTTTGTTTGTGTTAAACATGACTATCATTCCAGAACTCAAAACCCTTCATAGACTATGCTCACAAAGTGTCCCTCATCCATTCCAAATGCTTCTATTCTATTTCCACTTAAGTAAGCATTTTCATTATCTTTTAATTTATTTTTCCAGTGCATTTCCCCTAAAATTAGCAAATGTTTGTGTTTTCCTTATTTCTCCCTTTATTTCACACAAAGGATGGTATCTGCTTTGTATGCTCTTTTTTTTAGTATACAGTACCTCTTTTTTCTTTCTACCTTGAACATTTATAGGCAATTAGGCATAAACCTCTTTCTTTCTTCTACTATGAACTCTTCAGTACCTCTTTTATTCTACCATGACTATTTACAGGCAATTAGGCACAAACGAGTCATACTGCTGTCTTTTTTCAGCTCTGTAAAATCTCATCTCCTTGCATTTAAAGCTCTCTATCCAAATTTAGGTCTACCTGATGCACATGTAATGATACTTTTTGGAGGACTTGGCATTTCTTTTACTGGGTCTTCCCTTGTAGCTCAGTTGGTAAAGAATCTGCCTGTGGTGCAGGAGACCTGGGTCAGGAAGATCCCTTGCAGAAGGAAATGGCAACCTACTCCAGTGTTCTTGCTTGGAGAATCCCATGGACAGAGGAGCCTGGCAGGCTACAGTCTATGGGGTCGCAGGAGTCGGACATGACTTAGGATCAGAACATATCAGTGCACTTTGATTTTCTCCTGGACATTATATCCTGCAAATCACTCCCTATCAGTCCATAGAGATATCTCTCGTTCTTTTTTTTTACAGTTGCATAATACTCCTTTCTTTGAGAGACTGTGGATTATTGAACCTGTCTCCTATTGTGTGCACATGTAGGCTGTTATCCATATTTTATAAATGTAAACACTGCTATAATGGACCAGCTTTTGTCCATGTGCTTGTTTGTTGTTTTGAATCTTGTTGGAGGGTTACTTTCAAAATATATCCCTAGAAGTGGGATGGGTAGATAAGAAAAACGCAAATGAATGTGTATGTGTGCACATGTGCTCAGTCACGTCGGACTCTTTGCGACTTTGAATTGTAGCCTACCAGGCTCCTATGTCCGTGAGACTTTCAGGGCATGAATATTGGAGTGGGTTAAACTTCCCTCCATAGGGATTACATTCCATTTGTAATATGTAAGAATAACTATTTACCCAGAGCATTTCCAGAAGATAGGTTAAATTTTTTTTTTTTGCCTATCCCATAGCATTTATTATTACTATTATTTTTTGTCAGTCTTATAGACTATGAGGTGATTGAGGAAAGAGATTCTGTTTTCACAGTCATGTTTGTATCCCCATTTCCTCGGACCGTGTCTGGCACAGAATAGATGCTCTAATATCAGTTGGTAGGAGTGTTGGCTGGCTGGTGGGAGTGCTGTTAGCTGGGTTGATGCTTAGTTGGATGGAGAAAGGACAACTGTGTCGGAGGAGGTCTGTCTGTCTGCTTCATCAATATGTGGCTTCCTTGGTTATACTTCTGGGTTCTTTGATACTAAATTGAAGAGCTGACTCTTTGGAAAAGACCCTGATGCTGGGAAGGATTGGGGGCAGGAGGAGAAGGGGACGACAGAGGATGAGATGGCTGGGTGGCATCACCGACTCGATGGACATGGATTTGGGTAGACTCCTGGAGTTGGTGATGGACAGGGAGGCCTGGCGTGCTGCGATTCATGGGGTCGCAAAGAGTCGGACACGACTGAGCAACTGAACTGAACTGTCGTATACGTCATTTTAGTTCCATTTGGTCTTCACTCAAAATCTGTTCATTTTCTGAATTTGACAGAAAATCACAGTCAGGACTGTGGCCATCACCTTTGAGTCCATGTCTGCTATAGTGCTTGGCACTTAGTACATAATGCTTAGTGCTAAGTATGTAGACAGGACTTAGTATTCCATTTGTCCAGTTAGTCAGTTACATCAGCAAAAACTATCTGCTCTAACTTTTCATGGAGAGTGAAGCTGCTTTATCAGTTATTTTTTTTTATTTTTAGCACTGAAAATAGGCTTGATTCATATTCTCTAGACAGATATTTGTTTGCTCTGAGGTCATTTAAGGGGTATTCTATTGAAATCAGCAGATATTTTAAGAATAGATGGGCATTGTGTAGCCTTGTAGTGATTCACTGGATCACGTGATCAAGGGACAAGCTTTTGCTTTGGAGTCAATGTCTAACATCCTACTTTGGAGACCATTTCATGATCAGGCAGCAGAACTGGCTGGAAGAAATTTGTCTGAGAGTTGATGGAAAACGTGCATGTTAAATGGCTCCTGTCTCAAAATAGCTGTCTTAACCATCTCTTTTTATCCTCTCCCCCTAATGAAATGAGAGGTCATCTGTAGTGGCTCAGTGGTAAAGACCTGTTAGAGCAGGAAATGGCAACCCACTCCAGTGTTCTTGCCAGGAGAATCTCGTGGACAGAGTAACCTGGCTGGCTACAGTCCATGGGGCCCCCTAGAGTCAGACACGACTTAGTGACTGAACAACAACAAAACAAGAAACTGAAATGAGAAGCAAATTCTTCTCACAGGGACATTATGAAAAGAACGGAATCCAAATTTGTAAAAATTTATTTTCTTTTTGTTTTCCTTTCTGGGTCTATTATGGGTCTTGGTGTCTTTAGATAAAATGTTCCTGATGAAGCTTAGATCAGAAGACAGGATATTGTGTCACATAGGTAAGAATGTGGAGACAAATAACTTCCACTGAAAATGCCTTTTCCCAGGCCATTTGCATCCTGCCTGAATGTTCTTGTGCAGAAGTTCCGTTTTCCCATCCAGCCCCAGGAAACACGCCTTGTTATTGCCACTGGTTGGTATTGAGTAATCGTGCCTGGGTGGAGTAGGGGAGAAGGCAAGCTGAATTATAAAACGCCTTCCTTTGAAGTCAAATCAATTTTTATTCTTAATCTGTGAGCATGCGATGGGAACAAATAACTTCTGAGTGAAATAAAGATTTCTTAGGCTGTCAAGATTTATCTTATCAGTCTGAAGAGGTGGGATTCCTGTTAGCAACTGGCAGTTTTAATAATCCATTCGCCCGAGGAAGTGTGAAAACAGCCTGCAGAACAAAGACTCGCAGCTCTGGGTGTATCGAGTTCCTCTTTGCTCCTTTTTTTTTCATTCTCTACTTGAGACCCTGCCAGGTCCAACTTTCAAATATTTTCAGGCCAATGTGTGTGTACACAGGGAGTCTCAGAAGTCATTTGTTTAGGGAGGAGGAGTCTTCTGGTGCAATATTATGTTCTGCTGCCAAAACACCAAAAGGAAATAGGGTAAATAGGGTGTCTTCAAGGAATGTCTCGGGGGCCTTCACAGCAAATTCTCCGTCAGTCTCCAAAGCCGAAGCCTTTAATTGGTCACTGTTTGGCCACCTTTCCCAGGTTAATTTCTCCTTTGAAAATAGAGCCAAAGTCAGCAATCCCACTGCTGGTCATACGCTCTGAGAAAACCATACTTCAAAAAGACACATGCACCCCAGTGCTCATTCCAGCACTGTTTACAATAGCCAGGACATGGAAGCAACATAAATGTCCACTGACAGATGAACGGATAAAGATGATGTGGTACAAATATGCCACGGAATATTACTCAGTCATAAAAAAGGGACACAGTTGGGTCATTTGTAGGGATGTGAATATTCCTAGAGTCTGTCATGCAGAGTGAAGTAATTCAGAAAGAGGAAAACTCATACTGTATATTAACACACATATACATGGAATCTTAGAAAAGTTGTAGCAGATGAACCTATTTGCAAGACAGGAATAGAGACACGATTGTAGAGAACCGGCATGTGGACACAGCAGGGGGATGGGGAGGGCAGGACTAATGGGGAGGGCAGCCTTGACATGTACATGCCACGGAGTATAAAGCAGATAGTGCTGGGAAGCTGCTGTGTGGTGCGGAGCTCAGCTTGGTGCCCTTTGACGACCCAGAGGGGCGGGAAGGGGAGATGGAAGGAGGGTTAAAAGGGAGAGTTTATATGCATGCTTACAGCTGGTTCAGTTTATTGCACAGCACAAACAAATACAATGTTATAAAGCCATTATACGCCATTAAGAAAAGAAAAAACTATAAAGCCAACGTAGATGGTTCTATGAATGAATTGAATGAACCTCTGAGCTCAGGGTTAGGCTTAGGTTAGGGTTAGGGTTTGTGTCCTCCCCTAAGGCAAAGCCAAAGGAAGACAGCCTGTGCTGTGTCTCATGTATCTGTGGGCAGGTGATAACTTCCTGGCAGGGAGACGATGACAAGGCCTGTGCAGTTCTGGCTCCTGTGAAAATGCTCTAGGAAAGCCCGCTGCCCGTTCTCTGCCGGTGCTCCTGGGATGTACAGAATCGCGCCATCACTGGGCAGCCCCTTGGAAGCCGGCCAGCCCAGCCTCCCCCTCCTCCAGACAGAAACCCGGAGCCTCAACTCACGGGGTTGTGGATGAAGCCAAGGTCAGTCGGCTCTGATTGGTGGCAGAGCAGGAATGGTTTCCAGCATCTCAACACTAGTGAAGTGAAAGCCACTCAGTCGCGTCCAACTCTTTGCGACCCCTGTTCAGTCCATGGAATTCTCCAGGCCAGAATACTGCAGTGGATAGCCTTTCCCTTCTCCAGCGGATCTTCCCTAGCCAGGAATCGAAGAGGGGTCTCCTGCATTGCAGGTGGAATCTTTACCAACTGAGCTCTGAGGGAAGCCCCACACAAGGGGGACCCATTAAAAACAGACCCCTTCCTACACTTCCTCCCTCCTGTCCCCCCAATAAAGAGTGATGACGCACTGCCCCTGAGTGGCCAGGTCCAGGGAATGATTACTGTGCAGATGCCTTCCTGTGGTTTTGGGGATCAGCAGGGGTTCGGGCTGAGGATTGCCCTTCTTGCCGCCTGGCCTCCCCCAGCACCCACCTCCCTGTATCTATATTGATATGACTCTGTCTCCCTATTTGAGCTCATTGACCCTTTCTATGGGGATCCACCTGTGACTCCTTTGGGCAAACCAAGCCCCCTCCATCATGAATTCTCCTGTGCTGATCTCTCTCACAGCAATTATTCCTGGTTGCAGTTGTATGTTGACTTCTGTGACTCTCCGAGTGGTTTCTCTCTCCCACCAGACTCCAAGTCCCATGAGACCGATGGCTTTGTTCTTTATATTCTCCGCTCTGCCCGTGGCACCTGGCCTGCCACTTAGCGGGCAGGCGTGTTTGCTTCTTGCTCTGTGTCACTCAGTCATGTTCTGACTCTTCGTGACCCCATGGACGGCAGCCCACCAGGCTTCTCTGTTCATGGGACTTCACGTGCAAGAACACTGGAGTGAGTTGCTATTCCCTTCTCCAGCGGATCTTCCCTACCCAGGGATTGAACCTGAGTCTCCTGCGTTGGCAGTGGGTTTTTTTTTTTTTTTTTTTTTTTTTACCACTAGCTCTACCTGGGAAGCTTGCTCTAACAAAGTACCTGTAAACTGAGTGACTTAAACAACAGAAACTTAGTCTCTCACACTTCTGGTGGCCACATACTTGGGGAGCCTGAAACTGTACAACTGTCTTTTCTCACATTTCTGGAGGCCATAAATCTAAAATCAAACTCTTGGTCGAGCCATGCACCTTCCAGAAAGCTTTCTCTCCGAGTCCTTCTCTGCCTGTTTTGGACCTCAGCGGTTGTGCGGGATCTCTGGCCTCCCTTGGGCGGTAAATGGCACCCTTCCAATCCACGTCTGCGTCTTCACAGGGCCTTCCCACCACGTGTCTGCGTGTCCGCTCTTTTCCTCTAAGGAGGCCAGTCATTGGATCAGCGCACACCCTAATTCAGTATGGCCTCATCTTGACTTGACTTCATTGTCCACATCCCACTTCCAAATAAGGTCACGTTCTGAGCTTCTGGGATGGGGCCAGGGTGAACGTTGAGGGTATCTCCTTCAACTCAGTATGGCAGTGATACACATTTGATGAATAAATGATAGTGCCCTGGTCTCTGGCAAGTCCTGGCTGAGGAGAACTGCTGTGGGCACATGTGAGCAGACCCTCGTAGGAAGTCCAGTCGGGTGGAATTTCAGGGGGAGGGGGTCGAGGTCTCTGTTGACGGAGGAAATGAAACCCCACCCCTGGAGCCCCTCACCCCCTCTTGAAAGGCTCCTAGAGATTGCTTTGCTGTCCCTCTTCCCTCCACAGAGTGTTTTTAATGTGTCTATTTAAATGCAAATTTTGACTTTCTGTCTGTAATCATATAAAATGTTTGGCACTAAAATTTTAATCAGGAATGTAATTTTATATAGAGGCAGTAAATGGAGTGGTAGGCCACACATAGTAGAACGGGGCATCCCAGGCCTGGATTCCCAGCGCTCGGGAGCTCCGACCTCCCGGCTTCCCTGTTGAGTTGGAAAACCCCCCGCCCAGCTCCGCAGGCTGCTGTGCCAAAGACGTGCCAGGCTTCCAGGCGTGCCCGTGTCTTGTCCCTAATCCCCCTGCTTGACTGTCCTTTCACGCCGCAGAAAGCCATCGGGTGCCGTCTTCCTGTGTCCTCCGGATCCCTGCAGACCACGGGTGTGGGCGGCAGGCCTGTATCAGGTTCCAGTCTCTGATGATGGCTCATTTATCAAGATGCGTCTGGAGGTTCGGCCGCCGGAGCCTGTGTCGTTGGGGGCGGTGGCTGCCGCAGCAGATGCTTCTCATGCCCTCGGCTCCCTGCAGCCTCGGAGCTCCATCTGCCCTGGACTCGGGCACAGCTGCCAGCTCGCCGCCTCTGCCCTCGGCTGGTCAACCTCTAAGGGGGCCGGGGGCGTCGGGCACCTGTGGGGGTGGGGGGTCTTTCCAGATGCAGCAACCCTTGGTGCCACGGTCCTTCTCGACAACTCCCTGGGCACTTTCTGCATCTTTCTGTTGGCAGGTTTAAAGTCGCCCTGATCAAGGTTGTAGAGAGAGGCTGGACTTGAGGTTTGTCACTTTGGTCTTGGGTGTCCCCCGCCTCTCACGGCGAGGGTGTCAGACTGCATACGGCTGTCCCCCAGTGGGCTTCTGATGGTGTGGGAACATGCTCAGACTCTCCCATTTCTAACTAGGCTATTCACTGCCTCAGGGCATCGTCAGTGGCTGTTCCCTAGTCCTGGATTGCCCTTCCCTGTTAGTCAGCTGGCTCCTCATCCTTGAGAGGTCAGCGATGAAATGTCCCCACCTCCAGGAGGTGGTCCTTCTGCTCCCTAATTAAACTGTACGCCCCTGAATCGTGTGTGATCTCAACACCCTCTTTATTTTCCTCATTGCCATTATCCCAAGCTATAATGATCAGATTTGTAAAATCCCTTGAATGGTTCTTTAGAAGTTCACTCCTCCTAGAATGTGCACAAAGGTTCAAGGTTGGGGGGGGGTGCAGAAACGGGGGTGAAGGGATAAGGTTGGTGTCTGTAGCTTTGATCCTGTTGAGAGAAGATTGGCCCTGGAAACAGACAAGCAGCCAACAGAGGGATAATTAGATGCGGGTGAAAGGACAGGGAGCCTGGTGCGCTGCGGTCCGTGGGGTTGCGAAGAGTTAGACGTGGCTAAGTGACTGAACTGAACTGACCACTTTTAACAGGATGGATGAGAAAAGCGGGCAATTGCCCACCAGGACTGCAGAAAAGTGAAGATGATGCCCAATTTCCCAAATCAGACCTTTGAGAGGATGGGGGGTCCCTTTTGCTGAACATAAAGACTAAATTGGATAGGGGGAAAGATGCTGAGCTCATTATGGAAATGTTGGGTTTGGGGCTCCTGTAGGGGACCCACCTGAGGTTTGGATGTAGGGATGTGACTGAGAGTTCATCAGAGAGGCAAGGGGGCTTGAAATCCTGGCAATGGAAGGTGCTCCCTTGGGAGGGAGGCAGAAAGAAAAGATCAGGTCCCAGCGTGAGGGTCGCCGTGTGTCTCAGTGAACTGGCTGCTCCTGCTCTCTGCCTGTTGTCTCAGCACCATCTCCAGTAGCAGCCCTTTCATTGTCCGTCTGCCCCAGTTTGGAAAGTAAATTATGTGATTGCTCCACCCAGCGCTGATGGCTGGGGACCTTCAGAGTTTACAGGAGGGCAGAGAAAGAACCACTGGGAAACAAAGCATGAGCAGGGGGCTAGGAGGAAGGCCAGGCACGCGTCACATCGTGTAGTGGATGCCGGGGGGCAGACTTGATGCGCAGAGACACGATCGTTCCCGTCAGACAGTTCACAGAGGTGGAGTTGTGGAAGGATTTGAACCCACCGTTGACTTGAGCTATAAGAGAAACATGACTGATGTTATGATGGAGACAGGCCGGGGCCAGAGGCTGGTGGGCTTGAGGAGTCAGTGGAAAGTGAGAAAGGAGAGACAGTCGGTCTCACTAAGCTCTGCTGTGGAAGAAGGGAAAGACTTGAGATGGGTGTGAGATCAAGAGAAGGTCATCAGACAGAGATATTTGAGGGTCTCAGTACTGGGAAAAGCCTGGCAGGGGCCTAAGGGCGATTCCTTCAGGAGGGAGAGTGTTCATCCGGGGCTCCTATCGGGCAGGGACAGGTGTGAGAAGGGACTCCTCCCCACTGTAATAGGAGGGAAAAGAAGAAAGTGTGGGCGTGAGGAAGTCCCTGGTCTTTATAGCAGGTATCTGAAGAGAGTTCTGTCTCTGGGTCCGTGTGATTCCTTCTGCAGGAGGAGGCATCTGAGAGGCAGGGAGACTCAAGATGTGAAGAGAGCAGGCAGCACTTTAAATCACCCGATGGGAAAATGGGGGCTTCCCCGAAGGCTTAAGTGGTAAAGAAGCTGCCTGCCACTGCAGGAGATGCCAGAGACAAGGGTGGGATCCCTGGGGTGGGATGATCGCATGGGGGGAGTTTGTTGGAAGAAGCGGGATTGGGATAAGGGGACTGATTTCATTAGACAGAGGGGTGAGATTCTAGAACCATGTTAGGAGTGAGGCCTGCAGGGCTTGGTGACCCTCCGAGGAAGCAGGAGAGAGCAAAACCCCTTAACCAGGAGGGATGCTGCAGAAGGAGATGCAGGTTCGGGGGTCGCAGGGTGTCACGGGGTTTCCCAGGGGGCTCAGTGGTAAAGAATCTGCCTGCCAGTTCAGGAGACGCAGGTTTGACCCCTGGATCGGGAAGATCCCCTGGAGAAGGAAATGGCAATCCACTCCCATATTCTTACCTGGAAAACCCCATGGGCTGTAGCCCATCAGGCTCCTCTGTCCATGGGATTGTCCAGGCAAGAATACGGGAGTGGGTTGCCGTTACCCTGCTCCAGGGGATCTTCCAGACCCAGGGATAGAACTCAAATCTCCTGCATTGGCAGGCGGATTATTTACCACTGAGCCACCTCGGGAACCCTGACCGAGGAGCCTGTCGGAAAAATGGGGGAGGAAGTGCACCCATTTGGAGGATTTTACTGGGCGTCTCTGTGCTTAATCTAAGCCCTGGGAATGCAGGTGTGAATGCAGCAGTCTCGTTGGCCCTCCCTTCTCTTTGGAAAGGGGTGGTAGCCACACTGCTGGCAGCACTGCACATGGAGGGGGCCGGGGACCCTCTGCTCAGAGTGACGCGGGTCCACGTGGTACATGGTTTTCTTTATTCTGATTAAGACCATCTCAGTAGCTTTGGTCTGAACCCAGAGGGAATCGACATCTGGTTGGTCTAGAAATGGAAACACAGAAGGGCGTATGAGTTGAAGTTCTAGGGGGAAAGTAAATGGTGGTTAACGTTAGGGACCATTACATCGAATCTGGATGCGGAATAAAGTGCACATTTAGGCTGTTTCTCTGTTTCTTTTTTCTTTATTCCCTGAGACAAGCATCACTATGGTGAGTGTCCTTGAACACCTCTCTTTGGGGGCTTAGACGTTTTTTTCCCTAAAATAGATCTTGCCTGGAAAATCCCATGGACAGAGGAGTCTGGCAGATTACAGTCCACGGGGTTGCAAAGAGTTGTACATGACTGAGTGACTAACACTTTCACTTCACTTTCAAGATTTACTGATAGGGCCTGAGTGAGAAGGGACAGGGCCCGTGTCCAGGGGGCCATGATTATGGATGGATTTGATCCCACAGTCTTCCGGGATGAGCCACGTTTCAGCCACCATGTCTTCAAATTCTTCTGCAATCAACTTAGTAAGTCCCCACTCCTTGGAGGTGGAGATCTTCTGGTAGCCGGGGACCTTGAACTTGGCCCTGTGGAGGGCCTCAGTCACACGGTCCTTGTTCGGCAGCTCAGTGTGGATGGGTGTGATGTCCTGGCCATTGTGTCCTGGGGCTTTCCAAAGGCACCCTGTGGGTACCACTGTCTGGAACCTAGACTGAGACCGCGTGAGGCCAGACAGGAATGCCCGCTGGGAAGGGCTGTCTGTAAGGTCCTTTAGGGCAACCCGAGGCTGCCTATTGCAGCCTTTGCCCCCGGGGCTCCCACATAGAAAAAAGTTGGCTTTATTATCTTTAAATTGAGGATTTTAGTTCAGCCTGGATGAAGTGAAAAGTGAAAGTATTAGTCAATTGATAGTGTCTGACTCTTTGCTACCCCATGGATTGTAGCCCTCCAGGCTCCTCTGTCTATGGAATTCTCCAGGCAAGAATACAGGATTGGGCAGCCATTTCCTTTTCCAGAGGATCTTCCCAACCCAGGAATCGAACCCGGGTCTCCTGCATTGCTGGCAGATTCTTTACCGTCTGAGCCATCAGGGAAGCCTCTAGCTTGGATGAAGGAGATATCAAACCTGAGTGACGTTATGGCCACAGTTGAACTAAAGCCAGATCTCTTGAACCTGGAGTCCTTTCCCTCTCCCCCTCCTCTGCCAACTCTCTGATGCAGGGTGCCACGTGGTCTGGGGGACAGAGAGGCATGGTGCGTGTCTTCTTTCTGTCCTGGGGTCATCTGTCCAGGGTTGTAGTTTTCTTTCTCCATCTTGCTCTCCTTACTGGCTCAGAACAAGATCGACGCACTGGATATCTTCTAGAAATACAGCTCAGTAGGCAAGATGAGTGGTTACAACCCAGCATTTTAGACTGACCGTCCAAGTACAAGAAACTACTCTGGGGGTTTGGCAGGAGGATCTAGTTTGATCTGGTTGTTGATGTTGCTGTTTCGTTTTTAAGCAGAATGGATCCTCTGCTGCATGAGGGTTTTCAGGGAAAAGACAGCTTCTCTGCAGTACATCTACCATTGCTGTCAGTCTCCTCCTGCTCCGAAATGTTTCTGTTTTACCGCCATTCATCTTTCCTGATTGGTTTTGCTTTTCTTCTCAGATGTGGCTAAATTTGCTTGTAAAGTTTTGTTTATTCATCGGCGCTCAGTTGAAAGGTGCTGGATCATTAATCTAGCTATTCAAGGTTAACCGTGCTTTATGCTGAAATTGCCTTTTATGGAACAGATTTCAAGGTTTTGCCAGAGTTGAGTGCTACCTCATTTTTGACATTTCGGCAATGAATCCTGTTTGAAATGTGATTTGAATCCAATCATCATCTTATTTGTGAAGAAAGATAAATATAATATACAAATATTGCAGTCAAATTGCCTTCCTCCCTGCCCCTCTTGCACATTCTGAGTCAGCTAGCTTTCGCTAGGGTGGCGTCAAGCAATGTCATTCCTATTGTGAATTCTGTCTGGCATTTTTCTCCCCTCCCAGAAGGCTTAAACGCATTTCTTTTCTATCTTACATGAGTTGTTCAGGCTTCTCCAGAATGTACGTTGGGGAAGAAATGGAGCTCGTGTGATCGCGCCTGCTCCTTGTTGCAGAATCTTAAGGATTTTACAGTAAAGGACTGTGCATGCATGCTAAGTCACTTCAGTCGTGTCCAACTCTTCGTGACCCTCTGGACTGTAGCCCGCCAGGCTTCTCTGTCCATGGGATTCTCCAGGCAAGAATACTGGAGTGGATTGCCATTCCCTTCTCCAGGGGATCTTCCCAACCCAGGGATCAAACCTGAGTCTACTGCCTCTCCTGCATTGCAGATGGATTCTTTACTGCTGAGACACTGGGGGAACCCGGCATAAGGACTGTGGAGGTCCCTAATCCATCCAGTGAGGCAGTCACACACAACTGTTTCTTTAAAGGAACAAATAAAGAATTTAATCTTCTAGGCCTCTTCGGAAACGTGTGAACGAGTTTCTAAGTGCCTCCGCCTCCCAGTGTTTGGATGTGGCATTTTAATTAAAGATTGAGGCAGCAAGCTTGGTTGTTTTTTATGATCTGATACTGACTACAGTTCCCACCTCACCCCATGGAGCTCTCATTCAGCCCGTGTGTCTTGGATGCTTGCTTTCTATTCGAAGAGTGCCCATCCCTTAGAACTAGCCTGCGGGCAGCCACCCTTAATAAACTCACGCTGGGGATGGTACCGTTTCTGTAAAATTACAGCCACATCCAAGTTCCTCTTACCCTGTCTCCTGTGTGCTGCCCATAAATTCTCCCCCTCTGTCCTCTAAGAGCTGCCCTTCCAGAGCTTCTCAAACTCACATTTACTGTAAGGTGTTAATGGACGGATAATGCTCAACCTCATCTCGGTTATGCCCATGGGAAGATGCTAATGGTGTGGATAAAGTCAAGCCAGTAGGTCACACCAGTAAAGCTTGTGGAGCCCTGGCTTCTGTGCTTGTTTGATAGAGATGATCAGTGGAGTGCCTGGTAGTTAGGGACCTGGCTCTGGGTTCAGATCCTGACTCTGCCACTTACGAGCTGAGATCATTCTGTTACTTAATCTCTTTTTGCCTCAGTTGTCCCATCTTAAAAATGGGGACAATGCTGTCTCATAGTACTGTTGTGAGAACTCAGTGAATTAATGATCCCCAAACGGCACAAAGGCCGGAATATCACAAATTCTCAGACAGCTATTAGCCACAAGCTGAAGAAATGATCCCCTTGCTGTAAAGTCTCAGATTCCAGTTCCCGGTGACTGAAATGCTGGTTTTGCATAGAGTAAGTCCATGAGATCTTCTTTTAGGACCTCCTCCCACAACTTCCCATTGGGGATTCCACTTGGGGACACATTGCTCAACTCCATCTGGCTGGCGTGTTCGCATGATCACATGATGATGTAGATACGGCACACACAATGTACAGCAGCTTCATTTGGGCCCCGGCATTTTGTCAGACAAACCAGTACCCAGAGGGGTGATTCCTATTCTCTCATGCTGGCTTGTCCTTAACCTTTGGGATTATTTCCTACCCTCAGTTCTTATCCAGTTCTTGTGTGTTTGCACGGGTGAGTCCAGATCTTTCTCCATTCATTCAACTGATGATAATTATTAAATATCTACTTAGTCCCAATGGTGTGGATACAGCACACACGCTTCCCGCACTTAGACACAGCTTATGACCTAGTGGGAGGAGCAGAAGAGCAGCCGCAAACAAATGGACACATAAATAAAGCAATCAGAAGAAGTGACATGTATGGGGGGAAAGAGAAACAAGTCATCACAGAGAGAAACACAAGGCGTTTGCTGTTTTCCCTCTGAAGACAGCCTTGGCTTTGCAGTTTTTACCAGCTGCAGCCGAGAGAGTTCTAACTGTTGTGGGGTCTCATTAGTACTTTCAGATCACTACGGGGGACTCTGAGGATGGGAACACCACAGGGGACGTGGGTGAAGGGTTGCCCGCTTCATTCTTTTCTGTTCCTGGAGGCTCTGGCAGGAAAAAGAAAAGAGTAACTTAAGAACACAGACAAACACACACAGGACTGTGCAGAGCAGGTGCATGTTGGTGTTCGCGCAGACCTGCGTCACCTCATATAGCCTTTGCTTGTTGTTTAAGAGACTTTTCAATCGTTAACCCACACCCTGTTTTTTTTTTTTTTCTTGACAGTGTTCAAGAAAATAAGATCATTAAATACATCCTCATGAAAGCAAGCACCTGGCTTTTGAAATATTAGATTTCTTCACTCCCATCCCCTCTGTGGCTTCATCCCCACAACTTTAAAAGGAAGGCTCACTTAGTCCAATTACTCTTCTAAGAACCTGTGATCTTGAATTCCTCCTTCCAGGCTCTGCTATGAGGGTGGTGTATTCACAAGCACCAAAAATTGATTGGGGCTTCCCTGGTGGCTCAGCGGTGAAGGATCTGCCTGTCAATGTGGGGGACTCTTGAGTTCCATCCCCGGGTTGGGAAGATCCCCTGGAGGAGGGAATGGCAACCCACTCCAGTATTCTTGCCTGAGAAATCCCATGGACAGAGGAGCCTGGCAGGTTATGATCCATGCAGTGGCAGAAGAGTCAGATATGATTTAGCGATTAAACAACGGCAAGAACAAAATTGAAGGATGGGAGTAAGCGCAAGAGGGACTTTTCTCAGAACCCATCAGCGACGGCCGCCCTGCTCAGACACTCAGCGCAGGTCACAGCTGCCAGACAAATGACTGTGGGCCAGAAGGCATAGGGACTCGGGACACGAGGCTGCCCCCGGGAGAAGTCAGCGCGTGGGCCAGTAAGGCTTGTGATAAAAATTGATGCTGCATTCTGCCGCTTCGGGATCCTGCGGTTGTACCTCTTCCGGCGACTCACAGGGACTGAGTCACCATCTCGACATTTCTGGCAGAAATACATTGGTGCTGGGGAAATGTGGCCGGGGATGATCCGTTGGCCGTTTGGATGACCAGGCAGGGTGCGTGTTTTGGGCTGAATTGCTTTAGGTCAGGAATTCCATCTTTCCATCTTCTCATGACTATGAAGTGAGGGAGGCCTGGGAACAGTCCAAGCTGAGAGCACTGTGTCCTCTGTTACCTGTTACGTGGACACTAATCTGTTAATTAGAAGGTTTGCTGTAATCACTGGCACTTTATGCCTGCGTCCATTAGTGTTCCTGTTTACACTTGTGTATTAGATGAATTTGCATATCCATACACCCAAGCCTTTCCACTTAGCGCTTCGAGGTGCCCTTCTAATTATTCCCTGGTTCAGAGGTGGAAAGTCAAAGCCCACCCCGCCCACTGCAAATTCTGAACTTGAGTGAAGTTGTGGGAACAGCATTGACCTGATGGACAGGGCAAAGACCTTGTGTCTTACTTTGAGAAAATCATTTATAAATATGTTTGTTGATTTTTGAAAAAAGCATATTGAGTGATTGGAATATACCCAGGCACTGTATTAATTTCTGAGACTAAAACAGAAAACAAAATAGAGAAGGCTGGGAATATTTAACTCTGCCACCCCCAACCTTTTTGGCACTAGTGACCGGTTTTGTGAAAGACAATTTTTCTACAGGCAGTTGAGGGGGGGATGGTTTTGGGTGATTCAAGTGAATTACATTTACTGTGCACTTTATTTCTATTATTATTTCATCAGCTCCATCTCAGATCATCAGGCTTTAGATCATGGAGGCTGGGGACCCCT
The DNA here is from genome assembly GCF_910594005.1 of Cervus elaphus. Lineage (NCBI taxonomy): Eukaryota > Metazoa > Chordata > Mammalia > Artiodactyla > Cervidae > Cervus > Cervus elaphus. Next base: position 20,051,768 of record NC_057824.1, read on the forward strand.
GATATAATTTACTGGGTGATTGAAATAAATAAATATGTAAGAAAAAGGTGGTTATGATTTAAATTGTGATTTGAAGGAAATAAAAATAAACTGTGGATTAACCTCAGTTCATGGGACAGTAAGGGGCTCGGTGGGGTTTTAATCATGGGACTTGAAAGTGGCTTTTTCTAAGAGATAACGTTTAAGCTGAAATCCACATGACGCAGTTGCTCAATTGTGTCTGACTCTTTGCGACCCCGTGGACTGTAGCCCGCCAGGCTCTTCTGTTCATGGGATTTCCCAGGCAAGGATACTGGAGTGGGTTGCCATTTCCTTCTCCAGGGGAATCTTCTGACCAGGGATCGAACCTGTATCGCAGGCAGATTCTTTACCACTGAGGCACCAGGGAGGCCCAACCATGTAAATATCAAAGGAAGCACTTCAGTCTGAGGGCAGGATTAGCAGAAAGGCTGTGGGGTGGGGGTGAGTTTACTGGAAGCTTGCTGGAACCAGAAAGGAACAGAGGAGATGGGTTTGGCTGGTGGTAGGAGGGCAGCATCAGATACAGTTGGGGAGGGAAGCGGGCAGCCGGTCCAGGGAGTGGGGTTTCTCGGCCTCAACACTGCTGGCGTTTGGGGCTTGACAGTTCCTGGATATGGAGCCGTCCTGTGCGCCGCAGGACGTATGGAAGGATGTTTGACCTCCGCCCACTCGATGCCAGGACCCTGCCATCCTCCAGCTGTGACAACCGCAAGTGTCCCCGGACATCGTCACGAGTCCCCTCCAGCCGCGGCAAGGTCTCTTTCAGTTGAGAACCACTCAAGTTGGGTTTGTAGGCCTCTGAGATGTTTGCATTTGATTCTGGGTTCCATGGAAATTCACTGAACATCTGAAACAGGAGGGTATCATGATTTGATTTACGATTTTTCAAAGATCACTCCATGTTTTCTGAACCAAGGGATGATGGAAGGGCAAAAGTGGAAGGAAAAGAAAATAATCATGGTCCCAGTGAGAGGTTATGGTGCTGTGATGAGAGGGAATAGCCATGGAAACAGAGTCCCATGGGCAAGTGTGTGGTGGGTGAAGCAGGCAGAACTTATTTATGAACTGGATGGACCCGACCAGCAGGGCAAAGATGAAAGAGAATTCCTAGATATATTTTTGAATAACAAATCCGATACCTCTCCCTTCTTTGAGGTGCTCACAGTGGAGTGAGAGAAAACAAATAGATACATCGTGCTCATTACAATGCACTCTAATAAATGTATGTTCAGCATGTGGCAGAGTGGAGGAGAGACTGAATAATTCTTTCAGGGAAAGTCATGGGAGGCTGCTCAGAGGCTGTAAAACTTTAGAAGAATGAGTAGGATTTTGCTAAGTGGAGAAGGAGCTCAGATTCCTGGTTTATGAAGAGAAGCCATAGAAGGTAATCCTTTTTCAATGTTTTATACTTTGGTCAAGGAAACTTACACCCAGAGTGACTCTGTCCTATGTCTTGAGAGGGAAACAGCCTCCAAATTGTTGTCTTTGAAAAGGCTCTTCTCTAAATTTGTGGGCCAGAGCAGCCTTTTCCTGGCGAGGCTGTGTTTTAAGATATTTTGCAAGTGTTTTAACTTAAAAGAAGACGGAGTCTTATTTTGTTTCTATTGAATTTCAAGAGAAGCCTGTGCTGTAAGGAGGAGAGTAACACAGTATTTCCAGGTAATTGTTTTCTGAATCATAGAGTATCTTAAGTACGTCAGAGCTTATAGTTTAGTTAATAGTAATATGGGGGACTTCCCTGGTGGTCCAGTGGTTAAGAGTCCACCTTGCAATGCAGGGGAAGTGGGTTTGATCCCAGGTCAGAGAACTAAGATCTCACATGCAAAGGAGCAATGAAGCCCAAGTGTCTCAACTGAAGAGTCCATGTGCTGCAATGAAATATCCTGCATGATGCAACTAAGGCCCTACACAGCCAAATAAGTAAAATTTACATGCAAAAAAATAGTAATATGGTTTCACCAAGAAACTGAGAGGTAACCAATTATAGTTTGTTCATTTGAACCTCAGGAGCAAAAAAATACCGTTTCCATTTGTGTAAATACAAAGCTAGAAAGTTAAAGCTAAATTTTACCATGTTCTATGCAGTTTGCGGGGATTCCCCAGGTGGCTCTAGTAGTAAAGAACCCTCCTGCCAGTTTAAGAGACATCAGAGATGCCAGTTCAATCCCTGGGTCGGGAAGATCCCCTGGAGGAGGGCATGGCAACCCACTCCAGTGTTCTTGCCTGGAGAATCCCATGGAGAGGGGAGCCTGGCAGGCTATATAGTCCATGGGGTCTCAAAGAGTCAGTTATGACTGAAGCGACTTAGCATGCACGCATGTAGTCTGAAAGGTCAAAATATAGGATCTTGATGGAATATAATAGACTATGGTGATGTCCCTGTCACTTCACTCTCTGTGTTGTGGAAACTTCCCGAGGGAACTCAGAGACTCCTGCCCCCACCCACCTTAATGAGATGCAGACAGCAACTCAGAATAGATGGCCTTCCATAAATACTTGGGGGCCCTCCAGACTAGAACCTTGAGAAACTAGATGGTATGTTAAATTCCCTCCTTGCTTTGCAGGGATTAAAAAACATCTCTCAAATTGACAAGAAAATTGGATAATAAATTAATCGTTTACAGTTTAGTAAACCATATGCACAATTGAAGTTACACGTCATGGGCGTATTTTTATCTGATGGAACATCAGATGAGGGATAAACCATTAGCCCCACCCTCTTCTGCCACAGAAGAACAATGGACTAAAGTCTTTCATAATGGCTTGTTTCAAGATGCTCAGTAAATCAGGCATGCGGTCCTGTCTTTTGTCTTGAAGGGATGTTAAGCAGTGGACCGGGACCAACCAAGCAGGGACACAGAGTCAACTGAGCACTCTGTCTCTTTTGTATAGTCTTTGAAATGTATGTTTGAGAACTTTCAGCAATAGACATACTTTGCAGCCAAAAGCTGTTTGCTTTTTGACTAGTGGAGTTGGTATGAATTTAACCTACCATTTGTAGTTATAGAAAATGTCTCATTATTTTCCTAAATAAAAGGTTCCAAGGATCCAGTCACCAGAGTTTTGAGAAATTCAATCACAGCTGTTTATGGGGAGTGGGGATGGAATCTATGACTGTCTACCTATTATATGGACATTCATTGTGGAGTTTATGAAAGCTTACAGTATAAGAAAGAACCAGTTATCTATGGGACCTCATGGGTGTTATTGGGAGGCTCATAATTAAACTTGCCCAGTTCATTTAAAAAGGAACCTCTCTGCTAATTCTGTGCTGACCTGGAACAAGAGACCTTGGCTTGGTACCTTGGTACCTTGGCTTGAGTACCTTGGGTACTCACCTCCATGTATCCAAACCCTTGTTGGTGGTGGTGTTCGGTCACCAAGTCGTGTCTGACTCTTTGCGACCCCCAGGACTGTAGCAAGCCAGGCTCCTCTGTCCTCCACTGTCTCCAGGAGTTTACCCAAACCCATGTGCATTGAGTCGGTGATGGCATCCAACCATCTCATCCTCTGTTGCCCCCTTTTCCATTTACCTTCAGTCTTTCCCAGCATCAGGGTCATTTCAGATGAGTTGGCTCTTCAGATCGGGTGGCCAGAGTATTGGAGCTTCAGCTTCAGCATCAGTCCTTCCAATGAATATTCGAGGTTGATTGCCTTGAGGATTGAGTGATTTGATCTCCTTGCAGTCCAAGGGGCCCTCCAGAGTCTTCTCCAACACTGCAGTTCCAAACACTTGAGGACCCACCAAACGCTCCAGTTCCCTTTTGAGAATCTCCCCTTTCTCAGAATCACTGCTTCTGCCAAGCTCCCACTGCTTGTTTCTTTCTATCTCTTCGTACTTCACCATCCCACATGGTCTCTGCTCACTGTTTCTTTGGACACACAGTACTGTGCTCTTCCCTGGGTTTTGGTTTGGGGGAGGGGACTGGCTTTGTTTTTACCAACCTCGTCATGTTATGCCAGTGGTCCAAATGTTTCATCAGCAGGGTGACCCGTTAACCCCTTGTCTTAACTGGAGCAGTCTTGAGAGGAAAAGGAGGTTCGTTTTCGTCAGTATGCCACAAAGCTGGCTTATGGGCCTAGAACACTAAGGTCATGGCATCTGGTCCCATCACTTTGTGGGAAGTAGATGGGGAGACACTGGAAACAGTGTCAGACTTTATTTTTGGGGGCTCCAAAATCACTGCAGATGGTGATTGCAGCCATGAAATTAAAAGACGCTTACTCCTTGGAAGGAAAGTTATGACCCACCTAGACAGCATATTAAAAAGCTCCTTGGAAGGAAAGTTATGACCCACCTAGACAGCATATTAAAAAGCAGAGACATTACTTTGCCAACAAAGGTCCATCTGGTCAAGGCTATGGTTTTTCCAGTGGTCATGTACGGATGTGAGAGTTGGACTGTGAGGAAAGCTGAACGCCGAAAAATTGACGCTTCTGAACTGTGGTGTTGGAGAAGACTCTTGAGAGTCCCTTGGAGCAAGGAGATCCAACCAGTCCATCCTGAAGGAGATCAGTCCTGGGTGTTCACTGGAAGGACTGATGCTGAAGCTGAAACTCCAGTACTTTGGCCACCTCATGGGAAGAGTTGACTCATTGGAAAAGACCCTGATGCTGGGAGGGATTGGGGGCAGGAGGAGAAGGGGACGACAGAGGATGAGATGGCTGGATGGCATCACCGACTCGATGGGCGTGAGTTTGAGTGAACTCCGGGAGTTGGTGATGGACAGGGAGGCCTGGCGTGCTGTGATTCATGGGGTCGCAAAGAGTCGGACACGACTGAGCGATTGAACTGACTGAACTGAACTGTCCCAGGCAAGCTGGGAATTGTGATCACCTTACATAGGGAAGGAAGAAACAAAATAGGAGGGATATCCTACAGTGTTTCCATCAAGAATCTTGAGGAACGACTTCATTTTGGAAACTGTTTATAAGAGGATACTCCATGTCACTCCCTATTAGCACTAGGTATAGTGACATCATGAGATGCAGGCAGGCATGGTGAGGCGTGTCAGGCACTCTCAAACTGTGTACTTTTTTTCACTTTCTTGTGTTTCCATCCCCAACATTGAAAATATGGGATTCTGAGTTCAAATCGGGCTCAGATACTACTCTATTTGACCTTGAGCAATCTGCTAAATTTCGTAGTGTTTGCTCATCTGAAAACAAAAGGGATAATGCTGATGCAAGCATAGAGTGAAGATTAATTAGTTTCTGAAGTGCTGAGATCAACAGATGAAAGGCTTTGAGTGGAAACTATTTTTTTTTTAAGAGGAATTTATCGATGTGGGTGAATTAAAGAGAACTTACTGAACTGAACTACAGTCACTCGGCTGTGGCTAAGAGTGGGGGAAGAAATAATATTGCTTCTCTCAAAGAACCCCAAATTCTCCCCCCAAATAGCAATGGGGAAAATTGTTTCTTTGTGATTCTGAAAGGGTAAGAAATTATGCAAAGTAAAGGAGCAAGAAGAACAGGAGAATAGATGCTGTTAAGACATTTCAAAGAAACTTTCCAGGATAAACAACTAGGTACCAAAAAATAAAACATGCTCTGCCAGTCCTCTGTGATTAGGTTGTTAGCCAAATGCTTGTAAACCAAGCTGGCTCAGCCAAGATCCCCTCAAGAGGCCTAATGGCCCATATGTCATTAGCAGGAAGATCAGGTTAGGAATGAGAGACTATCCATTCAGAAGTCCTAGAACTGTTTATCACTGCAAGATTACTAGCACTTAGATTACCTATGTTCCTATTTAAAACCAGTTTCACTCTTGTTACATTTGGTCTTTTCTCAAAGAAATAGTATTGCTACTGATGTAGAGATAGAAAATTGAGTCTCAGATAAATGAAATGACCAGTCAATAGCCGTTTGGTTGGGTTAAGTGGTACAGGCAATATTTTGGCAGAGGGCTTCTGATCTGAGAGATACTGATCATTCTGCAGGAAAGTCTCCTAAGTGATATCCAGACAACATATAGAGATGAATGATTTTCTAAGGATCACAGAAGAATTGGAATGAAGACAAGATATTATTTTTGTCAAAGGAAATAAAATATTCTGAGTATTAAACTAATGCACTTTTATCATGGAAATGATGGGAAGTTCCAACAGAGTAGAATTTAAAAATTCAAACTTCCCCAATGTCAAATAGAAACTCTGAGTTATAGTTCTTCTTTGTCTTTTATCCCTGCATTTTTATAATATAGTCATGTTATTCCCTTTAAAGTATAGCATTAATGACTCCGTAACTTTCTACCTTGTGGCCGTTGCATGGTTATATTGGTCTTCCCCTTACATTTTAGAGGTTTAGTGTCCTGTATAAATAAAATCAATAAATAAAAATTACTAGAGGTGAAAAGAAATAGGAAAATATAACCCATGATCTTGAGAAAATAATAGTTAATACCTACATGACCGTGATGTTGGAATGAGCAGATAAGGACTTTAAAACAGGTATTGTAACTTTGAGTAGGAATTTAAAGAAATGCGTAGTTATACAAAAATGAAATATTTAGAATTAAAAATAAATTTTTTATTTATGATTTAGAATTTATTTATTATTTAGAATTAAAAAAAATTTTAATGAAAGCTTTGCTAGTTGGGTTTAGTAGCAAAATGGAGACAGTAGCACAATAGCTTAGTGAACATAATAAAGATTATTATAAAATATTCAATCCAGGGAACAGAGAAATATGATTAAATTATTAACAGACCAGTGGCCTGTGGAACAGTATCTAGTGGTATAGCCTACAGGTAATTAGAGTCCCAGAAAGAAGAAGGACAAATGATGTGTAAAATAGTTGAAATTTCTCCAAATTTGGTGAAATAATTCAAAGTTAAATTCAAGAAGCTCAGGAAATCTCAAGCAGGGCAAATATGAAGAAAACCACAACTTGTATTATTTTAGCATCCATATCATGGTAACGGTGATGAAGGCAAAAGATTTTTAAAAATCTTGAAAGTAGTCATTAAGTATAAGAAGCATAACAATGCTAATAATGGTCAACTTCTCATCAGGAACACTTGAGGCAAGAAGAAAATAGGATGAAACTTCAAATAATTAAGTAAGAAATAAATCTGCTGACCTGGAATTCTAAATTCATAAAGGGTACCCTTCACAGAAGATAATATAAAGGCAGTTTTCTTTTCTTTCTTTTTTTTTTTTTTTTTAAATAAAACCAGAGGTTTCATCACCAGGAGACCTGCACTATAGGAAATATGTAAGGAGAATCTTCAGGTTGAAAAGAAATGACCCCAAGTGAACTTATATTTAATGACAAGAATGAAGAGCTTTGAACATGATATGTATGTGGATAAGTATAAAAGGCTATAATATTTCTTTTGTTATTTTTGAAAATACATGTAGCGGTTTAAAGAAGAATGCTATCACTGTTTTTTTTTTTTTTTTTTTTGAGGGGGGAGGATGGTTATGACATATGTAGACACAAAGGATGAACAGGTTAAACCTACATTGTTGAAATCTTACACTTCACAAGAAGTAGTATAGTTTTAATGCTAGGTAGACTATGCTGTGTTAGGATATGTATTTAATTTCCAGAGCAACCACTAATACAATAAAAATGTGTATAGTTTAAAAGGTAGAAGAGAAACTAAAATGGAATAATATAAACTTTAGTTAACACCAAAGAAAATTGAAAAGGAGAAATAAAGAAACAACGACAAAGCAACAACAGCAAAAATAAAGGACAGATAGAAACAAAAAGCAAATATAAAACTAGTTCAACTGTACCAATACCTATACTAAATATAAATGGACTAAACATTCAAATTAAAAGAAGTCTTTTCAGACTTTTTTTTAAAGAGACAACTATATGCTGTGTACAAGAAGCCCACTTTAAATACAAAACACAGAAACACATGTTATGAAATACAAGAACAGAAAAAGCATAGACTGTAAGCGTAGCAAGCACAGAAACAGCTTTATAAACGGCTTTCATACCCAGCAACTGGAGAATATACACACTTTTCAAGTGGACATGTAATATTCTCCCAAGATCTTAATCAGTTTCAAATTTGAAAAATTACTGGGTGTGTTTTCTGACAATGATGAATTAAACCAGGAGTTGGTAATAATAATATATCTAGAAAAGTCCTCAATTTTTGGAAATTGAATAACACACCTGAAATGACTCTTGGATTAAAGAAGATATCATAGGGGAAATTTTATTTTGAATTGAATGACAATGACAGACAGCATGCCAATTTAGGGTTGTGTATGTGTGTGTATATATACACACACCACATCCTCTTTACCTATTCATCCCTTGATGGATGGACATGTAGGTTGTTTCTGTATCTTGGCTATTGCAAACAATGCTGCCATGAACATAAAGAAAAGAAAGAAAGAAAGAAAGTGAAGTCACTCAGCTGTGTCCGACTATTTGCAACCCCATGGACTGTAGCCTATGAGGCTCCTCTATCCATAGGGGTGCATATATCTTTTTGAACTAGTGTTTTCTTGTTCTTTGACTAAATACTCAGGATTGGAGCAGTGGGTCATATGTTCATTCTAATCTTAATTTTTTGAGGAACCTCCATTCTGCTTCCAAAGTGGCTACACCACTTTATAGTTCCCCCAATAGTGAATACAGATTTCCTTCATTCCACATTATTTCCAGCACTTGTATTCCTTGTCTTTTCAGTAACAGCTATTTTAACAGGTGTGAGGTGATATCTAGTCGTGTTTTTAATTTGCATTTCCCTGATAATTAGTGATGCTGGACATCTTTTCATGTTCCTGTTGGCCATATGTAGGCTTTCTCTGGAAAAATATCTATTCAGATTCTCTACCCATTTTAAAAATTGGATTGTTTGTTGTTGAGGTGTATGAGTTCTTTATTTATTTTGAATATTAATTTCTTAATTAAGGGTGGTGCTATTGTTCCTGCTTCACTGATAAGAAGAAAAAATACTCAAAGAGGTGAAGAGTCCACAGAATCAAAGCCAGGTTATCTGACTTTGTAGACATGTGCCTCTGGCCTCATCCACTGTGTCTCTCCCTGGTGGGACAAGGAGGAAAATGGGAGGGGTGAGGTGGCATGGGAGAAGACAACAGAAAAAACCATGTGCTTCTGGTTTCCCTCCTGAAGAAAGGCCATCCATCCATTAATTCCACAAGTACCCATTGAGTTTATACTGCAACCACAGTGAATCTGGGATTTAGAGAGAAATCTGACCTTCATCCCCAACCACTGGTCACTGGGGCAGAATGAGCTTAAGGATGCTTCCCAGGAGGGAAGCCAAGGTTGATGAGCGAAATCTCTTCCTTTTGTATCTCACAGGGAGAAAATGAAATGAGCACAGATATTTAGGTTAATTATTTTCCAAGCCAAACAAAAACCAACAGATTTGTTCTCCTTTAACTTTTCTTTTTTTTTTTTTTAAAGGAATTTCATTGGAATTCAGTCCATGTCTACTGAAGGATGGTTGAAGTATTAAATATAGTCTTTTTCTCAATAGCACCCAAAGAAAAGCTAAGTACTACTTACTGCTTGGTGGTTTTCAGTGCGTCCTTGATCTGTACGTTTATACTGGGTTGTTGTCCTCTGCCGCTTCCTCCCACTGTCTGTACAGTACTTACATAGACACACACACCCCTTAATTCTGCAGAGATTCCGTGCATTTGAGTAACGTGGTTTGAATAACATGTTAGTTTGGAATCGTTTGCAGATATCCATGTATTTTCAGTATTGAATATTATTGCTTCTTTCTTTCTTGGCTTTCTGCTTTCCACTCTCATTGCAGCCAGTTCCTTTTGCATATCCATTCTAGAACCTAAAGTACATGTGAGAAGAATGTAGCTGTAGCCAGGTATAACTGTGGCTGAAGCAGTGAGCTGAAATACAAAGGCTAATCAAAGCTTCAGGAGACACACTTTATGTGCTTTAATACATGGCATTTTAAAATGTTCCACCTTTGCCTTCTCAATTTCTGTTTATTTGCTTGTTCGTTGATTTATTTATTTGATTTATGGATCGGAGGCTCAGGTGTTCAAAGCCGAGAGCTGGGGTCCTGAAAGGGACTGAAAGCAGGAAATTGTTTTTCTGAATTATTTTTATTAGCATAGAGCTGCTTTACAGTGTTATGTTAAAGTCTCAGTGTCAAGTACAGTGTTAAGTTTCTACTGTGTAGCTAACTGAACCAGCCGTATACACACATATATCCACTCCCTTCTAACTGAGATCTTATACTCTAGTTGCTGGCTGCTGCTGTTGTTCAGTTGCTTAGTCCTGTCCAACCCTTTGCGACCCCATGGACTTAGCCCGCCAAGCTCCTCTGTCCATGGAATTCTCTGGCAGGAATACTGGAGTGGATAGCCATTTCCTTCTCCAGGGGGTCTTTCCAACCCAGGGATCGAACCTGCATCTCCTGCATCAGCAGGCAGATTCTTTACCGTCTGAGCCACCAGGGAAGCCCCAGGACCCCACATGACTCAAGGCCAAAAAAAAAAGAAAAGAAATGTAAATCAGGAGCAATATGATAACAAATTCAATAAAGACTTTAAGAATGGTCCACATCAAACATTGTTTTCAAAAAATTAAAGGAAATAAAAAAAGGGTTGCTAAAGGAAGTGACCAGATGGATTACCTACTCAGCAGCATTTCAGACCAGAATGGGTTATTGGCATCTGATGCTTCTCCTTCCCCTTTTTTTAGGGTGACCCGTGGCCCTCGTTTACTGGGTAGTGAAGAGTTTTCAGGGATATGGGGTCTTCAGTGATAAAACTGAAAGAGGACCCAGGAAATTGGGGTGATTGGTCACTGTAGCCTTTTTGCATATCCTTTTCTCAACTGTGCTAAGAGTGTCACTCTGCCACAGAGGAGGGCAAATTTCGGCAGAAACTGAGGGCAGCTTGAAGGGTGAGTGTCGGAAGACAGCTCCCGGAACACCTAATCCTTAGATTATTCCTGCTTTGAAAGGGAGAAGCCAGGCCATCTTAGGTTGGGAGAATTAAGAACTGGCAAAGGGTCCTGTGGATAGAGGAGCCTGGTGGGCTACAGCCCTTGGGGTCGCAAAGAGTTGGACACAACTTACTGACTCAACAAGAGGGGAACCCCCACCCCCAAGTAACTTTCTTTATTCCTACTCTCTTTATATAACCTCATGTGAATTCTATAGCAAGAATGCTGAGACCAGGCATAATTGAACTGCTAAATATTTATGCTTGCATAACAGAGTGATTAAAAGGCTTTGGGAGAGTCTGGTATTCCTATTTCACTATAAAACTTGTTTTAAATCTTGCAATCTGCTTGATAACACAAACATATTTATCATGTTTATAAATGCTATTAAGACTCCTCTGATGTATCTGCTATCCAATAACACAAGAGCAAATGGCTGGGTTTTCATCACATTTTGAAGGTATTTTTGAGGCTGAGCCATGAATCCTTTGGAGAATTGGATTTGGAGAATCAGTAAGCTGCAGGAATAGATTGACTCTCAGATCTCAGTAGCTTCATGTGACCGAGTTTTTATTATGTCCAGTGCAGGTCAGGAAGTGCATGCATGCACTGTGTGTTCAGTTGTGTCTGACTCTTTGCAATCCCATGGACTGTAGCCCACCAGGCTCCTCTGTCCATCGGGTTTTCCTGGAAAGAATACTGGAGTGCGTTGCCCTGCCCTTCTCCAGGGGATCTTCCCGACCCAGAAATTGAACCCATTTCTCTTGCATTGGAAAGTGTATTCTTTACCAACTGAGTCACCTGGGAAGCCTGGGTTGAGGAGGGCTGTCCTACAAATAGTGCCTCAGAGATTCATGCTCCTCTCTTGTAGCTACGTCATCTGGGGTGCATGACTTCCTTTGTGCTTCAGTTACAAGTGAAGCTTACTGGTCAGGACTTGTAACGTGGCCCCACCCAACACAGGAGATCTGGAGCTCAAGTTTCCTGTGGCCAGAAAGGAAAAGAGAACCAGATATCGATGTGGGTCGTGGTATCTAGCAGGCTTCCCTGGTGTCTCAACAGTAAGGAACCCAGCTGACAATGCAGGAGATACAGGTTTGATCCCTGGGTTGGGAGGATCCCCTGGAGGAGGAAATGGCAACCCACCCAAGCATTCTTTCGTGGGAAATCCCATGGACAGAGAAGTCTGGTGAACTACGGTTCATGGAATCACAAAGAGTCAGATACGACTTAGCAACTAAACACCACCACAAAGTGGTATCCAACTCTAGAATCAAGTTAGAGTGGACCCTCTAAAAGGCTTCCCTTTGCTGGCTCAGCTGTTAAAGGATCTGCCTGCAGTGCAGGAGACTGGGTTCAATCCCTGGGTTGGGAAGATCCCCTGGATGAGGGAACTCCACTCCAGTATTCTGGCCCGGAGAATCCCATGGATTGTATAATCCATGGGGTCACAAAGAGTTGGACACGACTGAGCGACTTTCACTTTCTTTCACTCCAAAAGGCAAGCTGTCATGCTGCAGAAGAGCAAGTCATTGACTTGGGGTCTGGCCCTTTTGCCAGAACTAGTGTTATAGTTGCTCCGGTAATTCTAGTAGTTATAGGGATTTATTTAATAATGATCCATGAAACTCATATATCAGGGAGGCCAGCTGCCTTTATTATAAAGTGTCATTGTTTAACCCACTTTCTACAGACTAAAATTGAATGTACGCAAGAGTGATGCACCATATGTGCCCAAGGTTATCTACACCTTGGATGCCCAAATTCTGTGTGTAGGAGAGTGAAAAGCCAGGCAAACCAAGGATTCAGTATTATCTGGAGAAACTGCTCCCTCTGGGTGACAGCTGATGCCTCTTGCGTGTCGTGTAGAATACTCAGAGCCCAGCAATGAATGCCTCCTGGACTTTTCCTAAGGTGGTAACACCGAGGACTGTTTATTTTGCAAGATGGCGTCATGCAATCTCAAGCTTGTTAGAATGATCAGTTATGCAATAGAATGGTCAATTCTCATAGCATTTCTCTCACTATCTCAGATTCTCTTTACTGAGGGAACAACCATGAATTTTATGCAACCTTTCATCTGGGGATTCAGTCTTTCACCGCCATTGCTCCTTCATATAATCCAACTGTAGTGGCCTCTCCCTGAACAGAAGAAGCAGCGTGTTCAGAAGCTGTGTATGCAGCATTGCACTCTGCCAAAAGAAACATAAAATTTAGACAAACATGGAAGTCATTAATGCTGTGCTGTTATTTGCTTAACAGAAAAATGGATAAAGCATAATTCTTGCCTGTGAAGGGAAATATATAATACTAGTTGGGTTATTTGGAGGTCAATTCCTTCTCTTTTCTCCATTTGCTGAACTATTTCTGGAAATTCAGGTTTCTTTTTTTTCTCGTTAAAGCACATTATTGATACTTGGCATCTCCACAGTAATAGAATTTTGAAGAGCTCATCTTGTCCCCATCCTAAGCCAAGTTGTGGATGGGTCAGAAAATGATGCTGTAGATTGACAATTCTGAACATAACATCTTTCTGGGAGTGCATTATTGGAAAGGGTGTTTGAAAGACTACACTTCTTTTTGAGGTCAGGAACATTTGGGGGCAGAAGAACTTGAATGGGCCAATTGATGTCAGGAGTGAAGAATAGAACAGTGACTTGAAATTAACTGTTGTGTGTTTATCCAATGGCTGATCCGCCTACTGTCCCTGTGACTGTGGGCAGAACAGAAAGAAGTTCTGCTTTTTATCATTGAAATGGGCACTAGAATGCCCGCTCAGATTGTGGACATCGATGGACTGCTGAGGTCCAATTAAGGCAACCTGCTTTGAGAGGGGTTAGGAAAATGATGAGTGGTCCACAAATATTTGGTGTTATGATGGGGTATCATTGGTGGGGAATGGTTAAGATCAATACGTAAGCAAAGTGACCAGCTATCCATTTACTCAGCAAATAGTACCTATATGTCTGTCTGTATGTGTGTCTATACATCTGTGTCTAGCAGAATGTCTCTATACTCTGTGTCTGTCTCTATACCTTTATTTCTGTATCTATATGTTCATCCGTGTCCATAGCTATACTATTATATATCTGTGCCTTTATTGCATCTGACTCTTTGCAACTCCATGGACTGCCGCCGGTCAAGCTCTTCTGTCCATGGGATTTCCCAGGCAAGAATACAGGAGTGGATTGCCGTTTCCTATTCCATGGGATCTTCCTGACCCAGGAATCGAACCCGAATCTCTTGCGTCTCCTGCATTGGCAGGCAGATATTTTTTTTTTTTTTAAATCACTGCCCCACCTCAGAAACCCTTTATTTATATGCCCATATCTAATCCAAGTCTCTATATCTCTATGCTGATATGTTTATATCTATACCTATACTTTGGAGAAGGAAATGACAACCCACTGCAGTATTCTTGCCTGGAGAATTCCATGGATAGAGGAGCCTGGAGGGCTACAGTCCATGGGGTCGCGAGAGTCAGACATGACTTAAGAGACTAAACCATACTTGCAAATTTATCTTTGTGTATATCTATGAAGCTTCAATACTTTGGCCACTGGATGCAAAGAACTGACTCATTGGAAAAGACCCTGATGCTGGGAAAGATTGAAGGCAGGAGGAGAAGGGGATGACAGAGGATGAGATGGTTGGATGGCATCACTGACTCGATGGACATGAATTTGAGCAAACTTCTAGAGATAGTGAAGGACTTCTAGAGGGGCCTGGCATGCTGCAGTCCACGGGGCTGTAAAGAGTCAGATATGACCAAGCGCCAGAACAGCTGCAAGAAAGCTCCCCCCCCCCAGAGAAGGAGAGAGAGGACGAGCAAGCGCGAGTGGGGAGAGAGTGTTGTGTTCCCTCCTGAGAACCGGGGGAGCAGCTGGAAGTGAGCCATCACGGTTTTGACTTAGAGCTCTCAGGAGGGACTTGCATTGAACAAATGTATCTTGAATGAATTACAAGCGTCATGAAGGAAAAGTACCGGATTAAAGTAGGAATTTCATCCCAGTAGGAACCATCCATGTGTGTGTGGGGGGTGGGCACAAAGAAAATAAAATAAGTCATAGATCCTCACACCATGTAGGTGGTCCATGTATGTAGACACCAGTGTTTGGGAAGAGATCCCTGGAAAGAGAAACACTTCATTCTAGAGAGTGCCATCCATGAACACAAAATGGATGTGTCTCAAGGAATAAGAAAGGTACTTTATTTTTTTTTTTTTGAGGTTAATTTGTGCTTTTATTTGCCAGTATAATTAACCACAATGGCCTGCAGGCTTCTTTGATCTAAAAAAAATACATTTTATATCACAGTCCAACAAACACACACACATATATAATATGTATACATACATAAAAGTGAAACAAGTTTTGCCAAAAATGTCTACCCTGAGTGTTAAATTTTTTTTTGGAGATTTTTTTCTTTTTTTAAAGCAGTTTTAGGTTTACAATAAAACTTGACAGGAACATACAGAAATTCCCCATATTCTCCCTCCCCTCACATGAATAGCCATTATCAACAGAACGGTACCTCTTCTTTTTTTCTTTTTAGACCAAGGATGACTGCATTGACACGTCATCAAAACATCCCCAGTTGACCTTAGGGTTCACTTTAATGAGCAGAGCAGTGTTGCATATTCTATGGGTTTGGACAAAAGTATGACCACATATATCCATCATTGTAATGTCGCACAGAGCACTTTCACTGCTCATGAGAACATCTGTGCTCTGTACATTCCTCTCTGCAAACTCCTGACAACCACTCATCTTTTTACTGTCTCCAGAGTTTTGCCTTTTGCAGAATGGCATACAGTTGGAATCTTTTTCTTTCTCCTTGAAATGAGAGATTCAGACCATTTATGAGACCACTCCTGACCCACCCAGGCATGGACCAGACAGGCTCCGGGGGCAAGCTCCCCCACCACATGCTGCGGCTTTCCTTCCAGCACTGGCCCTGCCCAGCAGCCACGTGGAGCTGCAGGGGACATGTGTTGGGTTTCTGCTCACAGGAAGGCCACACGTTTTGTGCCCCTCGTCACAGTGAACCCAGGTTCCTGTCGGGTGTGTTATGAACAGACAAGCCATTTCTTCAGGCCCCCTGCTCTGAGCACACCCCAGAAAGGTACTTTAAATTATGTAGTGGGCTGTATCTGACTTACTCTGCGTTTAATATCCTGGATCTAGGTGCTGTTATTTTCTGTAGTTTATTTATGTTGCACTTACTCATTTTGGGCTGCACCGGGTCTTAGTTCCTGCATGTGGGCTTTCTCTAGTTGCGGTGTGCGGGCTTCCCGTTGCGGTGGCTTCTCTTGTTGCAGAGCACAGGCTCTAGGTGCCTGGACTTCAGGAACAGTTGTGGCTCTGAAGCTCGTTACTTTCAGCCCCCGGGCTCTAGAGCATCGGCTCAGTAGTTGCGGCGCTGGCGTATGTTTTTAATGCACTGGATTTCCCATCAAGATAAGCTCTAGGTTTTAATTCAGCAGGTGCTCCTAGCTCATCTTTTCTCTCTCATCCTATTATGGCAGACAGATCCTTTCACCCTTCATAGGCTTTGAAATGGAAGGAATATACGGTCTACACCTGAGCGTTTCCATATGCTGTATACCATGCTTGGACCTCAAAGCCAGTTTCTCTCTCTTTCTTTTGTCTCAGATATCTACAAGCACATCCTTTGTGGAGGCCGTGGTAAGTTCCCACCACAAAAGGATGAGATGCTGGAGAGACTGAATTCGCAGCTGAGAGACAGGTGCACGTAGGAAATGACCTTGTTTTGTGTTTGCATTTTAATCGGTTTCACCCCTAAACGTAAGCCATTATCTTGTTATTCTCTGTCCTCACACCCTGTATCTTTTCTCTGTAGCTCTTGTCAGTGAATCATTGTGTACATATTTATGTTACTGTTTTCTTTTGGTATCTTTCTGCTCCACTCTCTGTAGGTGCCCTGAAGGTAGGGACCATTTCTGTTTTATTCACTGATGTACATCACTGCCAGGCACATGTTTGGCACTCCATAAGTGTCCGTGGTTTGAATATATGAATGAATTCATGGGTATCTCATCATGCATTACTTTCAATATTACTTGTTCA
This sequence comes from Cervus elaphus, assembly GCF_910594005.1. Classification (NCBI taxonomy): domain Eukaryota; kingdom Metazoa; phylum Chordata; class Mammalia; order Artiodactyla; family Cervidae; genus Cervus; species Cervus elaphus. Next base: position 20,068,799 of record NC_057824.1, read on the forward strand.
GTCGCCAAGTCATGTCCAACTCTCTGTGACCCCATGGACTGCAGCACACCAGGCTCTTCTGTCCTTCACTATCTCCTGGAGTTTGCTCAAATTCATGTCCATTGAGTTGGCGATGCCATCCAACCATCTCATCCTCTGTCGCTCCCTTCTCCTCCTGCCCTCAGTCTTTCCCAGCATCAGGGTCTTTTCCAATGAGTCAGCTCTTCAAATCACATAGCAAAAGTATTGGAGTTTCAGCTTCGGGAGCAGTCCTTCCAGTTGATTTCCTTGAGGACTGACTGATTTGATCTCCTTGCTGTCCAAGAGACTCTCAAGAGTCATCTGCAGCATCACACTTTGAAAGCATCAATTCTTCTGTGCTCATCCTTCTTTATGGTCCAATTCTCACCTCTGTACATGACTACTGGGAAAACCATAGCTTTGACTATATTAATGCCTTATAACAGAGATAGATTTTAGCAGACATGTAGAAACTAGAAAACCAGAAATTGATTTTCTACTTAAAAGTTAAGATGCATATGAATGCTATTTAAAAGTGTCTCTATAATTGTGCACTTTCAGTATATATGTTTTACCTTAATAAAAAGTTGCTTTAAGCTAAGAAACACAACTTAAAATATCTGCAAAATGTCAAAAATTATAAAAGGAATAATTTGAATGAACAACATAACTTGGTCCCCAAACGATTGCTTGAGAGGATAGAGTCTGTGATTTTAACTAGAATTCATCCAGCTACAAACCACTGTCTTAAGCCAGCAAGAAATTTATATCCTTTCAAAGACAAGGGGAAATCAAAATCCACCAGCGACCCTTCCCTTCCCAGAGCTGTTTGGTACATAGCTCAGTTTCTGGAGATCTGAGATAATCATTTTGTCCTTGAGAGTCTCGTGGCTGTGCTCTTGGAGAGTTTGGTTTTAAAATCCTAGGATTTGATCCTGCTCAGAAAAACAAGGTGTGAGCACCTGTGAAGCATCTGAAATCAGCCGTTGCCAGAGGCTGGCTGCTGTCCCCCCTTCCCAGTCTGCTGTGCCCTCTGTAAGGTGAGGGCGGAGTCCAACTCCTACTTTTGGGAATCTGCCTTTGTTTCCCATTCCTGGGGTTGGTTTTGGGATCGCCAAATTGACAGCTTTCTTTTTTCTTTAGTGCAGTTTAGGTTTTTAAGCATCAGGCGTCTGTGTGTGTCTGTTGGCACATATAGACGTGCCTTTGCAGGTACAACAAAATAATCATCCAAAGCCAGTCCTCCCTGCGCTGCATGCCAATGACACTTTGACCCCAGGTTTTATCTCTTTGAGGCCCTTGTGTAAGGACTGCCATTCATACCGAAGCACATGGAAGCCCAAGGATGCTCGGGAAGGCGTGTTGGACCTTGCGTGTCTATTCAAGTGGAATTTGTATTACCTTCTGGTGCCTTTTGCTGGGCTTCCCAGGTGGCACTAGTGGTAAAGAACCCACCTGCCAAGGCAGGAGACGTAAGAGAGAGACATGGGTTCAGTCCCTAGGTCAGGAAACTCCCCTGGAGGAGGGCATGGCAACCCACTCCAAGATTCTTACCTGGAGAATCCCGTGGACAGAGGAGCCTCACGGGCTACAGTCCATAGGGTCGCAAAGAGTCAGACATGACTGCAGTGACTTAGCGCACACGCAGTGCCTTTTGTGGGGCTTCCCTGGCAGCTCACACAGTGAAGAATCTGCCTGCAAATACAGGAGACCTGGATTCGATCCCTGGATTGGGAAGATCCTGGAGAAGGGAATGGAATGTGATGTGCAGAACCAGCGGAACATGTATTCACAGGAGAGACTGACTGTGGGGGTGAAAACTGACCTGCTCTGGGACGGAACAGCCATGTTCTGCCACATCCTGCAGACATTATCCTAGTATCTCTGAGCCTCAGTTTTCTCATCTCATAATTAGGGATAAAAGGGCTCATTGACTGAGTGTTTAGGGGCTGGCTAAGGGCTTACCATGTACTATCTGAATAGTCTCTGCTGATTAACCCCAGAATGTAGTCACTGCCCCCTTTATCACTCCTGTGTTGATAGAGGGGCTTCCCTGATGACACAGTGGTAAAGAATCCACCTGTCATTGCAGGAGACACAGGAGATGTGGGTTCGAACCCTGGATCAGGAAGATCCCCTGGAGTAGGAAATGGCAACCTGCTCCAATGTTCTTGCCTGGAGAATCCCATGGACAGAGGAGCCTGGTGGGCTACAGTCCACAGGGTCAGAAAGAGTCGGACACGACTGAGCGACTGACCGTGCCCGACACGTATGCACACACGTTAGTGGAAGGGGAACTGATGGTTCACGCTGTTGTCGGGGACGCTACTAGTGTCCCCCTGCCCTTAGACACCTTTTCTCTGACATGACCAGGTGTACTGAGGGTCAGTTCAGTTCCAGCAGCAACTACCTGGACTTGGCACAGATGCCACAAGTCATGGGCAAAGTCCTACACAAGACTGAACCCACTTCACATGCCAGCCACAGTTCTGAATGTCCTCAAGCCACCCACACTTCTGCCCCACCAAATTCAGGACTTCTCATCACCCCATTCAGGTTCAATTATTTGCTGAAAAACAGCTTGCATAACTCGAGGAAGTGCCGTACTTTCATTTGCTAAGTCGCTTTAGTCGTGTCCAGCTCTGTGCGACCCTATGGACTGTAGCCCTCCTGGCTCCTCTGTCCATGGGCTTTGCCAGGCAAGAATACTGGAGAGGATTGTCATGCTCTCCTCCAGGGGATTTTCCCGACCCAGGGGTTGAACCCATGTCTTTTATATCGCCTGCATTGGCAGGCTGATTCTTTACTGCTAGTGCCAACCTTTGGTTATAAATGATACAAATAAACAGACAGATGAAGTGTACACAGGGCAAGAACTGGGAGGGTCCCAGGTACAGGAGCTTCTGTCTCCATGGAGACTGGATGCACGACCGTCCTGGTACACTGAAATGTCCACCAATGAGGAAGCACCACTGAGCCTCCATTTCCAGAGTTGTTATTGGGGTTTCATTATGCAGGCATGAATGATGAAACCATTGGCCCCATAACTGAATTTTACCTGCAGCCACAATCCCCTCCCTGGAGGCTGGACTGACCCAGAGTGCTGCCCGGTCATCACTTGATCGGTTTCTCTGGAGACTCATCTGGAGCTGTGTGGAAATACACCATACATGGAGCCCGCAGCTCTTTGCTCTTCCTCTTCGGTCTGCTCCAACTTAACTTCCAACAGCCAGCCTGCATCTCTACCCAGTGACTTTCTCTTGACATGAGTAACTTTGCTCCCCAGGCAGCAAGCTGGAAATAACGGATTCATGCTCCCCAGAGACACCTGTTCTAATAGAGAGGCAAGGCAATGTGGGCCAATCTCACATGAATGAATGGAGGAGTGAAACTCAGAGAATCAGAATTCACTGCAATTTGCCCAGCCTAGTGTGCTGGCTCCTTGATTCAGTTCTCTCCTTCCAGGAACAAATCAGGAATGCTGTTAGAAGGAAAGGAGACAGTAGGTCATGATAGACCCCAAGAATGCCAGCTTTGCTCTCTTATGTTCAAGAATTACCATTAGCGATGATGATAATCCTGTTTCTGCTGCTGCTACTAGGTTGCTTCAGTCACGTCTGAATCTTTGACCCCATATGTTGTATTCCACCAGGCTCCTCTGTCCATGGGATTTCCCAGGCAAGAATACTGGAGTGGGTTGCCATTTCCTATCCTGAGGTCCAAGAAAAGTTGCCCATTCTTCTAGATAGCCCTGTGTCCAGAGGTGACCACAAGAAATGAGCCACCTTACGTGAATGGCTTGATCAACATGGAGATGCATACATTCGTTACTTCTGTTTGGTGTGTTCCCCATGAACGCATGCCTTGGTTATTAATTATTCATCTATCTCCCAATATAACTTTAGATCTGGTGATAATTTCTGAATTTCTCTATTTATAGGAAACTTTGAACTTCATAAATATTAAAATTCCCTATTATCTACATGCAGACTGCTTTTTTTATGGCCATAGAAATTATGCAATTATTACCAGAACCATTAATTAAATTGGAAAATTGATAAATAATGGATAAGGATGCTATTTATGAGCTAAAAATGAGCAAATGAAAATTATCTTCCGTTCTGTCACCTTTGATGAGCCTAGCCTTACAGTATGCTCTCAGCTTTTTTATGGATAGTGTTCATGTTCCTTGGCATAAAATAAGCAATTGGTTACTAGTCTTGAAAGGTGATTGATTTTCAGATGGAGTGATTAAAATCTTTTCCTAATAGCACAGTCAAAAAATGATCCTGTCACAGTGGTCAAATAGTAGGCAGCTTCCATATTCTACGAGTTAAAAATTTGAATCTTCATGGAGAGAGGTTACGTCCTCAAGAAAAGAAGGAGTGTATACGTGAAACTAATGTGGAAAACTTTCATAAACTTTTGTGGTAGAAGAATGCATTCGTGGATTTCCTCTGGTCAGTCTCCTGGACTTCATTCTTCCATGTTGGCCTTCAAACAGAGGCTTGGTGGTTCTCTCTGGTTGCGGGGGGACAGCCTTTATTTAGTTCACAATGCTCATAGATCACCATGTGCCTTTAAATCAGCACCCTATTCAAACTGTCTTTCTTCTCAGTTTATTAGATTGGAGCTCTCAAATGGAAACTTTTACTGATGTGTTTGAATTCTTTTTTTTTTTTTACTGTGACCATTAATAAGAAATGCATTCCCATTGCGATGAGCACTCACCTACATTAATGGAATGGATGTTCCACACTCACCTGGATATGTTCTCATTTATTTCTCTTTAGAAGAAAGTGTTGGTCGTAAACAGCACTCCTGACTTTGTGACTGTTGGTGGACATGCAGATCGCTGATTTAGATGCCTCAGAACCACCTAGTAATCTGATTCCTTGAGCAGAAGCCTGAATGTGGGAACCCGGCATGCTTACAAATCTGTTTTCCCACATTTGCTGAGTTACTGGAGGTTGGGGCTGACATTGGTTGCATCTCCTTGGGTGGTTAGCACAGCGCTCTCACAAATGGATTTTTGAAAAATTGGTGGTTTGGAAAGAAAAGTCATCATTGAATAGCTTTGCCTCAGATACATCAGAATTATTGAGACAATAAAAGTTTTGAGGAAAAAAGATTATCTGTTGTTTTATGAAAAAATTTTTGAGAAAAATGACAGTGAAGCATATGATTAAAATTTTGTTGTTGCTGATAAATTGACCTTTCCCTGTAGGGGAAAAAAAATTGCTAAGCCTATTAGCAGTTGGTAAAAAGAACATGGGGCATTCTTGGTCAAACTGTTATTATTTGAGACATGGTAATGCCCATTTAGTGGGTGTTGGACACAGCATTCTGAGATGCACAGGACATCCTCAGTCTCAGATAGATCTAGCCCCAACTGCCAGTGCCATGGAGCTTGAGATTCCCCACTCTGAAGGTTCATCCTCTGGCTGCCCCCGTCTTGTAAAAAAGCATAAAAGAAGACCAGGTGGCTTATGTGACGTGCCGGGACCCAAACAGCTAGGATGTGGCACCCCAAGGCTTTGAACTCAGAGAGCGTGGCTCCAGAGCTCAACCATGTAACCCCTACAGTTGCAAAATACGTGTGAGACACGTAAATGCAGAAATGTGAATGACTGTTGAGAGCTAATGTAAAGGGCTTCAAAATCTCTCCCGGTTTGAAAAATGGGAAGCGTTTCTGAAGATGAGCACCAGAGAGATGGGCTCACTTGAGAAACCTTGGATTAATCAGAAGCTGGAGGTTTGTTGTTCCTCTGCGCTTGTCACAATATCCCATTGTTAGCACCTGCCGGCGTTGTCATCCTAAACTGTCGCTGCTATTTTCGAGACGGGTCACAACAGGTGTGCCAGATATTGGGCCATTAGTGCGTGGTAATTCACCAGCATGAATATTTATCATCCCGTAACGAGACAACAAAAGCCGTGTCTACTTTTTAGAACAATGTGCAGCAGCGTCCTCAAAACCAAATTGTTTGAGTTCCTCATTTATGCAAAGGAAGAACAGCTCCTCTGTAATTTTCCATTAGGTGGATTTATTTTCTCAGCCTTCTCCACATCAAAACACAGCCCTGGCACGTCCTTGATTTTATTGAGCCAGGAAGATCACCCAAGAGTTTATAGAGCTCAGGGCCCTGATGATCAAAGTACCCATTCTCAGATCGTTCTTGAATCCAGTTGCTGGTCTGCGGGGAAATGCCCAATCTGATGGAAAAGGAAACTGTTTTTCTTTTCACTGTTAATTCCTTCCTTCCTTTCTCCCTCACTTGTCTTGTTGCTTTTTCCTTCTCCCCACCTTTTTTTTTTTTTTCTGAAAGAAGTTACACTACAAAAGAGGAGGAGAGGCGAAAACTCAGAATAAAAGAGAGGGTTAAAAAAAAAAAAAAAAAAAGAGAGGGTACTGTAAAAAGATTTTTTGGGAGAGAGTGTAGGCACATGTGATGTGCTAAGAACTCTAAACTAAAACCTGTGCTTTTAAAGGAAAAGTGAAATGAGAGAAGTGTGCTGTGTGGGGACTTCCTGGCAGTCCAGTGGTTAAGACTCTGTGCTTCCACTGCCGGATCTTTGGGTTTGATCCCTGGTCAGAGAACCATGTCACATGGCATGGCCAAAAAATTTAAAAAAAAAAAAAGCACACTGGATGGAAACCTTCAGTGTTCCTCAGTGCCTCGTCCTGCTGCAGCAGTTTAATGTCCGCTGTTGTCATCATTGGACTTCCCGGGTGACCTTAGTGGTAAGGAATCCCCCTGCCAATGCAGGAGACGGAGAGGCACAGGTTCAATCCCTGGGTCTGGAAGATCCCCTGGAGTAGGAAATGGCGCCCTACTCCGTCATTATGAAATTCCCTTATAAACAGGAGATGAACAGGTACAATGCCGTATAACTGACTTTGGAACGAAATTGAGCTGTGCTTGGCCGCTCAGTTTTGCTCAGTTTGTGACCCCATGGACTGTAGCCCTCCAGGCTCCTCTGTCCATGGGGATTCTCCAGGCAAGAAGACTGGAGTGGGTTGCCATGCCCTTTACAAGGGGATCTTTCCAACTGGGGGATCAGAACCCAGGTCTCCCGCATTGCAGGTGGATTATTTACAGGGAAGCCCAAGAATACTGGAGTGGATAGTCTATCCCTTCTCCAGGGGAACTTCCTGACACAGGAATTGAACCGGGGTCTCCTGCATTGCAGGTCAATTCTTTACCATCTGAGCTACCTGGAAAGCTCTTGGACCCAAATTAGTTTCCCAGATTTTTAAGTATTGCCATGACCGAGAAAGTAATGCTGAAATTCCAATAAGTGGGTGTACCATTTGTCTTGGGGTATTGTTGTGAACACCGCCTTTCTGTGCATATTCTGTGATGCACATTCTAAATGATTGTCCCTCACCTTAAATTTCTGCAAATCATTCTCCTGAGTTCAAAGTCATTGTTGAATCTTCTCTCTCCCTCTTCCTGCATGGCCTCTCTACTGATTCTGTCTTTATACTTGATCAAATACAAGTTTCCGCTAGCCAAACATAAATCTGTTCGTCTTACCTATTAAGAGAAGTTTTTTGTCTGCTTCCTCTCTACTTTCTGTAGTTTGATGGTAGACACACAGAAAACAGAACTTCTTAAGATGCGTATTTTCCCCTTTAGAAAGTTGTGTCAATAATACCTAATCCTTAAGAAGATGCTCAGAAAATATTTGACAAATGAGTGAATGGTCAAGGTTAAATAAGGACCAGAGATCAAAGCCTAAAACCAATTACGTTAGACCCAAAGGGCTCCTTTTGGCCTTGTAATAAGAGTAATCTCATTTCTAGGTCATAATGATATCTAATATTGGCTGAGGACTTACAGGGCATGGTTATGCATCATGCCCTGAACCTCACGAGGGAAGCACTTTCATTTTCCCCATTTTACAGTCAGATGATGGAGGCTTGGAGAGACAATTGAGCATGCCCCATTGCACCTAGTGAGGGACTGAGTCTGGACATAAATCCAGCAGACTCTCTTGCTAAACTTTGCTAAACCATTCTCATTACAGTGAACAGAGAAAGGACGGTGTCTCGTAAGGAGATTTCTCAGACTGGGAAGACCTACTACGAACTGTTCTTTGGAGGAAAAGTGAAAGAAAGTGTTAGTTGCTTAGCTGTGTTTGACTTTTTGTGACTCCATGGACTGTAGTCCACCAGGCTCCTCTGTCCATGGAGTTCTCCAGGCAAGAAGACTGGAGTGGGTTGCCATGCCCTCCTCCAGGGGATCTTCCCCACGCAGGGTTCAAACCTGGGTCTCCCACACTGCAGGCAGATTCTTTATCATTTGAGCCACCAATGTACCTGCAAATATGGTGGCAGTAAAATTGGGTGAGAAATGGGACCTCACTCCTATAGGATAACACAAGGAGAGGATTGGGATTCACATTGTCTGTATCTTGGAGCAGTTAGTTGTTTCTCTGAAAGCCTGATAAGCTTTCCATTGATAAGATTTCCCCCAAAGCCCAAATCCCTTGTTGGATTTTGTCCTTGAGTATTATCTGAAAGCCATGAAGGATCTCCATCTGGGAAAACCTTTGCATTGCGATTTTGGGGGACCAGAAGCAAAGTAATTTTGGAGCAAGACTACAAGCCTGGATCCTCCCTCTCCCAGAACCAAAGACCGTTTGCAGAACGTTCACTGTGGTGGGTTATCCCCAGTGTGGGCAGTGTTCCTTCCATCCTCAGGGTTATCTTTGTAATAACTCCAGTCACCTCCCTTCTGCCCAAGGCAATTTTTCTTAGATTTTTCTAAACTTTGTTCTAAACCTTCAATTCTTTTTTTTTTTAATTTTTATTTATTTATTTATTTATTTATTTTTTGTTATACATTGATATGAATCAGCCATAGATTTACACGTATTCCCCATCCCGATCCCCCCTCCCACCTCCCTCTCCACCCGATTCCCCTGGGTCTTCCCAGTGCACCAGGCCCGAGCACTTGTCTCATGCATCCCACCTGGGCTGGTGATCTGTTTCACCATAGATAGTATACATGCTGTTCTTTTGAAACATCCCACCCTCACATTCTCCCACAGAGTTCAAAAGTCTGTTCTGTATTTCTGTGTCTCTTTTTCTGTTTTGCATATAGGGTTATCGTTACCATCTTTCTAAATTCCATATATATGTGTTAGTATGCTGTAATGTTCTTTATCTTTCTGGCTTACTTCACTCTGTATAAACAGACATTTCTGAACACACAATAGGAATGTTGACTTTGTTGGCAAGAGCCAAAGTCCCCTCCTTGAAGCACTCCAGGATTTTCTTACACCTCCCAGCATGAGCCTTGCTCTCGTTCAGTTCAGTCAGTTCAGTCGCTCAGTCGTGTCCGACTCTTTGCAACCCCATGAATCGCAGCACGCCAGGCCTCCCTGTCCATCACCAGCTCCCGGAGTTTACTCAAACTCATGTCCATCGAGTAGGTGATGCTATCCAGCCATCTCATCCTCTGTCGTCCCCTTCTCCTCCTGCCCCCAATCCCTCCCAGCATCAAGGTCTTTTCCAATGAGTCAACTCTTGGCATGAGGTGGCCAAAGTATTGGAGTTTCAGCTTCAGCACCAGTCCTTCCGATGAACAGCCAGGACTGATCTCCTTTAGGACGGACTGGTTGCTCTTGTTAAACTGTTGCTATTCTTTGCCTTCTTGTGTAAAACTTCCCTACTGAAGTGGGAGTTCCCTCTACTGTCATGTGAGTCCCTTAGAGCCTAGAACTGGGCTGTGTTCATCCTGACTTCTCCGTCACCTACCTGTGTCTCTGCATGTTGCCCACTCCGGTAAATGTTGAGGGGGGATAGAGGGACAAGGAAGGAGCAGAGAAGGAGCAGAGAAGGCAAAGGAGGGACAGTTCGTACAGGTCCATGTGCACCAAATTTCTGAAACCAGAGTCCTGAGCAAGGAGGCCACTGGGGGCTCTGGAGCTAAGGTGGGCCCCGTGCCAACATCATTTCAGGAAGCATTTAGATTGATGCTCTCCTGCCTGAGCTGGGAGCGCGCGTGCACCTGTTCATCTGGGGTCGCTACAGGTAGCACGTCATTCTCATCCTTCATAGATGACACGACGCTTCCCCGCTCCACGCTCTCTTGTGCACACAGCGCACATACGCTGCTTTTTGCCTCGTGGAGCCTTTAAAGCTCTGATTACCCCAGATTATGAAGACAAACTGTGGCGGGGATAGGCATGATCTCAAACTGAGTTAATTGAAGGTGGAGGTCAGTTCAGCTTTCTTGGGCCATCAATCAGTTAAAAAAAAAAAAAAAAGTTTGTTTAATGCACAAAGAGAATCCAAGTGAAGGCCTCTCCCCTCCCCTTCCTTCCCTTCCTGGCTGTCAGGTAGATGTTAGATTTCACTGAGCTGTTAAAAATCTTAATGGATCCCGCTGAGCTATTTCAGGTTGTTTGTGACAATCTCTTAATTTCCTTGTTTTGCAGCTAACAATGATTTTAATCTTCATTTCAGATTAATCACATAAAACCCTCCCTTGTCCTCTTCTCCCATCGGCACGCCTGCTTCGACTCCATGCAATCAATGAATGGGGGGCTCCATTTCCTTTCTCTTCAGCAGTTTCACAAAAACGTATCTTCAGCAAAGTTGTATATATAGTCATTTCTCATATATGTTAAAAGTGCACAGTAGCGTAGATTGGAAATACTGCAAAATTTATAATAGTGATTGCCTCTGGCTGATCTGATAGTAAGGAGATTTTTTTTTTTTTCTGTTTTGTACATTTTTATGCTTTTAACATTTTCTGTGATGAGCATGTATTATTTTAACAGTAAGAATAGGTAAATTAAAGAATTAATGTTTCCAAATCAAGGATGAACAAAGAAAATGCAGTCTTTTGATGAGATGTTAAGCTGGGGAAAAAAAAATTCAACATTAAAGAAGGGGGAAGAAAAACTGCATTAGGATAAAAGAGTGAGTTTGGAAAATTAGCTTGCACCTTGAAAGATGGTCCTTATTATAGGCAATGCCACCGACAGCCCAGGTTCATCACATCTCTCATTTTTAGTGTATTGGAGTTTGCTCATAGGAAAGTTCCCACTTTGAGCTGCTAATTATTTCATCGCCATTCGCTTGCTCAATTGACAGCCTCTGTACCAATATTACTGCGCAGAGCAGAGCAGTGAGTCTCTGAGAGAGAGGCGATTGAAGAGGTGAAGGTTTGGAGAAATGAAGAAGATGTCTTTGGCGGTCTCTGAGTGCTTTATGCAGGGGATGAAGCTCGGATGGTGCAAGCAGTAAATAGTGTCGTCATTTTAAAAGGCCAGACCTGCAGCCAAGGGCATTACTGTAAGCCCGAAGCTTAAGGGGTCAGAAGATGCTTTCTTCCTGTGGTCCCTTGTTGGAGATGAATGTCTTCTGTCTTTGTATTTTGATTGTACTGTTCCTTAATGGCTAATTGCTAGGCAGTAGAAAACATAATTTATACTTCAATTTGTAAGTCAATCAAACAAAGGCTGGGAGTCAGCAGACTAGGAGAGAAAGGAACCCTGGGATAAACAGAAGCCCAGAGGCGTGTGGGTGCAATTTTAGGAATCCCAGCCACCCCCATAGCGTTGATTCCCACTGCATCCTCTTCAGAGAGGAGATGGAGGCATCTCACATCTCTGCTCCTCCATCCCAGCTGTTCTCTGGAAAAAGGAGCCCGGAGTCCTCCATGGACGGTTGATTTGGGGGGGAGAAAAAAAAGTACATACTGACACATTGCAGTGAATGAGAAAAGTGTATTACGTGGATATGAAAATGTTTGCACGTCTGAGGACTGCACGGTTTTATTCAAAGGAGTCCTACTTTTAAGGAGGTTATGAATTTTGAATTAGAGTTTTGTTGTCAGAGGAATGCTTCTTAGAAGGAAGGAATTGCACTTTTTAACAAGATTTTCAGCAAAGTTTGACACATTCATTATGGTCATGAGCATGGAGGCGGCTCAGATATATTTTGCATAACATGGGGATAATATTACACTCGGTGACTTCCTTTCTCAGGAATACCATGGTCCACAAGGAAACATGGGTGCTTTGAGATTAAAAAAAAAAAAATCTGTTGAGCAAACTTATCAAAACGCTAATCACAGAGAGACTTCTCCATGTATCTTTTCAATATATAAGTTTATCTCAGCCCTGACTTGGACTTTCCCCAAGTCACACTAGTGGTAAAGAACTTGCCTGCTAATGCAGGAAACATAAGAGACACGAGTTAGACCCTTGGATTGGAAAGATCCCCTGAAGAAGGAAATAGCAACCCACTCCAGTATCTTGCCTGGAGAATCCCATGGACAGAGGAGCCTGGCAGGCTACAGTCCATGGGGTTGCAGAGAGTCAGACATGACTGAAGGGAATTAGCAGGCATGCACACAGCCCTGGCTAATCCCAATGCCAGCGTTTGACATTGCAAACCAAGCCAGACTGTGTCACATGTGAACCAACTGAACTCTTCTCAAGTCACAAACCCCATCCAACAAACCAGAGCCCCGTATCCCATCCTCCTAGTGTTGGGGCCCTTGACCTCTCCTTTTATGTCATTTTTTCCTCTCTTGTATCACCTGTTGTCTCTCCTCTCCCTCTCCACTTTTCTCTGATAACAACATAAACATTTGTCACATGTATCTGACCAACACTCTACCTTCTGAAGATAGCAGAGGTGCTTCTTAGAAGCCTGATCATAAATCTTGCCATTATCCCTGTGAGAGGTGAGGCTTCTTGCCACCAGGTGTAGGGGGGAAGCCATAGGCCAGAAAGGAGACATGGGGAGAGGGCAAGTTCTGATGCAGGAGGTGGGCTAGAGGAGGCTGGCCTGTCTGGGAAGACCAGCCATGGAGCGGAAGGTCAGCTGAGACACAGATCCATGGCTGTCAGAAGGTGAGCGGTCCAGAAAGAAATCAAAAAGGAGACTGAGTAAGGAGTCATAATAGAGGTGCTGAAGAAGACTCTTGAGAGTCCCTTGGACAGCAAGGAGATCAACCCAGTCAAGCCTAAAGGATATCAACCCTGAATACTCACTGGGTGGTCTGACGCTGAAGCGCCAATGCTTTGGCCGCCTGATGTGAAGAGCCGACTCTTTGGTTAAGACCCTGATGCTCGGCAAGATTGAAGGCCGGAGGAGAAGGGGATGACAGAGGATGAGATGGTTGGATGGCATCACCGATTCAGTGGATGTGAGTTTGAGCAAACTACCGGAGATGGTAAAAGACAGAGAAACCTGGCGTGCTACACTCCATGGGGTCGCAAAGTGTTGGACATGACTTAGCGACTCAACAACAAGAGAGTCAGGATCATGAGTCTCGAGGACTGGGAAGCAGGAGTGCATTTGAGCAGAATGTCTGTGTTAGTGGGGCCGGGGTGAGGACACAGTGTATACTCTCCCCTTGGGGAGGTGTGTTTTAGAGGTCAAGCTGAAAGGTGCTGAAACGTTGCATCTCTTTCCACCCAGTGTTTGCACATCCATTATCACACCCCAGCGGTGCTCAACAGGAGGCCATCATACCCTACTGAACGAGCACTGTGTGGAGACATTTCTAGCATCACAGCTGGGGGAGGGATACAAGTGGTACCCAACAGGCAGGGGCCAGGGGTTCTGCTGAACTGCTTATAGTGCAGAGGAAGGCCACTTATCACCAGCACCCCTGGCATATTTCAAGTGGTGTGTGTGTTTGGGGGGGGAGGGGCAGAAGCAGTTATAACTTTGTACAAAGGTTTATCTATAGAGGTGTTTATTGTAGCGTTGTTTATGGTGTTAAAAAATTAAACAAGCTACATGTACAACAGTAGAGGTTTGGATAAATAAATACCGTTTGCTTTTCTTATATGATGCAGTGACCTTGCAGCCATTATAAGTGATGTCTCAGGACAATGTTTAATGAGATGGAAAAATGTTCCTGGGATATTATTAAATGGAAACAAACAAACAAGTAACACGATACTATTTGCAGTGTGAGCCAATTTCTGTTTTTTTTTTTTAAGGCTATTTATAGGTATTTATGCTTATCTGCATCTAAGTCAAGATTTGAACTAGAATACCAAAGAGCAGCATCTGTGATATTAAGTACCACCCCTTAGGTATTGAAATTATGGATGAGTCTAATAATTTTCCTCCATGTTATTAAATATCTGTTCAATGAACATACATAACTTTTATAGTGGGAGTGAAACGACGTAATTATCTGAAAAAAAATACTATTTTTTAAAACACGAAGCTGAGATTTGAGTAGATAGCTGAGCCAGGGCTTTCTGTGCAGGGTCTCTTTCTAGGTTGGCAAGTCCGAGGAGAAGGTATTTCCAAATGCAGGGAGGGAGAAGGATCCGGTCGTGGAGCAGTGAGTCTGGAGGAGGCAGCATTTGGTTCTCACTTGAAGCATCCATTTCTGGGCTAGAGGAGGAGGGCTCTAAAGTCATTGCTCTTTCATTTAGATATTCTTGACCAAATGAAGGCCCTCTTCTCAGTATTGCGATCCCACTGAAAAGCAGGTGTCATTTCATCTTTGCTTTTTACCACCCTCTTCCTGCCCCTAATCTCCCAGGCCTTCCTCAGCCCACTTGAGCTCGTTTGGGCCGTGGCCAAGTGTGTGCATGTGGTGGGATGTGTATGTGTGTGTGTCCTGGAGGGTAGGAGCTCAGAGAGAAACACTCACAACTTCAGCTCCCCGTGGAAGATATACACCTTTAGATCTATTGCAAGTGGTTTTCTTTGTAATTATTTGTTGCTGTTTTAAGAAAATCCTTAAAAAAAGTTTGGTTTTTTTTTTTTATAATGTGTGATGCATTCTGCAGTCATTTCAGTTGGTGGGTTTGTACAAAATTGGATCCATAGGTACCCTGAAGGGTATGTAGGGAGGTGAGGGGTGGGGAGAGCAAAGATTGCTTTCCATTCAGAAAGGGTTTCAAATTCTCTTTCTTCTTTGGGGATAAAGCAGTTAACCACCATTACACTTTTGACTGTTTTTATTGAGGTTAAAATTTGCATCACATAAAAGCGAATCGTTTTGAGGTATATGATTCAGTGGTGCTTACTGCAGTCAGCTGCCAAAAGAAGCTCCCTGCCCACCACACAGTCACTCCTGGTTCCTCCCCGCCCCCCTCAGCCCCTGGCAACCCCTGGGTCCACTTCACACTCTTCCTGTGGCTGGCTTTTAGAAACGTGTTGGCCTTTGGAGTTGTCTTTTAGTTTATATTGTGACTCAGTCTTCTCTTTCTTCTTCTCTCTCTGAGAAAGGCACAGAGCGGAAGGCAAGGCGGGTACCCGAGGGGATGGGAAGATGGTGAGAAAGGAAAGGATAAGAGGGATGGACAGATGGACAGAGAGGAGGGGAGGGGGAGAGATGAGAGAATGAAGACTGAGAGGAGAAGAGGGGAAAGGGAGGGGCCGGAGGGAGGGATGGAAGGGGAGAGAAGGGAAAGGATGGGGAGAGGAGGAGGGTCTTGATGTGGAAAACCCAGGTGTGATGGAGCAGATGTTGCCCGGTATCCGTAAACAGAGGGTGTTGCTGCCCTCGAGCCACTGCAGTGCCCAGAGAGTGGGCCCCCAGGGAACTCAGCTGGAGACACGGAGCTGCCCCCACCCCCTCTGAGCCCGCAGGGCCTTCAGCCTCTCCTGGATGGTGCACCTGTGGGTGCTGAGGGTGGAGAAAAGCAGGAGACTGAGTCTAGGTTGTTACGGCGCATACCAAAGAATGGTTTCAGGGAGTCCAGATTCTTGCATCTTCCGATACATAGAAAAGCACTGAATTCATTAACTTCAAGTATAAGGTTTTCTTTTTTGTTGTTCAGTCCTTCAGTGGTGCCTGACTTTTTGCGACTGCGTGGACTGCAGCACGCCAGGCTTCCCAGAGTTTCCTCAAACTCACGTCCATTGAGTCGATGATGCCATCCAACCGATGATGCCATTCAACCATCTCATCCTCTGTCACCCCCATTCTCGTCCTGCCCTCAATCTTTCCCAGCATCAGGGTCTTTTCCAATGAGCTGGCTCTTTGCATCTGGTTTTCCTTAATTAATAGCAATCCTCTGAAGTTCCAACCGCCTGGTCTTCGTTGCAAAGACTCCTGTATGTCCCGACTCCTCCCTGACCTCCTCACAGCAGTCCAGCGAGCCAGCTGAGAAGCTGCGTCCCCGGAGTCAGTCCTCAGTTTTGCCCACTAAATAAAACACTATCCTCAACTTTGAGGTGGTGCATTTTTTTCAGTCGATCCTGGGTAAGCTTTAAAGGAGAGAAACCCCAGCCCCCATATACCCATTGAGACTGAGAACGCACTTGAAAGAACTGCTCTGAGATTCCAGAAGTGCCTGATCATTTCAGAGAGCTAACAAAGAAGAAGAGAGGAGGGACTCTGGGGTGCCTCAGTGCTGGGTTCTACCTCTGGCGTCTAAGCCTCCCGAGCATCTGGGGCTCCCGTTGTGATCTCCGCAGTTCTTTCGCTGACCTCCCAGCACCAACTCTCCATCACGATTTTGGCTTCTCAGTTTTTTTTTTTTTTTCCCCTTGACTTAATAATCGAGTTTCTATGATTCCAGTGCAGACAGTGGGGTGAACTTCAGAGAGTCTAGTTATTATATTGAATAGATTAGCCCTGCTGATACTGCAAGCTTGGGAAGAGTTGATATGTTGTAGAATGACATGGGAACCCGATAACAATGGGAAAAGAGACTTTTCTATAAATCTTTTTAAGTATGGTATTTCCATATTAAACCTTATAAAGTGAGTGTCTGACTGCATTGATGAATGGACCCTCGCTGATAGAATATGCTTCAGGCTTCCTGAGGACCCCAGGTGATCAAAGCCGACTGGAGTATTTCTTCACTATCACCATCATCTTACACTTACATTATTCTCCTTGTCATTGAGAACTCCAGACTCCCATCTGTAGGAAATGTTTCACACATGGTTGAAATACAGGCAGCGTATTTCAAGGAGTAGCTCTGAACACCCAGAACAGCCTTGAGTGGAATATTTCATGGGATTCAAATCCTGAGAAGGGAGAAGAGCTGACTGAAGAGTTAGCCTGCTGGTCAGGAGAAGCGGGAGGCTGAATAGAGAGGCTCTGGTATAGACAGGGAGTTCATTAATCTGCGTTGAATGGTCTCAAATTCACCTGCACAGCTTTCTGCAAATAATGAACAGTGTTCAGGAGGGTGTGGAGCTGCCTAGGAAAGTGTTTTTTTTTTTTTTTTTTTTTGATGGGGGCGGCAAGCAGTTTTCTTACTGTGATGATGTATGGATTGAAGGCAAAGATCCTGAAGCCAAGGGGCCTGAGTGCAGGCCCCTTGTTCACCCTTTCCTGGCAGCATGACTTGGAGTAAATCCATCTCATTGGGAAAGTGGGGGCGGTGCTGATTATTTAGACGGTTATTCTGAGGATTTCAGGAGGTAATGTAAGAACATGCTCAGAAATACGATGGATGCATAATTAGTATTCAGTATATTTGCTATTATCATTATCATTATTAATTATTTTCATACTGTTGATGGGGCTCTCGCAGCAAGAATACTGGAGTCGTTTGTCCCTCCCTCCTCCAGTGGACCACATTTTGTCAGAACTCTCCACCATGACCTGTCCGTCTTGGGTGGCCCTGCATGGCATGGTTTCACAAGCCGCTTCGCATGACAAGGCAGTGATCCATGAAGGGGACTCACTGGGAAAGACTCCGACGCTGGGAAAGATTGAGGGCAAGAGAAGAAGAGGGTGGCAGATGATGAGATGGTTGAATGGCATTACGGATTCAATGGACACGAACTCCAGGAGATGGTGAGGAACAGAGGCCTGGTGTTCCACAGTACACGGGTCACAGAGAGTCAAGACTTAGTGACTGAACAATGAATTATTATTATTTGGAAACTTATGTCCTGAAATTTCCAATGAAAATAAGATTTACTGAGCTATATACATAAGTATATGTGTGTATATATGTGTATATATATATATAGCTCCTTCATATAATCGTTTCTTATTTGATGTAATATAGGCATATTCTATGATTAAATAAGTTACTTATGCTCTCTGTGCCTCAGTTTTCTCATCTATAAAATGGGAGCAAGTCTGGTACTTTACTGGTTTGTTATGATGATTCCAGGAGTTAATAGATGTCAAGTGATTAATACACACTTCACCAGAAAGGTAATATTACCACCACCATCATCACCATCATCATTATTATTGTTACTATTACCTGGAAGCTGCTCAGGTCCCGAAATCTACAGTGAGGAAAATGTTCACTGAGGTATAGAAATTTTAAAACAATTCTGTTTATCTACATAGTTCCTTGATATAATCCTTTTAATTCTATCGTATTCAGGATGTTCTAGTTTTAAGTTTGACAATCAGAGGTCTGAATTAATTCAGTAGATAAATTAGGCTGCAATTGCTTATCTTCTTTGAGATTTATTAGCTTTATCGAAATATCCTTCAGGAAGCAGTCAAGTCAGTTTTTAGATTACGGTGCGTTGGGAACGTGACTTGGTTTATGGCCATGGCACACACACAGTGTTGCCAGGGACACTCACCTTCGGTAGGTACACCTGCTCTGGGCAGGTCACAGAAAGAGGGGTATGCCGATTCCTCCCTCTGTTTGACGGGCCTGCTCATGTTGGAGAGGCGGGGATTAGGACCTTATTCAATTTGTTGTTATTCAATTGCTCTGTCATGTCCAACTCTTTGCAACCCCATGGACTACAGATACGAGGCTCCTCTGTCCTTCACTATCTCCTGGAGTTTGCTCAAACTCATGTCCATTGAGTTTGAGTCCATTAGTGATACCATCCAACCATCTCATCCTCTGTCGCCTCCTCCTCTTCTTGCCCTCAATCTCTCCCAGCATCAGGGTCTTTTCCCATGAACCTACTCTTTGCATCAGGTGGCCAAAGTATTAGAGATTCAGCTTCAGTAGCCGTCCTTCCAATGTTATGTAAGTTTGTAATTTATTTATGACTCAGACCAGGATGACTCTTACCACCATCTCCCCTACCCTGAACTTCACTTCCTAGGTGTTGATTTCCTCAGCCTTAAGCTGAAAATCTTTCTATGTGAACTGTCTATTAACTCATTTAACCGAATTAGCTGATGTAAGTAACACACGTAGCTTACTGCCTGGCACATAGGGAGCAACTACTAAAATAGAACTCAGCCTATCCTTGTAGTCTATAAATATCATTTTGAATCATGACTCTGTCACTCTGCTTACGAGCTGACTCCAGGTCCGTGCCATCTGTAAATTTGATAAACACATCTCTCTCGGGTCTCCCTTCCCATTGTTGATAAAGATGTTCAACCAGACAGAGACTCTGACTTGATTTTCTAATAGCCCATGACCTGTGTGTAAGTGTTTTTACTTTTCAGAGAAGGTCTACACACAGTATTCCAATTAATTATCCTCTTCCAACAATGTATGTGTGTTGATCTCACCGCCCATTTGGCACTCACTAACTTGCTTTGTTCAAGGAAACCCAGGAGATTAAATGATAAATTGCAAACATAAGACCTGCATCCTAGGAACTCATGTATCTTGTCAGATGATACAAACATGCGTGTACACATCTGCTCCATTTGTTAACACTCTTTGGGGAAATTGATGAATCAGCTATGAGTCCAAGTCGTAGCCCACATTTCTCATCTTCTCAGTATCGCACCACGCTCAGTCTCCAGCATGACTCAGCCCATCAGTCTAGGACCTTAAAGAAATAGAAGGGGAATTACTTGCCGTTGTTTTCTCCTGGTGAGCACGTGTTTCCTCCTAAGGATCACCTTTACTAGTTCCCAGTGGTGGTTTCAAGCCGTCCATTGGCAGCCTGTTGTTTATAGGCATGGCTGTGTGCATGCTCAGTCGTGTCCGACTCTTTGCAACCCCATAGACTGTAGCCCGCCAGCCTCCCCTGTCCATGGAATGACCCAGGCAAGAATACTGGAGTGGGTTTCCATTTCCTATTCCAGCGGATCTTCCCGACCCAGTGATCGAACCTGAGTCTCCTGCGTCTTCTACATTGGCAGGCGGAATCTTTACCACTGCACCACCTGCGAAGCCCTGTATACAGTCACATGACATCATATTTATCACTTCATCGTGAGTTCCATCCACCCACCCCCCTTAATGGCATATTGGGAGATTTACCCATTTCTAAGTGTTTTGCCTTCTCTCCTATTATCTACAAATTCCTTGTGAGTCACTGTGTCTAACTCCACATAACTGTTTGCTGTATCTAATTCCAGCCATACTGTTTGTAAGATTTTATGATACCTGGGGCATGACTGATCTGGGTCCATATGATTAATTCCAGTCAGAGTAGGAGATGGTGCCTAAGTGGGCAGTGGTCATCAGATCATAGATGGACTTATCTCAAACGTGCCATCAATCTAATTCCAGTGTTGTGTACGTTTATGATTTATTTATGACACAACTTCTCTTGCTGCAATCTTCCCACCCCTGACCTTCACTTCCTGTTTGATGATTTTCATTCTCTTCTTAGTTGTTTTGAGGTCATTCTCTTGGGGGGGAAATGTCAAAAGCAAATAAGAAACAGTAAATTCTGCTTTTTCTCTTCTTCCTTAGACTGTGTTTGCAATGCACTAGAGAGAAACTCCTTTTGACTCTTGGAAACACATGAGGCAACCGTGAAAATATGGCAAATGCTTTAAAAGAGGAATAAGTACTTTCTCTTCTGGTTAGAAAGATAAATGCAGGTCAATAAAGTTAAGTAAATGTTATCCCTGTTTTAAGAGTGGTATTGACCATGGAAATGCAAGTGCTACCCTAATTAAAAGTGGCTGCTGGGATGGTCATGCATTATCTCGACTTGCTAGTGAAATTACTTCCCTTTTTCTAAGCCTTCTCTCTATGAGAGTATTTCACACCAAAAATGGCTGTAAACACCTAAATTTCTGGAAGATGCAGTCTACTTCTTTTCCCTGACATCTTGCTAAAGAAAACAGAAATTTAATTCCCTTGCACATGACACAGAGTTATAGTTACTTAAAAATGCACTCTAAATCCTGCAAGTTTTTTATCTACTTGTTTGGTAAACACTGGGCTTCCCTGGTGGCTCAGACAGTAAAGAATCTACCTGCAGTGCAGGAGACCTGGGTTCAATCCCTGGGTCAAGAAGATCCCCTGGAGAAGGCAATGGTTACCCACTTCAGTATTCTTATCTGGAGAATCCCATGGACAGAGGAGCCTGGTAGGCTACAGTCCACAGGGTCACAAAGACTCAGACATGACTGAGTGACTTACACTTGGTAAACATTGCTAAGTTCTATTTACCAAATAGATTCAAGTTTGAATATTATTTTCTCACTGGTGGGGAGTAATTGCCACCCCGAAAGCCAGTTTCTTCTCTGCACTTCCTATAATTGCCATCAATCTAAGAATTGATTTTTTTTTGCCATTGCTCCTACTAGACTGTAAGCTACATGAGGAAAGACTTGATAATTCATATCCTCGAATTCAAACCCAGTGTCTGAGATAAAACTACAGCTCGATGAATATTTATTGGGCGAAGGAAAAGACATTGGACCACACATATTGGACAGATATTGGACAGATGAGGATCTCGGGAAGGGTCACGGTTGTTGAGGAATTTGGCAGAGGTGATGGCGTCTCAGCAAACAGACAACAGGGTGGGGATTTATTCTGCATCTTCTTTCCAGTTGATGGTGATCACCATCCTCCAGGCCTGCGAGCCCAGAATCAGAGATGTCTATTTTTGAGTCTCTATATATAGAGAGAAGAAACAGTCACCCAGAATGTGGAGTTGCTCGGTATTTTTGGCTCTTTGGCTATTTTCATGGATCTTCATCTGGACCTAAGAGCCAAATGAATAGGTGACCGTTTGCTCTCATTGCTTGCACAGACACTATTTTGGGAGGACATACATCACCCGGGCCGCGTTAGCGAAGGGACAGAATGTTTTCACTCTCGTGGCAGGAATGATCACCCATGCTCCTGTATTCCCTGCTGACCTGTGCTGACTTTATTTAGTTTTATTCATTTTCATTTATTTATTCATAAGCCAAATGGATTTTCTTTTCTAAGAGTGTCTCTGCAGAACGAAGCACTCAGAACATATTTCTGTTTAACTCGTTTTGTCTGCAGCTTCCAAGTTGTGTTTGGTTTTGCTTAGCTGTGAGTCTTCGTTAGTCCATGTCCTATGCACCTGACTCGATCGTTTTAAAAGGTTCACAGTTCATTGTTGCTGCTTCAGCCCCGTCTATCAGGTTTGCCCAGACCTGTCTTCTCCTGGAGTCACACGCCAGGAATCTCTGGAGGTGATGTGGAAATGAGGCACTTCTGATGGGACCAGGAAATTGACAGCATCCTGATCTTGACTTTTGTGTTCAGAAACATCAGCTGGGTGTGATTCCTATGCTATTCACCCTGGGGCAGCCTGGTTTAAAAGAGTTTGTGTTGGTCCCAATGTCTCATCAAAGGCCCTGCCATCTGAGAATTCCACATCAATGTCTTTGATAAACCCAAGCTGGAGACACTTTTTAAAAAAGATTCCACAATCTCAGAATTTCTGGTTATCTAATAGCTAGCATGTAATAAATAATAGGGAAGATCCCCTGGAGGAGGGGATGGCAAACCACTTCAGTATTCTTGCTTGGAGAATCCCATGGACAGAGGAGCCTGGTGGGCTACAGTCCATGGGGTCGCAAAGAATTGGAAATGACTGAAGTGACTTAGCAGCAATAAATAATAGACACTGTGCAAAGTGCTTCTTGGGCATTATCTGAATTTGATTTGGAGCCAAATCTTTGTGAGATATGCAGTGCTGTACCCATTTGAAAGATGGGGAGACTGAGGCTCAGGGAGGGTAAACCGTCTGGTTCAGCCACTCACCTAGTAAAGGGTGGAGTCAGGCAGTCCTCCTGCCATGATCTTCTCTACCAGCTACTGCCTCTCAGCCCCAGGCATGTGACCAGAATGCTGTATGAAGTTTCATCAGTCACTTCAGATGAGGATTTCGGACCATCCAAGTTTGATGGTGGACTGGGATCCTTGGGAGGTAATTGCATTCACTGTTTTTAAGTAACCTTGGGACAAACATATCAAATTACTGCTGTCACATCTTAGAACCCTCCGAGTTGGAGTTGGTGTCATTTGGTCACTTCTGAGGAAGACCAAATCAAGGAGCACATGTTCAAGCATTCAGCTGACATTTATTGAGCACCATGTAAGAGCTTTATCTTGAGTATAAGCACTGCAGTGGTAACTGAGATATATGTATGATCAAGGACCCCAAGCATCATAAGTATTTCTTTCATGCTGTCCATTGTATCTGAAGTTCTTAGCATTGTACACAGTGCTGGGCTGGTCATCTGTAAATATTTGCTGAGTTTTACAAAGGATAATGCGGTCAGTGGATGACTATCAGTGAAGGGCATCTTCCTTTTGCCTTTTTGCTGTCTATGGCTTCAAGTTCCGCACTCCTACAGTAGTCTGAGCTTCTGTGGATTTGAGAGGTTCCCTGGAAACTGACCCTGGATGGAAACTAATGCAGTCATTTTTATTGTTGTAAAAACCAGGGCACTCAAGGGTCGCTGGGTCCCCCCGATGCCCACTGATGGTTCCCTGCTGTCTGCAGGCTGTGTTCTCACTGAGGTCAGCCGCGTACCGGCAGGGAGGATGTGACTACAGGACAGTCACGGCAGATAGCACATCCTTCAGCCTCTGATGAAAGATGCAAATGGAAACCGCCGTCATGAAGGTATAATCAAACACCATCCACCCACGTTAATGTAGATTGTCAGGACAGCCAACCTTTCCTTTCCCGGGAGCCTGACAGGCGTGATTAACATGCTGCGAGCTCGGCAGAAATCACTGTGGCTTCTACCTTGGACTGCGCCTCTGCTCAGGCCCTGGCGAGACACCTGGGCAAAGGATGGACTTGCTGGGGAACCACAGCCATGGCCTGACCCCCTTCAGCCCTGGCCCCCACGCCTCTCGGATGGCCAGCTCATCCGACCTGCCGTCTGGGGAAGGGGAAGGCGTTGACTGAAAAGCTCAAGGCGGTGGTCTCTCCCTGATTCCCTGACAAATTGTTTCCCCAAACCTCTATTCTCTTGCATGTGGCTCCGAACGACTTCCGGTTGCTAAGCAACCCACAAGCAGCTCGAGCCCACGGTACTTCATAGACGTGCAGGCACGTGGCTTCAGTACCTGCCCAGCCTCCGCTCCTCCCGGTGCTGCCCCTTCCCAAGCCTCACCTGCCCCCTTGCAAGCTCATCTGAATGGACCAAGGCGGGCATGTGGCCCCGACCACTGGCCCAATCTGAGTCCCTCTCAGACTGTGCAGTGCAAAGACAAGAGCAATGTTCAGAAGGTTTTGAATCAAAACAGTTTGCAGAATGAAGATTGTAGTATTGACATGTGTATGGTACCATGTGTAAAATAGACAGCTAGTGGGGAGTTGTTCAGTCTGGTGCTCTGTGATGACCTAGAGGGGTGGGATGCGGGGAGGGGAGGGAGGCTCTTTGTGTTGTTGTATGGCAGAAACCAACACAACATTGTAAAATGATTTTCCTCCGATTAAAAAAAGAAATTAAGAAGTGAAAGCATTGTTAGATTTGAGACTCACGTGCTCATTTTCAAATTCATACAGGTTGATGAGTAGGCCAAGAAAACTGGTCTGCGGCACAAAATAGAAGCTTGGAGAGGTCTTGGAGATGGAGGAGACGGGAAGGAGTGTGCACTTCATGCTTAAAGGGTAGCTGGGCTGACCTGCATCAGCAGTTTGTTCCTGAGAACTTGAGAGAGATGAGGAAGTGGACAGCAGGGGCCAGGGAATGGTTTGTGTCCTGGTCTCTGGCATTCAGGCTGAGAAGTTAGGAAAGAGAAGGTACGTGGAAGGCAGTAGAGTTGGGGGTGGGGATCCAGGGACTGGAAATGTCCAAGAGGTGGGTTTTGTGTGGTCGTGACCAGAGGGGATGAGCTGGAGAGACACAGGTGATGCTCAGGAAACAGGATGCTTGGGATTTCAGGGCCGGTGAGAAGGTGGAGGATGGGTCCGTGGAGTAGGCAGCCGAGTGGAGTAGGAGATGATGTTGTCAGCATGGGTGACGAGGAGGATTCGGAGCCCTGGGTGTTGGACGCTGCCCAGAGGCATGGTGGAGCAGAGGCCCTGAGTGGGCTGTTGATGTTGATCGTGGTGGGGATGTTGGGATGGAGAGGCTGCCAGCTACAGGGTAGGGTAGGTGTAATAGAGTCTGATGCCGCTGCTGCCAAATGAGCCAGGACTCTTAAGGAGGAAGGGGGCGTGCTGTAAGCGGGATGGGGAGTAAGGAGGACCCGCAGGGCCACCCCACCTTGGGCGCTCTCTCCAGTTCTCTGCTGTCAGCGTCGTTCTCTCTGGTTTCTGACGGGCTGTCTTCACGTCGCAGGCGCATGGCCCAGGTTTTACAGTTTCATAGCTTTAGCCCCTGGAGAAGGATGGACTGAAAGCTCTCCCTCACCCGAATACGGGGAAGCGAGTCCTTGCTCTCCTGAGTCAGATGCAAACCTCGAGCCGGTCACCAGTGGGCAGGGGTGGGTCACGTGTCACCGATAGGGTGACTCTGCAGAGACTCAATTCCTGGAAAGCAGTGTAGGCTGACGGCTTCACATCGTGCCAGAGTAACTTTCCAATGCTTGGCCAAGGAACTCACAGGCTTGGTTCCGAAGCTCTCTGACCCCTAAGGCTGATGGTCGGCCAAGCTTCTCTCAGAAGCTTCCAGGTGACAGAACGGGTTAATGCTGTCTAGGCCTGAACCATCTGGGTGGAGGATCAGAGGGATAAGGCTTGACTTAGTCGTACCCTCCCAGTAGGCTTTTTGGGGTAGTCCTTTGGTCCTTAAAGGAAGAAGCATTCTTGAATGTACTGAAATATTTCTTATTTTTTAAATTATTTTTTAATTGATTAATTTATTTGGCAGCACCAGGTCTTCAGTTGCGGCATGTGAGATCTTTTGTTGTGGCTTATG
The DNA here is from genome assembly GCF_910594005.1 of Cervus elaphus. NCBI lineage: Eukaryota > Metazoa > Chordata > Mammalia > Artiodactyla > Cervidae > Cervus > Cervus elaphus. The sequence continues at coordinate 20,094,760 of NC_057824.1, forward strand.
GAATCTAGCTCCCCGACCAGGGATCGAACCCAGGCCCCCTGCATCGGAAGCTGAGTCTTCCCCACTGGACCACCAGGAAACTCCCTATGCTGGGATATGTGTGTTTCTGATTAGACCTGAATACTCTTCTGTCCTCCCTCTGAAAATCCCCTCAGCGCGTCCTCCCTGCAGTGTGCAAAAGTCATGAAAACCGTGTCTTCGGTGACATCAGCCTCTTGTCTCTGTGATTTCCCCAAAGCCAGGTTTTGTTTCCATGATGTGGTTTCACATACCGCCTGCCTTCTGTCTGCCCTGCCTTCTTGCACCAGGGGGATGTGGCGGGGAGGGGGTCTCTTAACCGAGGGGGTCCTCCAACTCTGGAATCTGATAGCAGTGGGCACTGCCGAGTCCCGCCCTCAGAGATTTCCACTCAGAAGGGCGTGGCTTCCAGGAAGCAGCGCCGGGAGCCAGAGTTCTGCGGACACCCTGAAGAATCTCGCTTTAACGTTTCACTGGAACGGAACTCGGCAGCCGGCATCCAATCCCAGGATGTCCTGAAGGGCTGCCGCTGGGTCTTCACGTGGACCCGGGCGAGCCATGGCGGCTCTTCTGTCCACCTCCAGGAAAGACATATCCATTCCATGCCAAATTCTGCCCAATTCAGAAGCGTGGAGCTCCTTTCTCCCCTCTTATTTTTCTTCCTTTCCTCCTGCAGGACCCCTTCATCTTTCCCCCTCATCCTTCTCCTCTTCTCCCCACTCCCACAATCAGCAAAAATGAAATAAACCACAGTTCTCCTCTGTAAAAATGTTCCTTCTGCTGTTTTTCTTCCCATCCCCCCATCCTGGCTGAGCATGCCTTGCTTAAGAGGGTTTTGCATTGTTTTGCTTTTTCCTTGTGAAGCATTTATCCCCAGCAACTCTCTAGTGCACAAGGATCTTTCTGAGAATCTCTCAAGGATGTCAGCAGGAGCCTTAACAATGCTTGAAAACACCCAGTGTTCTCTGGAACTTTTCTCCCACAGGTAAAGGAGGTCCTTACAAGCTTATATATGAGAGCCTCTAAGATACACTTGTTACCAAGGCCACAATCTTAATCAGTGATTTATATAGTTGAAACCATAGGGGAACATGTTCCTTCACTTACTAATTCATTTTTTATTTTTTCCACCCATCCATCCATTCACTCACCCATCCACCCGTCCATCTGTCCATCAATTCAAGTAACATTTTTGAGGGCCCACATATGTTTCTTGCTTGACCCCAAAGTGATTATTTGGGCAGTGGTGACCCTCCGAAAGGTGGAGACATATGTAAACAGATAGTGTATGATATGGTGTCCCTTAGTATGGCATTCGTGTCCACAAAGTGTCACTGTTCTTCTCCTTCCTTGCACTCCCTGTAGTCTCTGTCCTAGTGTGGGTCACGATTACAATCGAGCATGCATTTTTGGTTTTGTCAGCTTCCCCTGGGCAGGCTGTGAAGTCCACCGGGGCAGGCGTGGCGTCTGCCTTACTCAACATGCTTTCCCCACTGTAGGCGCTCGAGGGTTCAGAAAGCAGTGTCCCTGGCAGAAGGTACAATGAGGGGAAAATATCCAAGAAATGAAGAGGCACGGATTGTGGTACAGAGAAGTGAAGGGTGTGGAGAGAGGCTCGGGAGGGACAAAAATGAGTCTGGTTTTGCTACAGAGTAAAATACGAGCTAGAGACCACAGAACCCCAAAAATGCAACGCTGGGATAGCCCGACGTGATGGGACTTTGTCCTTGGCAAGCTTAGGGGTCATACCAAGACTTGAAAGGGGGGGGATGGCTTTTCCACATGTTCCTCCGGGCTGAGTGGACAGTGGAGTTGAGGGTGAAGGAACTAGTTAGGAGGCTGTTGTACGCATTCCAGGCAGAAGATAAGATTCTGATGAGGGTGAGGTGGAGCCAGAAAGTGTGTGTGAGATACTCACCAAGGCTTGCTGACTGCATGTGAGGTCTGAGAAATTCAGAGTGACCTCCAAATTTCCAGCTTGGGGTGACAGGGTGGACAGGGAGCTGGGAAGGACTGATGGCTGATTACTTAAGCTTAATGAACCTCAGTTTCCTTATCTGTACAATGGGCATGCCAGGCCAAATTTGCCTGCTACTCCAGGTATTTATTGACTTTCTACTTTTGCATTCCAGTCCCTTATAATGAAAAGGACATCTTTTTTGGGCGTTAGTTCTAAAAGGTCTTGTAGGTCTTCATAGAACCATTCAACTTCAGCTTCTTCAGCATTACTGGTCATAGACTTGGATTACTGTGATATTGAATGGTTTGCCTTGGAAACGAACAGATCATTCTGTCTTTTTTGAGACTGGACCCAAGTATTGCATTTTGGACTCTTTTGTTGACTATGATGGCTACTCCATTTCTTCTAAGGGGTTCTTGCCCACAGTAGTAGATATAATGGTCATCTGAATTAAATTCACCCATTCCAGTCCATTTTATTTCGCTGATTCCTAAAATGTTGACATTCACTCTTGCCATCTCCTGTTTGACCACTTCCAATTTGCCTTGATTCCTGGACCTAACATTCCAGGTTCCTATGCAATATTGCTCTTTACATCATCGGACCTTACTTCCATCACCAGTCACATCCACAAATGGATGTTGTTTTTGCTTTGGCTCCATCGCTTCATTGTTTCTGGAATTATTTCTCCACTGATCTCCAGTAGCATATTGGGCACCTACTGACCTGGGGAGTTCATCTTTCAGTGTTCTATCTTTTTGCCTTTTCATACTGTTCATGTGATTCTCAACGCTAGAATCCTGAAGTGATTTGCCATTCCCTTGTCCAGTGGATCACGTTTTGTCAGAACTCTCCACCATGACCCGTCTGTCTTGGGTGGCCCTACACGGCATGGCTCATAGTTTCATTGAGTTAGACAAGGCTGTGGTCCATGTGGTCAGATTGGTTAGTTTTCTGTGATTGTGGTTTTCAGTCTGTCTGCCCTCTGATGGAGAAGGATGAGAGGCTTATGGAAGCTTCCTGATGGGAGAGACTGACTGAGGGGGAAACTGGGTCTTGTTCTAATAATGGGGGCCATGCTCAGTAAATGCCATCCAACTATCTCATTCTTCTGCCCACCCAATTTTCCTCCCGCCCTCAATCTCTCCCAGCATTAGGATCTTTTCCGGTGAGTCAGCTCTTCACCTCAGGTGGCCAAAATATTGGAGCTTCAGCTTGGGCTTATCAGTCCTTCCAATGAATATTCAGGTTTAATTTCCTTTAGGATTGACTGGTTTGATCTCCTTGCGGTCCAAGGGAATGCTCAAGAGTCTTCTCCAGAACCGTACTTCAGAAGCATCACTTTTTCAGAGCTCAGCCTTCTTTATGGTCCAACTCTCACATCCATACATGAGTAATGGAATCAGTTATAGTTACTGTATATAATATTCTAAATAATTCTAAATAATTGTAGTTGGACTTCTCTGGTGGTCTGGTGGCTAAGACTGTGAGTTCCCACTGCAGGGGGTGTGGGTTCCATCCTTGCCACAACTATGTGTTCACGTTGTTTGCACGCTGCAGTGAAGGCTGAAGATCTCATGTACCGCAGCTAAGATCTGGAGCAGCCAAACCAAATAAATTTAAAAAATAGTTAATGGATAGATATTGTTATTTAAAACCTGGAATATAGTAAGGAAGGGAAAAAACCAGAGACAGGCATTGTGATGGGATCATGTTTCCATTACCTAGGCTCCTTAGTGACAAGGCACATGCTAGAAAGGGGTTTAATGAGCGTTTAAAGTGTCCTGATTTTCCAAACCAGTGCCAAACTGGGAGGGAAACAGCCCCTGTCTAGAATACTAATAAGCATGGGCTTGTGGGTTGTTTTTTTTTTTTTTTCCCATTTTGCAGGAGTGAAAGATATATTTTCACTCTTTGTCATTTTAATTAAATCAAGTCTCGGAAAGCATGAAGCGAGAGTCACAGTCTTTTTCAGCAGGAAAACTTCGAAAACAGCACACCAGACTGCAAACTGTTAAAATTCATTCATTAAAAGTTCATGGTCTATTGGGCTTTTTTTCCTTCAAGCATTGCATTATGTACATTTCCTATCTATGGTTATGTGACAGATTGTCTGACAGATTTCGTGTACAGTAGAGTTATATAGTCTGCCAGAAAGACCTTGTTTGGAACCTGTGGCCATAAGTGAAGTGGATTTGGAAATGTCATCTTGCAATCTAGTGGAAAATTTAGTAATAATGGCCCTGTCGATCCCTCAAGACCAACAATTATATACCTGTTTGAAGTGAACTATGTAGAAATGAATTATTTGAATTATATGTTATGAAAAATTTGGTAGGCGTTGAACGGACTGCCAGCACCTTCTGAAACCTGGTATTGATGTTTAATCATTTTAATGTGCAGACTACAGTAACCAGCATCTTTGCAAGTTTGTCTGTTGGTACAGAAGTTGGTACAGAAGTGCCTGTTGTTGCACCATGTGTTAATTCTGTTTGCGGCTATGTGAATATGCACGTGTATTGTGTATCCCTACATGCATGGACAAATCACATATTTATTTACACTTAAAGTTTGCTAATACCAAGTGTTTTAAAAAAAAATTAGCATTCCTCATCCAGATATTTAGGCCAGCCTTTACGCTACACAGAAAGACTTTAAGAGTTATGGGAAGGCTTTTATTTTTAGCAGTCAGTAAATGAAACCTTTTATTCATCATTCTGAAAGACGACGGTAAAAGATGAGAACATCTGTTCTTTTTCGTTTCAGGAAGGGAAGAGGCAGCCATCCAACCATCCACTCACACAAGGGTTAGGACTCGTTCAAAAGCCTCACACATTTCGGTCAGCCTCCCATTGGCGGATGGATTATACCTACGTTATGATAACACATTTTCTCTGACAAGAGTGGTACCCCCCACCTCTCATTCATGACAAATTTAAGTGTAGTATTTGGAGGAGGATTGTATTCTGGTTGCAGAAACAGTTTCCTTAATTCAATAATTTTTCTCTGAATGATTCATGGGTGTTTTGTTTTGGTTTTTTTTTTTTTAACTGCAAGGCATATCTGGTCAGGGTTTCTCATCCGGGGTACCTTTCACATCTTGGTCCTGATGATGTTATGATAGGGTGGGGATGTTCCTGTGGCCTCCTGAGGATTTCACAGCATCTCTGGACTTCACCTGACAGTAGCACTCCAACCATCCACATGTCACTTGGAGGACAGAGTCACCCTAATTGAGAGCCCCTGCTGTATACTTACAGGGCTGTCATTCAGGTTGCTGATTGAAAAAACCCTGGAAGTATATACACCTATGTTGGATTCATTCTGCACCCTTTTTTGGTGCCAGCCATCTTCTTCTCCTATTAAGTCTTCCCCAAATGCAAAGCACATGTATAGCCTCTGTTTTGGTACCAGTGCTATGCAATGCAATTCATTTTGGATTGAGACAAAACAGCCATTTGCTATCATTTTCAATCTGGTAAAGCTTTAATGGGAAGAGAAGACAAAAAGACATACATTTTCATACACTAATTTAAGCAGATGTATGGATGGTTTCCATGAAACTACATTGAAAGAGAAAGTAGAGTTTATCCTTAGGACAGAACGATGGAACGTCCTAGCTTTCTGTTGTTACAAGTATACAGTGTATTATACACGTCCAGAATCAGAAGTGCCAACTATCTCACAACTCTTCACTAACGTCATCAGGAAAGAAAAGGATTTTGACAGAGGTGAAGTACAGCATGTAAAATACAATAGATTTATGCGGTGGTTCTCCATTAAAGTCTCAGAATTAAATTATTGTTACATCAGTTCATTCATAGAAAAAAAATAAATGTTCGTTTCTCATGTCTACCCCTCACTGCCTTCTGAGAGGCGTCTGGATGCTTCAAAGCCTTGATGTAACGATTGTGATGCACGTGCCTGTGTGCCAACTCGCCTCAGTCGTGTCCAACTCTTCGTGACACTGGGGACTGTAGCCCGCCAGGCTCCTCTGTCCACGGGATTCTCCAGGCAAGAATACTGGAGTGGGTTGCCGTGTCCTCCTCTGGGGGATCTTCCTGACCCAGGGGATTATTTTGCAGGAGTTGCAGTGCTCTTGTTTTGGGGTACAACATTCTGAGTTTCTCTGGAACCAGGCACCTGATTAGGTGTCTCCAGATGCTCTGCGTATACGTTTGTTTTCTGTTGATGGTGGCTGAGAGCTGAGTGGTTGCATTTTTCCTGTAAATATCTGATTCCTCGCAGTTAGCCGAATCAGAGCATCCATCCCCCCTTTCCGGCACACACAGTGCCCTGTGCTGTGATGGGTGCATGGAGAAAGTAGTGTGAGAAAGAGGAGGCAGCCTGTCTTTTGGTGTCTCAGCTTACCGCTGGGTTACATTTCTAATGTAGCATTCCAGGGTCATTTAAGAGTGGTTTTAGGTTCTTTAAAATTCCAGCACAGGGGAAGAAAAGGTTGTGTGGCGGCCCATATGTAATTAGGCACGTCGTGTAAGCATCCGATCAGGGTCTTGCTAATGAAGGTGACTTGACCTCAGTGCCTGCTTGAATCAGTGAGAAAGTGAGTGGGAGAAACAGTATTAAGGGGAGGTTTTGAGAAGGATCTTTTCCCTCCGTTCCTCCAACTACTGTACAAGTTAAGGGTGGGGAGGCCAGACCAGCAAGGAGCGTGTGCGTGGAGTGGCTTATATGGGTTCCCTCCTGGAATTGCTTTTATGAGATTGTGGGTTGGTGTAACACCAGAAAGCCATATACAAGGATGCAGCAAGAGACCTAAATGTCCTCTGTGCTGGTGATGCGGAGATGTGCCCCGAGGATTTATGTTGCAGGCTGTTTGCACACGGACTGAAAACACAGACATTGCTACATCATCCAACTGCCCGGGTCCAAATCCTGACTCTGCCTGTTACCTGCAGCGTCTCTCCTGACTCATGTAAGCATCTGTTTTCTATGATGTCAGGGACGTGACAGTCGGTGTCTGCCTCGTGGCATCAAGGGGCTTCCTGGATACCCCGCAGTGTAAGGAGGTGTGGGCTGAGTGCTCAGGAAACAGTGAGTGGCATGCTTGTTACTCAGCAAAACTTCCTTTTGCTTCTACATTGAGGAGCAATCTTACAGAATTGAGTCATTGGTTTACTTTCTCAATATAGGCACCTGTAATTATGGAAATGAGTTAATCCCCCACCCCACTCTTGATTAGTAGGAAAATCCAAACAAATGTTTTTGCCTGTGAGCAGAGAGGGAGGGCTTTGTGCTTTGTGAGTCACTAATAACTCAGTTCCTGGTGTCAGTATGTTTGCTACTCCCATTTTCATTTCTTTGTATCACCTGTTAACAAGATACATGGGGCTTCCCCGGTGACTCACACGGTAAATAATCCACCTGAAATCCCAGAGACGCAGGTTCCATCCCTGGGTTGGGTCGGGAAGATCCCCTGGAGGAGGGCATGGCAACCCACCCCAGTATTCTTGCCTGGAGAATCCCGTGCACAGAGGAGCCTGGCGGGCTGGAGTCCATGGGGTCAAGTAGAGTTGGACATGACTGAAGTGACTTAGCACGCGTGGACCCAACAAGATAAATAAATCTGTTTTAACTTGCTGTACTGTGTTTATCAACGGGAGGCCATTTAATCCTTCCTGGACCCAAGGAAGCAAGGAGAGGAGGAATAAATGGACCTAGAAATAAATGTAACCCCCGAAGTATTGATCTGGTGTCATTCTTTACACCCCCTAAACAATGGGCTCAAATACCCATTCAGATAGTATGGATGAGAAACCTGGGTCCAGTGTAAGGCAGTCGGGAGTGGTGGAAAGTGCTGGAACCAGCTGGATGGTTTCCACTCTCCCGAGGCACTCCCCTGGCTCTCCTTTCCTCACCGCTGAGCCTCTCAGTCACCCCATCCTGAAGCTTCATCTCTCAAGTGCACTTCTCCAGATTCAACACAGCTCCTCCTCCACCTAAGGTGCCTCTGTGCAAACTTGGCTCAAACAATACCTGTAATTTTTTTTTTTTTGAAGCCAAAGAGTATGTTACAAAGTGGCCTAAAACGTGTATGTCACAGAAAGCATTCTATAGATGTGTGATAATGATTATTGATTCTAATGATTATCAACATTATGGATAACTGTGGCTGAGATGGATGTGGAATTGTTATGTTCTGCTCATTGGCATTTCATGCTTTACCTGCATTGTTCATAGTCAGGTATTGGTATCAATGGGGATATGAAAACAGGGCTTTAAAAATATATATATATATATATTTATTTATTTTTGGGTGTGCTGGGTGTTTGCTGCTACACATGGGCTTTCTCTCGCTGCAGTGAGCAGGGGCTGCTCTTGGTTGCAGTGCTCAAGTTTCTCACTGCAGTGGCTTCTCTTGTTGCGGAGCTTGAAATTTAGATCACACGGGCATCAGTAGTTGTGGTACACAGGCTCAGTTGCCCCCCAGCATGTGGGATCTTCCTGGACCAGGGATCAAACCCGTGTCCCCTGCATTGACGGACGAAATTCCTGCCCCCCGAGCCACCAGGCAAGTCCAGGCCGTGTGCTTAATGCTTGCTGCCGCCTCTCGGCCTCTGGGTGTGGCGTGACTCCCCCCGAGGGCGCTGTACCTTTCTACCCGTGGATCACCTTCACCTGGAAAGATTTCCTGACCCTCCAAACTAGATAGACTTCCTGATCATCTTTCTAGATTTAGCTTTCTGGAATCTCCTGGTTGGGAAACCTTCCCTGCCCACCATTGACAGGGTTAGGTGCCCCGTCCTGTGTTTCTCAGCCCACAGCTCCACAGGCAGGATTATGACGATGGACCTTTGAGCCTTAGTGCTCTTCCCGCCGTTACCCCCTGCTGCCAGCACCATTGTTTGCAGGTTCCAGCTCTTGGAGGGCAGAGAAGACCCTCTGAGAAGCATCCACCGGGGACCTCAAGATTATTAAATGATGCCAGAGCAAACCTTGGCTACAGGGGTTTAGAGCATTAGCCCCTTCAGGTATCTTGGTTGAATGTAGATCTTGCTGTTCCATTGTTACTTCTTTCATTCTTTTTCCCTCCTCTCCTTCCACAGATCTTTAGGGCACAAAGTGGACAAAATCCTTATCTTTCAAGGATTTTTCTAATCTCTACCTGTGCTGATGGAGGTGGCTGCCACGAGGCCCGTGTGGCTGTTTAAATTACATGTAAATGAGTTAGAATGAGATGAAATTGAAAATTCACTGCCTCAGTCAGACAAGCCGTATTTCTAGCGCCTACTAGTCACTTGTGACTGGAGGCTACGGTTTTGGACGGCACAGATGGGTAGTACCTGCCCATCACCAAACGTTCTTTTGGACTGTGATGACCGTGGACAAGAGGGACAATAAAAACATATACAAATAAGCATCAGTATTTTGTAAGAATACTGATAACATACTTCTTTTTATAACTTTTGGCTGCACTGGGTCTTCCTTGCAGCAGACAGGCTTTGTCTAGTTGCGGTGTGTGTGCTAAGTTGTCTCAAGGCATGTGGGATCTTCGTTTCCCCAGCAAGAATCGAACTTGTGTCTCCTGCATTGGAAGGCAGATTCTCAACCACTGGACCACCGGGGAAGTCCCCTGATAACATGCTTCCTAACACTGCCATTTGACCTAAAATTTTCATGATTCCAGGGCTTCCCTCATAGATCAGTTGGTAAAGAATCCGCCTGCAATGCAGGAGATGCTGGTTCAATCCCTGGGTCGGGAAGATCTCCTAGAGAAGAGATAGGCTACCCACTCCAGTATTCTGGCCTGGAGAATCCCATGGACTGTGTAGTCCACGGGGTCGCAAAGAGTTGGACACGACTGAGCAACTTTCATGATTCTGCCTTGGAGATGTTAACACTGTGTACTCGGGAGAGCGTTTGTGTGCAATTCAGGAATGAACTTCAGTGAGGAGGGGTGTAGACCTCCCTGTCTCTTCTCTTCTCTCCCCGCCTCACTTCCCCTTTCCTGCCCTCCCCAATGTCGCTTTGTTCTTCTTTACTGATCACTCAAACTCTCTCCTTCCTTACATACCATGTTCTTTTAAAAATATTATTTTTGTGGCATATGGTACCTTACTTCCCCGAACAGGGATCAAACCCATGCCCCTTGCAATAGAAGCACAGAGTCTTACCCACTGGACTCCCAGGGAAGTCCCTAAAGATCTTTTTAGAGAAAAAATTATCTTTATCCTTATGGATTCCGAACTCTATGGGAAATGTATGGACTTTAAAAATCTAGTGAGGTGAGTGAAAGTCGCTCAGTCGTGTCTGACTCTTTGCGACCCCATGGACTATACAGTCATTTCTCCAGGCCAAAATACTGGAGCGGGTAGCCTTTCCCTTCTTCAGGGGATCTTTCCAACCCAGGGATCGAATCCTGGTCTCCTGCATTGCAGGCAGATTCTTTACCAGCTGAGCCACAAGGGAAGCCTTAGTACAGTGTAATAGCAAGAATGCAGTGATAGGAGGAGGAAAAAGATGAAATATCTACCCCCAGGAGGGAGGTACCCTTTCTGCTTGGCAGTGATGGGAAAGGCTGCACAGAGCAAGTTTATGGTCAACCTTGACCTTCAGCAAAGCCCCTTGGCCTCCCGGTGAGTGGCAGGCAGGATGTAAACAAGACCTATCTCTAGAGGGCAGGAGTTCTCTGAATGCAATTGTTAATCACTGTGACTCTGCTGTAAACTATTACCATAAAACCATGACACGCTTCTCTTACTCACCTAGATCAATATTACCGCAAGGCCTTCCTGTCCCAGGTTTATCGTATAGACAGGTAACCTGTATTGCCATAAATACACGATGACTTTTTAATCAAGTGTTAGTGGTCTTCAGCATTTCAGGAAGCATGAAAGGCTGCACTGGGGTGGGGTGGGGGGAGGCAGCGGCTATAGCTGGTTATGGCCATATTTGTTTTACTTTTATGGTTGCCTTCACTCCGTCTCTACTTCAACATGGGTTTGGGATGGCTTACAATAAAAGCACAGATTCAGTAAACCGTAAGATGATTAAGACAAAAGAAAGCATGTGCATGTAATAATGAAACGATGAGGGGAGAATGATAGCAAGAAGAGGGTGCAGGCTAAAAATTATTCAGATCTACTAACAAGCTTAGGCTAAAGCTGGACCCTGCATTGAGTACAGAGCTTGTGTCTTTGTATCTAAGAATTTCGGCAGAATGGAAAGAAAGAAGGAAGGCAGGCGACAGCTAGGGAGCTGCACGTCTTGCTGTATTCCTTTCTGCGCTTAGTTGCTCAGGCGTGTCTGACTCTTTGCGACCCTTTGTACTGGAGCCCACCAGGGTGCTTTGTCCACGGGATTTCTCAGGTAAGAATACTGGAGTGGATTGCCATTTCCTCCTCCAGGGGCTCTTCGCAACCCAGGGATCGAACCTGTGTCTCTTGTAATTCATGTATTGTGGGTATGTTCTTTACCCACTGAGTCACCTGGGAAACCCAATATTCCTTTAACAATAATTTATTTGGCACCTACTTTGTTGCTGGGCCTTTGATAGATGCCAAGGAGTAGGAAGGAAGATAGAAATGTGATTAAGACCGTGTTCCCGCACGTAGAGGACATGGCATGTCAAAGGGCTGGAGATGAAGGGAATTATGTGTTCTTAGAACAGAAAGTGGGTCAGTGTGTGTGTATGTGTGTGTGCATGAGTGTGTGTGTGCATCCCTGTTTGAGTTTATCGATGATGATGGGAAAAAGTCACAGTCAGTGAACCTAGAGATAAGTGAGGACCAGATAACTTAGGGCTCTGTTAAGGCCAGTTAAGGAGTTTGGCTTTTACTCTCAGGACAATTGGGAACCATTGAAGTGGATCAAATTTTCCATTTAGAAAGATAACTCTCCCTGCAGTGTGGAGAATGGATTGCGGTGGAAGGAGATGGGAGAGGATCATCAGTTAGGGAGCTGTTGCAGGTGAGAAATGATGGAGCCTTTGGGTGAGCATAATGGCTATGGGAGTGAAGGGAACTGAATTGATCTATGAGATAAGAGGCCAGAGATTCAATGTGACTTGTAGATTAATTGTTAATGATGGGTGAACATGTGAAAGGAAGCCATGTGGATGCTCTTATTTCATTCTGGAATGTTCTAGGCAGATGCAGGTAGCATTTATTGAGATGGCAGAAATAGAAGAGGAATCAATATTAGGTCTAAGGGAGAAGATGGCTAATTAAGTTGTAGGTGCAATGTTTGAAGCCACATCGGTGATGATAAATGTGAAGTAGGCATTTGGGTGTATGAACCTGACCCTGGGAAGTGACTCTGCTGTATTTGGACGTCTCGATATACAAGTCATGTTTAAGCCATGGGAATTGACAGGGTCATCTAGGTAGAGTCTGGAGTGAAAAGAAAAGAGGACACAAGACCTCTTTGGATCCAAATGTTGAGAAAATTCCCAGAGGAGAAAGGATCCATAAAGAAGTCAAAGTGTTAGTAAACTCAGCTTCAGCTGTGCATTGCTCAAGAATCCAACACTTGAAGTATTGAGTAAAAGGAAAGACAGCTTAATCGAGGAATGCAGCAATCTTCCAGAGAAGGTGGTCTCATGCTTTCATTTCTCTGATTAAATTTATTCTTTGGCTAAAGTTTTTCTATAGACAAAAGGCAGATGGAGGACATGGGAAGGGGTCTGTCTTGGGAAGACCCAGAGGGCTCTGCTGCATTAAAAAAGCACCCATTGAAGCAAAAGGGAATTGGGGTGTCATGAAAGTGAAAAAGAAAAAAGGCCGTGCATTAAGAAGAATGAGATGTAGCCGGTGTTATGATACCATGGGGTTCCTTGCTGATGGAAGGTGATGGAGTCTGGAAAAACTCATTGTGAAGCAAGTTAAGAACCCAGGACCCATCTCTGGAGTCCTGCACTATTTTCAGGTGACCTTGGATTTATGAAAGTCATCCTGCCATAGCTTTGGTTTGATGTGGAGAGAAATGTGTCTTCAGTGATACATTGTGAATTGCTAACTGCTTCTCTGGAGTCTCAACTGTAACTTTAATCATCTGAGCTCTAGTTCTTTCCCTGGTTCCTGCAGTGCCCCAGGACTCATTAAATCGCTGGGGGTATTTGAAGGGCTACAATTAAGGACCATTTTATGCGCACAGTCCAAGTTCCGGGAAATGATTGTCTCATTTGAGGCCCCAGAGTAGGGGCTGCTCTCTGCTAGGATGAATGATAATGTGGACCCCAGTGATTTGCTGTCCTTCATCGTTTGATCTGCTTTAATGACCAGAGTGTAATTAGTCAATTGTTGTGTGCAGGTAGGTGTTACAAATGGAGTTGTAAATTCAACTCCTTAAAAAAAGTGGGTGTAAGAGTCTCCCCTGCAATGCAGATTATAGATGACTCTGGAGCAAAGTGAGGGGAGGCCTGGATGCCCTCTCAGGGGTGAAGTGCATGGCCATGTACATGGGCACGTGCAAAGGCAGATGGTTTCCTCTAAACCGAAACCAGAAAACATCCCTTGGTATAATTCCTTAGAGCTGTGGGGTTTTTTTTGTTTATTCTCTTTCTTTCTTCTTTTTTTTTAAAATAGCCAAACACTATTTATCACAGTGTCTTTATCATTGGTTTGATCTTGGAAAATAGATACGTGTTAGAAGGATTGAGTGAGAAGATGCATGAAAAAGGCTTGGCATGACACCGGGGATGTACTGAGGGCCAGATACATTAGCCATGATTCTCACAATCGTAGTGAGCTCCACTGGTCAGGGGAATCAAGCATGGACCACTGGTATTTCAGAGTAAGACAAGAATTGGCATCCACTGTTGACCCACTGTCGATAGTGAGGGACTGGGAGGCCTGGTGTGCTGCAGTCCATGAGGTTGCAAAGAGTCAGACACGACTTAGCCCCTGAACAACAGCAATCACCTTCTGAGTTGCCAGACTATCACGACCACATAGCAATGCACATCAAGGCTCCTCAACCACAGAAAAATCCAAATGCATGTCTTGGAGCACTCATTTGACCTAGAAGAGAGAAATGAAAGAATTGTAAACATGATTTTACATTATAGCCAGCTCAGATGTACTGTGGAGTTGAACGTAAAATGAATATGGATTTGTAAGACAAAACACATATTGCCAATTGCCATTTTGCCCCTGCAAGACCTGCTTCTGGCTGTGTCCCCCAGAATTCCTGGGGGTTAAAGTCACTCTCCTCTGTGGATAGCTGAATTGCTCCCCAAGAGGTGGTGATTAGAGGACTCAACGTCCTCCCCTACCCCATTCCCACGACCAGAAATGATAAATACTCCTTCTTGTGCCTTCCTGAGATTCCACTAGAAATTTTGTGTTTTTGAGATTGGAGTTTAGAAATCATCATGCTTTTTAAATTCAGGATAAACACTTGATTGACAATGTCATTTCAAAAGAGTTTTCATTTTTTTGTCTTCTCCCTCCAACCCCTCAATATTAACTTAGATACATCAAGGATTTTAGCAAGTTTCAAAATTAACATAAGCTATTTGAAATGGAGGACACCTGAGAAAGAGAATGATTTTGTGATTGCGAAACTACTGGCCCAAAGTCTTGTCCAAACAATTTTCATTGACAGTCCGTCCCCTTCATCCAATGCTGCTGGTAGCTTTAAGACTTTGACAGTATATTCATCTGTCCAAGCAATGTGTTGAGAATATTCTTAGGATCTGTAGTCTTGCTGCTTCTTGTCAATGACTGTGGAGTATTCTATAATGTACATTGTGTTAGTTTGTAGGTGCTCCCGTAGCGAAGTACCACAGACTGAGTGGCTTAAATAACAGAAATTTATTTTCCCATAGTTCTGGAGGCTGACAGTCTGAGATCAAGGTGCCAGGAGCATTGGCCTCCCCTTGACTTCTAGATGGCTGTCTTCTCCCTGAGCTGTCACACGGGCATCCCTCTGGGGGTGTCTATGATCTAGTGTCCTCTCCTCATAAGGACACAGTCATACTGGATTAGGGTCCATCCATAGGACCTCCTTTCAATTTGAAGACTCTATCCCCAAATACAGTCACATTCTCAAATAGTATGCGGTTAGGACTGCAACATATGAATGTGGTGGGCACAATTTTGCCTATAACATCTGTCACTGTAATTGAACTGCCTTTCCCATCAATGATCTTTCAGGCTGTTTTTATTTGAGGTTTGGTGTTTTGTCTTGTTTTGTTTTTGGAAAAAAAAATAAACAACACTTGTAAATGGAAATTAAAACAACTATGAAATACCACTGTATATGTATTAAAATGGCCAAAATCTGGAACACTCAACAACCCCAAATGCTGACAAAGATGTGGAGCGAAAGTAAGCTGTCATAATTTGCTGGTAGGAATGCAGAATGGTACACCTACTTTGACAGATAGGGTGGCGCTAGTGGTAAAGCTAGCAGGTAGCTCTAGGGGTAAAGAACCCGCCTGCCAATGCAGGAGACATAAGAGATGCAGGTTTGATCCCTGAGCTGGGCAGACCCCCTGGAGGAGGGCATGGTGACCCACTCCAGTCTTCTTGCCTGGAGAATCCCCATGGACAGAGAAGCCTGGTGGGCTATAGTCCATAGTGTCACAAAGAGTTGGACACGACTTAAGCGACTTATCACGCACTCAGTTTGACAGGTAGTTTGGTGGTTTCTTAGAAACCAAAACATCTAACCATCCGATCTGCCAGTCCTGGTCCTTGGTATTTACTGAAAAGAGCTGAAAGCTTTCTTCCTCTAAACCTTGCACATGAGTATTTAGAACAGCTTTTATTCATAGTCACCAAACTTGGGAACAGCCAAGATATCCTTCAGAAGGGTGATGGATCAATAAGCAGTGGTACATCCAGATCATGGAATATTATTCAGCATTGAAATAAAATGAGCAGGGCCCTCCCTGGCAGCCCACTGGTTAAGACATCACCTTCCAGTGCAGTGGGTGCAGGTTTTCTGCTTGGTCAGAGAGCTAAGACCCCACAGGCCTCACAATCAAAAAAACCAAACCAAAACAAAAATAATATTGTAAGAAACTCAATAAAGACTTTAAAAATGGTCCGCATTAAAAAAAAATCTTAAAAAAGAGAGATAAAATAAGCTATCAAGTCATGAACAGACATGTGAGAAATGAAAATGCATCTTACCAAGTGGAAGAATGTTAGTCTGAAAAGGCTATGCATGATATGATTCCATCGGCATCTGGAAAAGGCAAAACTTTGGAGACAATAAAAGGCTAGGGATTGCCAGGGATTAGAGGGGGAAGGAGGGATGTATGGGGGAACAGAGCATCTTTAGCACAGTGTAACTACGCCATGTATGATACTGTCATGAAGGATATGTATCATTACACATACATTTGTCCAGATAGAATGTACACCGAAAGTGAACCTCATGTAAATTACAGACTTTGGGTGATAATTATTTTTCTAGGTCCATCAGTGGTTACAAATACCCCACTTTGGAGTGGGTGTTGATGATAGCAAAGGCTAGGCCTGTAGGGGTCAAGGAGTAAATGGGAAATCTCTGTACCTTACTCTCTGCTTTAAACCAACAACGGCTCAAAAAAAGTAAGTGAAGTTGCTCAGTCTTGTCTGACTCTTTGGGACCCCATGAACTGTAGCCTACCTGGCTCCTCTGTCCATGGGATTTTCCAGGCAAGAGTACTGGAGTGGGTTGCCATGTCCTTCTCCAGAGGATCTTCCCCACCCAGGAAACGAACCCAGGTCTCCCTTGTTATAGGCAAATGCTTTACCATCTGAGCCACCAGGGAACTCCAAAAAAATAAAAGCACCAGGAAAGTCCAAAAAAGTAAAGTTTAGAATAAAATAAAACCAATCTTTTCACATGTAATGCACCCATAACATTTGCCTGCTAGATCAAAGAGAAAGATTTTTTTTTTTTTGGTAATTTGAAGTTTTATTTTTTCTTTTCTCAAAGTAAGAAATGTCTGTACATAGAAATCTAATAACTTGATTCTGTTTTGACAAAGATATTTATTAGAAGATTATTTTTTCCTAGTGGCAATCTGCAGATTAATTGGGTAATTTTAGGTAAATCAAAGAGCTAGGAGGACTGTTCTGTGGCAGCTATCTTGGTGTTCATGTTGGGACAATACTATTATCTAATAAAAGTCTGTATGCAATTATATCAGCTTTGTGGTAATTATAAGGATATTTTAGTTGTTCGGTGCATTTAATTATGGAAGTGCCTATATTAAGTTTCAGTGGGGCAAGCTCCGACTGGATGAATGCCAAGAGACTTGTATATTTAATGTTCCACACGATGCATTTTCCTAGAGGCAGAGAGCAAATGAAAATTGCACAGAAGGGTTCCAAGACTGACTACCTTTCCTCTCCGTTTCCTTTTTAAAAATGTTTTTAATTAGAAGTTCCAGAGACAATTTTGTCCTTTAAAAAAAATCTTTATTTTAGTTCATTTGAAGGAAAAAAGGTTAATACATGGCTTTTGAAACTATTAACGCAACACGGAACTGTGTAAAGTAAAATGAATAGGTGGCCCCCTCCGTCTGCCCCTTCAGTCCTCCACTGTCCCCCTTGGAGCTGAGGAATTCCCACTTACATGCTGGTTTGTGCTTTTTGTTTTTCCCTCCTTTGTTGACACAAATACACAGGCTCATGTGTGCGTGTGTTTTAAGGACGGACTCATATTCTACATTTTATCGACTAAGTTGACTTTCTCACGTGGTATGATTTCCTCCTTCATAACAGTATTAAAAATGTATCTGATCCTTTGTAATAGCTGCATAATATTTCACAATGCATTTCACAATTCATTCACATCACAATTCCTTCAGCCTTGTCCTCGTTGATAGCATTTAGATTATTTTTGCCTTGGGTTTGTTTTGTCTCTGGGTAAAGTAAGCATTGTGGTGATAAACACTTTTATCTATTTCTTTACTTCTGGTACTTTTTCTTTCTGTTGGATAAGTTCCCAGAAAGGAAATAATTAGTGAAAGTTGCACAGATTTTTAAATTCAACCCAAATATTATCAACTTTTTAACCGCGAACCATTGGAACAATTTTCAGTCTTCCCAACACTGCAAACTAGCTGGGCAACATTGGATATTTGCAAGCTTTTAAAACTTATTGAGTGTCAGCATGGCATGTGGTTATGTTGTTTAATTTACATTTTCCTGACTACTAGTAATAGGAGGTATCGCTCCTCCCGTGCGAATCACTTAGGCACAGTCTTTCCATTTTCAATCAGTTTATCTTTTCTCTTATTAAATTGTAGGGATTCTTGGTACGCCATGTCTGTTTGCCTTCGTCAGGTACACCCGTGTTATAAACACAGCCTGTCAACTGCCTTTTTGACTATCTGCAGGATCTTGTGCCTCATAAAAAGGTAATCTCTGAGTCATCACTTTTATTCTTGACACTGCAGTTCTTCCTCCCCATCTAGCTTTTATAAGAAGAGCCACTTCTATTTTCTTATAATCATTGATATTTTTATGCTTTATCTTTAAATTTTTCAAACTTACCTGGAATTTACTTTCTCCAAATTAAAGATGAGATCTAGCATGCCTTGTTTTTCTTGTAAAATGATATTCAATTGACTCAGTACCATTTATTTGTTCTGCTCTTTCCACTAACATGTCTGTGTGTATATGTGTGTTTTCCATAAGATGTTATGGAAAAACCCAAACACACTTTTTGGCCAATCTAATACATTTGTGTATAGATGTACACAGGTCTCACTGGTGGTTCAGTGATAAAGAATCTGCCTATAATGTAGGACATGCAGGTTCAATCCCTGGGTGGGGAAGATCCCCTGGAGAAGGAAATGGCAACCCACTCCAGTATTCTTGCCTGGAAAATCCCATGGACAGAGGAACCTGCCTGGCTACCATCCATGGAGTCACAAGAGTTGGACACAACAACTAATCCACTACCACCTCATATATGTGTGTGTGTGTTTACACACACACACGTCCCATTTCTGCACTTGTAATTTGTTTCATTATAGTTTCCTGTTGTGTGTTAGAGTTTTGCTCATTAAGGCCCTTCAGCCTTGGTGTGACGCTGTGTAATGACATAAGAATGACGAGAATCTCCTGCTTTAAGTTTTGGTCAGGTAACACCTTTTTGAACTGTTGTACTAGTTAGTTTTCTGTTAGATATAAGCAGTAGAAACCCTACCCAAGCTGATCTAAGCAGAAAGGAAGAATATTAACCTTCAGAACTAAAAACTCTAGGAATTGTTCTAGGTCTACTGGATGCAGAAGGTCAGATGGTGTCACCAGGACCAGGTCTCAGTCTGTCACTGACCTCTGTCGCCGCCAAATTTAGGTTGGCTCTGCTCTGCCATTACAGCGAAGATGCTTACTAACTGCCCCAGCTTCTGTCTTTTCTCTGAACAGCCTCAGTCCTCAGTGTGAAACAATGGATGGATGCCCATCACTCAGAGCCATCCTTGTTGTCATGGAATCGTGAGTTCCTGTGGAGCTAGGCTCCCCAGTGTGCCCATGGTGAGCCGGGGTGGGGATGTCGGCTGTGTAGGAACCATCTGGACTGAGGGTTCATCATCCCTGAGAGAAGGACTTTAAGAAAAAATAAATAAATAAAACCTGTTACCAGAAGGAATGGGGATGGCCTCTTGATAATTCAGAACGAGTGATGTTTATTACACCTGACTCAGTGTGACTCAAACCACCACATTATTTCTGGAAATCATTCAGTCCTTCAAGTGGCTGCTTGCTTTCTTGTCACTTTCACCAACCTTTGATCAAATTCTAACCAGTGGGGTGAAGGTTACTCCCAACCAAGGGCTTTAATTGCTGCTGCTGAATGTTGGTGTCCAGAGAAATGCAGTTAAAATAGCAGTGAGATACTATTTTTACATCTTAAGTTGGCAAAGATTAACAGGATCACTGGTAGCCAAAATTGGCATGACTATGAGGTAACGAATTCCTCATATACTGATGGTAGGAATGTAATTTGGTATAACCTTTGAATATATATATATATCTATGTGTATGTGTGTGTGTATGTTTATCCAACACAGCAGTGCCTCTTATAAATTAATTCTATAGAACACATATTTCAGTTGATTTATTTTTGAAAGTAGCCAGATCACTGCACAAAGCATTATTTATAATGTCAAATTTATATTCCAAATTTAGCATGTATTAGAAGTGGACTGATTATAAAATTGCTGTCTAGCCATGTATTAGCCTGACATTTAAAGGAAGGTCAGTTATCCATTCTAACCACCCCCACCCCAATTTTTCTAATGTAAGGAGACAGCCCTGCAACGTAGAGCTGGCCCTAAAATCCCTGCCATGGTTAGTATTTTACAAAGGTTCCCCCTAGAGTGGATAGGTCACCTCTCTCGTGTTTTGATTACACCTTCCATATGGATTACAGATCATATTCAAAACATTAATTACTCCGCATCAGCATTAATCACTTCGCTGAATATATTTCACCTTTTCTCCTTCCCGCAATGTTTGTTTAAGCCACGTCCACTGGATAGCGTTGCATTAAAAAGAGGCAGTTCTGTATGGCAGAAGAACTTAGGCTCCAAGACAAAGATTCTGGGATCACTTCTGACAGCATCATTCATTAGCTCTGTTGCCTCCAGGCAAGCCGTATACCTAGTAAGTCCATATGTTGTTTTGTAAGATGTGTGCAGTAATCATGGTCTGTCATAGATGGCTTGACTGTCATAAACAGTAAACACTAGTGAGTATATGTAAACCCTGGTTTACGTATACATTTAGAGTATCTCTAAAACCCCGGTCACATGTACAGTGCTGCTTCTGTGCAATTACCTCTTATGACTACTCTTAGTCCTTTTCCTCTCATTTTTTTACGAGTGAATTTTTACCCAAACAACGCGGTTATCTCACACCTTGTATGTTTGCAGAATGAGGCTCTGTAGGTTAGTTGGGAAAATAAAAAGTGATGGGGTGAGCTTTCTTGTTGGTTGTTTAGTTTTTTCTTTGACAGGGGAGGGTGAAGGTTTTCCCTCCTGGTATCTTCTATGCATAAATCTTCTTTATTTTGACTATATAGGTGAGCTTATAAGGGTCATCATAACCCAGTGGATTTAATTCTTGGATCCCTTTCATTTTTGTTTCTGTACTGAATGAGTTTGGGGGTTGGACTCAGTCCTTGAGTTCACCGGACTCAATTTCTAAAAGTCTGCATGGGAAGTGAAAGGCTAGCCACCTCACTTGTGCTTTTCATGTACCGTTAGACCAGAGCCTTCTCACTCCTGGAAATAAATATATGTCCTTAAGTGATAATGTTGGCGTGCAGCCATGCTCAGTTCTTTCCATATTGTCTGTGGTTATTTTGTGCTGAGAAGATAGAGCTGGGTAGTTGCAACAGAATCCAGATGGCCCACAAAGCAGAAAATATTTACTATCTAGACCTTCACAAAAAAAAGTTTGCTGATTCCAGATTTAGACTGAAGTTAGAAATAAGTCCTTATTATATAAACAAATACATATATATATCTCAAATTATATATATTTCAAATTTTATACATACTTCAAATTATATATGTATAAATATTTGTGGGTGAATTAGGATATGTGTGTGTATGTATATATACTTTAAACTTTCTAGCAAATCCTTAGCTCAACCAGAAAAGGATCTAAAAAAATTCAACACTGTCAGTGGTTATTATCTTGAGACTATCTTAACATCATTGGCTTATTTTTCAAACATCTAAAAATGCCTACTCTACCCTAGTTATTCTGCTTGGTACCTTAACATATGGTATTTAACTTTACAGTCCTCCCAGCAGCCATCTCAATGGGTTGGTATTAAACCTGTTTTTGAGGTGAGGAAGCAGGTGTTTGGGAAGATTTAAATAAACTTGCCAAATTCCTTAGAACTTCCCAGAGCCAGATTTCAAACTTAGTCATGTCTGAATTCAAGCCGGCAGTTGTGGGGTTGTGAGATGACTGGATATGTCATCTCTCTCCTCCTCTCCTGTTCCAGTTCCACGGGGGGAATCTCTCAGGGATGGGGATCACGGGGATACACACTGGGCCTAATGCGCACCCAAGAGGCTCCAGTCTGAGTTCCGTCCTTTTGATTACCCGTCTACGGTATTTTTCCCTGGTTTATTGAGAAGTAACTGACAGATGTCACTGTGTAAGTTTGAGGTGTACAGACTGGTGATTTGATTCCTATATAGTGTGAAATGATCACTGCAGTGAATTAGATAGCATCCACCTTCTCTTCTAGATAGAATAAAAAGAAAAGAAAGAAAAAAGGGAAACAGCTTTTCCTTGTGATGAGAGCTCTTAGGATTTACTCTCTTAACAGCTTTCCTATGTATCACACAGCAGTGTTGGCTGTAGTTAACAATATGCTGTATGTTACATCCCCAGTACTTATTTACCGCCTAACTGGAAGTTTGTGTCATTTGACCATGTTCCTCTAACACCCCCTCCCCTACTCTTCCCCTCTGTAAACCTCAAGACTCCTCTCTTTTTCTATGAGAAAATGATTTCTCTCTCTCTCTCTTTTTTAAAATTCAACATATAAGCAAGATCATGCAGTGTTTGTTTTTCTCTGTCTGATTCTTTTCCCTTAGCATAATGCCCTCAAGATTCATCCATGTTGCTACAAGTAGTAGGATTTCCTCGTTATTTACGGCTGAATAATAATCCAGTGTGTGTGTGTGTGTGTGTGTGTGTGTGTGTGTACATGTGTATGTAAAATAGCTTCTTTATCCTTTCATCCACTGGTGGACACTTGGTCTGTTTTCATGGCTCATACAATAAACACTCCTCCGGCCAAGCAGGAGGTGTGAGTTTGATCCCTGAATCAGAAGATCCCCTGGAGGAGGAAATGGCAACCTGCTCCAGTATTCTTGCCTGGAAGATCCCATGACGTGGGCAGAGGACCTTGGCAGATGGGACATGACTTCGTGGCAGAGCAGCAACACAGTCGACTTACAGTGTTGTGTTCGTTTCAGATGTACAACAAACTGGATCCGTTTTACACACACATATCACTTTTTTTAGATTCTTTTCCCATCTAGGCCATTACAGAGTGTTGTGTAGAGTCCCATGCGCTATAGAGTAGGTCCTTGTTAGTTATCGATTTTATATATAGTAATGTTATCTTACTGCATCTTAAGGAGACCAACACAGTCAAGATTTTCTCTAGGTCCGAAATGGTTTTCCTTCTTTGATTAAGTGACAGATGAGATGGTTTGCTTTTAGAGGTCATGCTCTGTGGAAAAGACATAGCTTTAAGAATGAGACTGGAGCTTTAAGAACAAGGCCGGTGCTGGGTGGGAAGGGTGGCATGTGCTCTGAGGGGAGAGCCCCAAGGGCCGGGGGATGGCCGAGTCCCATCTCCTGTTTCAGGCTCCCTCAGCAGACGTGCACTGCCTTGGGCGCCTGTGGAACGTGAGCAGTCTTCACGGGGGGTTCCTTTTCTTTTGTTTCCTTCAGTTCAGTTCAGTTGCTTAGCCGTGTCCGACTCTGCAGCCCCATGGACTGCAGCATGCCAGGCCTCCCTGTCCATCACCAACTCCTGGAGTTGACTCAAACTCATGTCCAAGAGTTGGTGTTGCCATCCAACCATCTCATCCTCTGTCATCCCCTTCTCCTCCTGCCTTCAGTCTTTCCCAGCATCAGGGTCTTTTCTAATGAGTCAGTTCTTCACATCAGGTGGCCACAAGACTGGAATTTCAGCTTCAGCATCAGTCCTTTGAATGAACACCCAGGACTGATTTTCTTTGGGATGGACTGCTTGGATCTCCTTGCAGTCCAAGGGACTCTCCAGAGTCTTCTCCAACACCACAGTTCAAAAGCATCAATTCTTTGGTGCTCAGCTTTGTTTATGGTCCAACTCTCACATCCATACATGACTGCTGGAAAAACTATAGCTTTGAATAGACAGACCTTTGTTGGCAAAGTAATGTCTCTGCTTTTTAATATGCTGTCTAGGCTGGCCATAGTTTTTCTTCCAAGGAGCAAACATCTTTTTAATTTCATGGCTTCTACATAAAGTGAGCTTGTTTCTTTACCTTCCCACATTTCAGTTGAATGGAAAACCTTTGAGTGAGGTTTCAGTGTGACTCTTCAGAACCAGAGTTCTGAGCTTCCTGTGGGAAGAATCACGCCCACATCCCCAAGTGCCCTTTTATCCCAGGCTCCCTGAGTGGGAGTAGGAAACCCTCCACTAGTCCATCAAGATCTAGAGTAGCAGATGAGACCCTCATAATCCTGGACTGTGTCTCAGGAGGACTCAGCTGTGGGCAGTGAATGACCTCCGTCTTAAGAGTGATAAAAGGTTTCCGGTGTCTACTGAGAGTCTAGACAGCATGGTTTGGTGGTGTTTCAGTCACTAAGTCGTGTCAGTCTCTTGCAGCCCCATGGACGCTAGCCCACCAGGCTCCACTGTCTGTGGCATTTCCCAGGCAAATACTGGAATGCGTTGCCATTTCCTTCTCCAGGGGATCTTCCTGACCCAGGGATTGAACCCTTGTCTCCTGCATTGCAAGCCGATTCTTTACCTCTGAGCCTCCAGGGAAGCCTAGACAGCCCAGTTAACCACAGAACACTCCATTTCTTGCTCGCGCTTGGCACGCAGTGGGCCCTGTAGTTAGCAAACACTCGTTAAGCATTTACTCGGTGCCTGGCAAACAGACATTTGTTTAGTGAATGCTTTATTATTCTATTATCATTCATTTTAGATATCCCTATGTAGAAACCAGATTTAGACTTTGTCTATTGCTGAAATTCCTGCATCCAGGTAGGGCTGACTGCTTTAGAGAATGTCTCCCGTTGTATGTTCACTGGTTGTAGAAGAGGGAGTTTGTTCAAAAGGTAACATTTGATCCAGATGGTGGTAGTAACAGTTTGTCAGTTCTTGGATTCAATCACCACAGTTCATCTTACTAGTTGTAAGCTAGTCAAAAATATTAAATGCATGACTGTGTTTTTACAGGGCTTCCCAGGTGGCACAGCAGTAAAGAATCTACCTGCAATGCAGGAGATATGGGTTCCAGCCCTGGGTTGGGAAGATCCCCTGGAGAAGGGAATGGCAACCGACTCCGGTATTCTTGCTTGGAGAATTCCATGGACAGAGGAGCCTGACGGGCCACAGTCCAAAGGGTCACAAACACGACCGAGCATGTGTGCATGGCCCATGTTGTTATAGGAAAACACAGATAAGGCACAATCCCGTCTTCTGTGTATTTATTCAAATGTATTTTAGCATTTAATTAGCAACTGTATCCTAGTGTGTTGACTTGGACATTAAAGTGTCAAATATCAGAGTCTATCTATTCTTCCAAGATTGTCTATGTCTATGGCATCATCTCTCTGTGCTCATGGGTTCCAGATGGTCCTCAGACTCTCAAGAGTTTTAGACCTATTCATCCAGGTCCTTCTTGGATGGATCTGTCTGGAGGTTCCACAACAACAGCTAAATTAACATGGCCAAAATGAGCCTCTTATCTTTCCCAAATCTTTTTGTGATCCTTCTAAACTTAGTCAAGGGTGGCACTGGTCAGTCAATAACTTGTAACAGATCCATGAATTAGTCTTGGCTTTTTGGCGTCTTTCAATTCCTTTTTGTAAGTCATCACTACTCATGCATATATTTTCCAGACATTCAACAAGTCCTGTCAGTTCTATTCATAAAATATTTACCAAATTCTTGCCTTCCATTATATCCTTGTTGCCATGTCTTCGTTTGCACAAAACCTCATCATCTTTCTGTCTGAAATAGAGCAAAAGGGTCTCTACTGGCTCTCCCTGCTTCCTGTGGTCCTTTTCCACATGCCAAATGGAATGGCTTTTCTGTTCCACCTTATTATAGAAAAAATGGAGTCTAAACCACTTAGAATTGCAAATAGGCCCTTTGTTATCTGACCTGTGCCTGCTTTTCCAACCTGGACATCCCCTGCCAATCAACTCACACTGTCACACCTCTGCTCCTTTGCTTAAGTTGTTTCCTCTGGTTAAAATGCCTTCCCCCCATGACTATGTTGAACAAACTCCTATGCATCCTTCAAAACCCAATCTAAGCATGTCCTTCTTAGTGAATTCTCTCAAATCTGCTTTCTGCCTTTAGGCGGAGAAAGAATCTTCCTCTACCCAGCAGAGACATAGCACACTTTACTCTGTCTCACTTATTCCAGTAATTATATACTGTTTTACACAATAACATTTGTTTGTATCTGTCTTCCTTAATAGACTTATTTAACTTTGCCTCTCCAGGCCTGACAAAGACTTTACAATTCACGTATAGAATTCAGTGGGCAGTCACGTATGTAATGTTAGAAGAATGAGTCAATCAGTTACATTTTTGATGTTATTCTTAGATACGAAGACATCTTCATGCTTGCAATTGGAAAGAAAAAAAAAATTTAAACTAACCAAACCTCTAGTGTCAGAGAATTCATATTTATTTTAGCACTCCGTGTTTAAATTGCATTTCTGACAGCCTGGCCCACCGGCTATGCTTCATGAAAGATCATGAGGCTCAGGGAAGAGGCGTATTCATCTCAGCATTGGGATATTTTGCTTTTCTGCAAAGCAAAGGGACCTGGGGACTCCTTTGCAGGCTGGCCATGTCCTGTGCAATCCCAACTGTGTCTGGAGATGCTAGCAGGGATGGAGGGTGTGGTCAGGACTTGGTGGGGAGTCGGGTTGCATCAGAAGCACAGAGGGGAAGGGAAGGAATAGAGATCTAAGGCAGAAAGCTTTCGGTGACCACGGCAACCACTCCCCCATCTCTGTCTTCCTCTGGGCCAACAGACTTTTGTTTCTGTTTACCTGTCTCCCCCTCCTTCCTCCTAGCTCTTTTTAGAGGTCACCTCTCTCATATCCCTCCATGAAGTGTTCCTCTTTCCTACTTATCAGACTCTCCCCTGGTGGCTCAGTGGGCAAAGAAATCTGCCTTCAATGCTTTAGACACAGGAGACGCAAGTTCGATCCCTGGGTCGGGAAGATCCCCTGGAGCACGGCATGGCAACCCACTCCAGTATTCTTGCCTGGAGAATCCTATGGACAGAGGAGCCTGATGGGCTATAGTCCATGGGGTTGCAGAGAGTCGAACACGACTGAAATGGCTGAGCACACGTGCACCGTGAAGTCTACCTGGCTTTCCGAATCTGGCCGTGGGAGTTCACCACTCCACTCTTTCCCAATTCTGTAAAGCTTTCTGGGAAAGACCCTGATTTGACCAGTCTTTCCATTCCCTAAATCCTACAGTTGAAGGACACCCTCGTGCCTGTGAGATTTCTACCTCCACTCTGTCCTGGGATCAGACCAAATCTAGTCAGTGGAATTAGTCATCCTGCTGTATCTCCTTGTCCCTTTGTAGGGTGAGAGGATTTGAGGCCAAGTGTGATCAGTAATCTCTCTGATGCCCTTTTGTTCTCTGCACTGTGTATCCAATTTCTAGTTTAGGCGATTCAAGAGGAAATTATCTTACAGAAGATAGCATGATCATCTGGGGATATCTCCAAGCAAACCTCTTCCGTCTTCACAATGTCCGTGCTGATGTAACCTATAGAAATACCCACGCTAGCACATGTCCCTCTCCCCCTTGTAAGGGAAGGAAAGTCTTTCCTCCTACCTGTCCCTGACTGGGGCCCTATAAAACGGATTGACGAAAGACAGATGAACAAGAGAGCAGTGTACGAACTTATTTAATGTACGTTTTATGTGGCTCTGGAGCCTTCTTAAGGAAATGAGGACGTGAAGAAGCCTGAGCATTTTATATTATGTTTGATAAAGAGTGGACAGTCATGGGGGGAAAATGATCAGACAAAATGATGTGAGCTAAGGGTGACAACCAGGGGAACCTGGCAAAGCCTGTTCTTTCGGATTGCTCTTCCATCCCTCCATCTTGCAAGGAAAGGACCTCTCCCCTGAGAGCTCATGACCCTTTTCAGGGGAGGTAAGGTGAGGAGAAGGTCAGACGGAAAATCCTTCCTACATTGGCCGTTTCTCAAATTCCTTCTGTTTAAAATACTCAAAATGCCAGGATGCCATCTTTTGGAGTAGCATATCCTAAGCCCCATTTCTACCTCCTCCAATCTTCTTCTTTAAAAAAGAAAACAAACAAACAAACAACATTTATTTGGCTGTGCCTGGTCTTCACTGTTGCATGCCAGCTGTTAGTTATAGCGTGTGGAATCTAGCTCCTTGAACAGGGGGAGGACCCAGGCCCCCTGCATTGGGAGCACAGAGTCTTAACCACTGAACCACTAGGGAAGTCCCTCCCTCAATCTTCTGCTCCCGGAGGCCTTGTAACATCTGTTAAGGAGAATTTCCCTCCTGTCTCTTAGCTCTCACAGTTCTTAGCCTGAATCCCATTCCTGGTTCTACCTACCTGTCTTCTTTGTGTTCTTATTGTTGGTGAGCATGCGTCTTCCCTGGCGGTTCTTTGCCGGTGAGTTTTGCGCTTGACAGGGCATATCAGATGGTGTGTCCTCAATGAGTTTTTCAGTGAAACAAAAGCAGGAAGCTGAACCATGTAATAAGAAACCCTAGGAACCCAAGAGTCTGTCTGTGGCTTCTGCCCATTTGCTTCCTCATTTCATTGCAAGGTTCATTTCCTACATAAAATCAGCTACTGAAATGTCTCATTCCCTTGCTTGTCATCTTTCTTCCCCACGGAACATAAGCTCGGTGAGGACTAGGACTCTGTCCATCTCTTTTACCTAACATAGTACTGAAGACAAACAATCGTAGAAATAAGCCAAGACCAACCAAATGAGAACAAGCAAAGGCAGTTTACTCAAATCTTGCTATTGCAAGGGACTAAGCCACCATCAGGCCACTAGTGTTTTAGCAGAAGCTCAAAGGTGGACAGAGGGTGAGAGAGGTCTTTCGAGGAAAAAGAGAAGGTTCCAGGGATGTCCTGTTTGGCATGGGGCAGACGATTGTCCTGGGGAAGCTGGAGGTGGAACAAGAAGAAGCAGGACCATTCCTGGGCCTGGTGTTGTCATTTTTGTTGTTTAATTACTAAGTCACATCCCACTCTTTGGACCCCGTGAATTATAGCCCACCAGGCTGCTCTGTCCATGGAATTCTCAAGGCAAGAATACTGGAGTGGGTTGCCATTTCCTTCTCCACTATGCCTAGTGAAAGGTGCATATTTCACTTTCTCTGGTTGTTCCGAAGTTGACAATGGGGACAAATATTAGAGGTGCTCATTATTTATCAAGTCGAGGCTGCTTTTGAAACAATTGTTACAGGGGTTTTTGTTGGGCCTTCTGAATTGATTTATTAGAGCTGATGGTCTGACTTCCTACAGGTGTGATTTGTGGTTAGCAGCCTGGCTTCCTGGGTTGTTGGCTGGAGATATGAGTTGGTTTCTTGGACTGGCTGCTGGAAAGATTTAGGGTCCAAGTTCCATTTGTATATATATTGCCTGGTTGTTTTCCATGTGTATCTTCAGTCTTCCTTTGTTGGTAAGAGGAAGGAAAGCAAGGTGGGCAGGGATGAGGGAGGTCAGACTGTTACCCAGATTTCGTTCTGGACGCTTCATGACAAGGACTGACTCATCGCAGAGCCGACGTGGGGACAGGTCCCAGGAGCACCCACCTTCGAATCATGTCAGCTAGTCCCAGGCTGGAGCCCAGTGAAGAAAGAAACTCTTTTCCTGTCAATCGGCCAAACAAGAGCCAAGGCTTTTGAGGAGGCACTTAAAGAATTTTCAGTTCTCAGTTGTGCAGAAGCTGTTGTTCAGGTAATTTAACATTGATTTTAGTTTAAAAGGCAATTAAGATAAAATGAGCAGCCACTAGCCACTTAGGTTAAATAAGCTCAGATTTAAATTGCTCCCCATTACTGCCTTTGTTTGTGATGTTTGAGCTCTTTTATGCTAATTTAACGTGCAATCATGTGGTGGCCCAATTGGGGCAGGTGGATGGAAGAGGGAACTGAGCCTTATTATTGAAAGAGGAATGAGTTGGCCCCAAATTGTTCCTAAGATAAGTGCGAAAGTGTTAGTCACTCAGTTGTGTCTCTGAGACCCCCAAGGATGTAGTCACCAAGCTCCACTGTCCATAGAATTCTCCAGGCAAGAATACTGGAGTGGTTAGCCATTCCCTTCTCCAGAGGATCTTTCTGACCCAGGGATCGAACCCAGGTCTCCTGTGTCTCCTGCATTGCAGGCAGATTTTTTTTTTTTTTTAACCATCTGAGCCACCAGGGAAGCCCTCCTCAGATGGGATGGGTTCTCTTTTGTATCACTCCTGGGAATGTGGATTTGTGTAAAAGTCCAGGGTCCTGGTTTCCTGTGTCTGAAAAGCTAAAAATGGCGGCCACTTGTTGACTCATCAGTTTCACATCTATATATTTACCCTGACATATCGAGCAAGGGGCAGTTCATGAAGCTATGGGCAGAGATGTTCACTTCAGTGTTATTTAACATAGAGTGAAAAGGAATCGTGCATCACAGTGGGATACCAAAATTGAAGTTATCATTCTTTTTTAGTGGCAGAAAATCTTGATATATTGCAAAGCACAAAACTATTATAAGGCAGTTTATATGATACAATGTCTCCTGTGTGCTTATGATTTTTTAGTTACATATGCGGTGAAAAATGGACTGGACAGATTTGTAACAAAATATTACATGTGGTTCTCTTTCAGTGATAAAATATGAGTGACATTTATCCCTGTGTTTTTCCAGTTTTTTACAGCTTTCCACAATAAACACACATTGGAGTTTTATTTATTTTTTGAGCTCTCTTTAAAGATTTTATTATTGGTGTATAATTGCTTTACAATGTTGCTTTACAATATTGGATTATTTCTGCTGTACAGTGAGGTGAATTGGCTATATGTGTACACATATCCCCTATCTCTTAGACCTCCGGTCTAATTATAAAAAGCACTGAAAACAGTATGTGTTTGTTGTAATGCTATTAAAGAATTCGGTGCTATGCTTGATACACGCCATGTCAAGGATGAAGTTCTGCGTACGTGTTAGGAGGAAGAATGCACGTTCAGTTGCAATAATTCTGTTTCTTGCTCCAAGAAAGGTTGCTGAACTTCATTAAAAAAAAGGTCGTTCACCTGGCCCTAGTGAAAAGTTGGAAGGCAAGCCATTCTATAGAGCAGGCTTCTGAAATATGCCCAGGTGATTCATGGATTTGTCTATTCAGAAATGTGGTCATTCACCAGCAACCAATGTTAAGCTAATGGGATCCATTTAGGAATATAACCACAACAGGTCCACCATAAATCGCCTGCTCTCCCATCTCAACATGCTTCATTAAGCTCACCTTTCCTGATGCGACTGGATTATTAGATGTCAGGACGAAGAAAATCATTAGGTCCCACTGTTCTAATCCTCCAGAGCACCAATGTGGTTGCTATGTAATTTTATTTTATTTTATTTTTTTCAGATAGAACCTGCTTTGTGCCTTCCTATGGGAAAATATTTTCAAACGGGTAAAGAAGCAATATTACTGTATTGTGAGGCGTATCTCAGTAGGTCATTACCATAACTTCTAGCAGAAAGGATAATCTATGTCGCATTTTACTTCAAGGATAAGATTGATTTTTATAAAAATCTTTAGTGCATTGAGGCTTAGCAATTTTATTTTTTTCTATGAAGAAGCAATTAGATACTGGAGTTTTCCAGAAATGTTAGGTGAGTATAAAAGCCAAACCCTGATTTTTTTTTTTAAGAAAAGATCATCATTCAACATTTAAAGAGAAAAGGCAGTTTCTCGGTGAGAAAATGATATTGGCACAACGGCAGTCGTTAGCACTCACACGGCCAGGTGTCCACCGTTTTCCTACATTTACATCTCCCTGGAAAAGTGACAAACACGTGATACAACAAAGAAGAATGTAATAAGCACCTGTATTTCTACCGCCAAGAACTGCCATTTTGAGTGATTTTTTTCGTTAGTGTGTGTATGTACACACATGTAGACGCACACACATGTGTGGGCTAGGCCTCTTCGGTCGTGTCTGACTCTTCGAGACCCCATGGACTGTAGCCTGTCAGGATCCTCTGTCCATGAGGATTCTCCAGGCAGGAAGACTGGAGCAGGTTGCCAAGCCCTCCTCCAGGGGATCCTCCCCATCCAGGCATCAAACCTGCATCTCTTACGTCTCCTGTATTGGCAGGCACGTCCTTTACCACTAGGGGCACCTGGGAAGCCCAGACACACACACACACACACACACTTAAAAAATGGAATACACATTCTCTTTATAGTCAAAACAAGCCATGCATATGTATATAAATCTAGAAATGTATATCTTTAAAGGTTATATATATATATATATATATATATATATAAACTTTATTTTAAAAAGTATATGTGTGTGTGTATATACATATATACATAATGGAACTTCCCTGGTGGATCATATGGTAAAGAATCTTCCTGCAATGCAGAAGATCTGAGTTCGATCCCTGGGTCAAGAAGATCCCCTGGAGAAGGAAATAGCTACCCACTCCAGTATTCTTGCCTGGAAAATCCCATAGACAGAGCATCCTGGTGGGCAACAGTCCATTGGGTCACAAAGAGTTGGACACAACTGACTGACTCATATATATCTTTAAAAGTTTTCCATATATATAACACATATTACCTTTAATAAAAGTATGAAGGCAAAATATGTAAATATTCTTTTAAAGGAGAACTTTGATTTTCTCAATTTCAGCCACTGACGTGAGTCTTTAGTCCCTTTCCCCAGTGCTAAAGTTATTATGAATCTGGTGCCACCCTTCTAGGCCGGGGCTCAGCACAGCAAACTTTCTGTAAAAGGTTCCACAGTAAATATTTCAGGCGCTGTGGGCCACTGGGTCTCTGTTACAACCACTTGGCCCTGCAGTTGGAGAACAGAAACAATCATAGTCAGGGTGTCAGCAAATGGACATAGCCGTGTTCCAATAAAACATCACTTATGGACATTGAATTTGAATTTCCTACTTTTCCTATTTTTTAAAAATATTTGTCTCAGTTTTCTAAACCTTAAAATATAAAACCCATTTTTAGTTGGTACGCTGTACAAAAACTGATCAGTAACCCAGGTTCGGGTTCTTCTTTTATATCTCCACAGACATTTCTGTATCTCTAGATAATAATGTCTGTAATATTATTTCATTTGTGCCTTTTCTTTCATGAATGGTATTGTAGTGCATGGATCATCTAAAAGGTGTATTTTTAACTCAGCAAAGTTTTTCTGAAGAATATATATATATATATGTTGTATTACATAGTATGTATAGATACCTTATATACACGTACACATACATATATGTGTCTGTCTAGCTATAGATTATTCCTAAGTAACTGCAGTTATTTCTTTTCACTGCTACATAGTATTCCATCATAGGATATATCATGTATTTGATGTCAATGGGCATTTAGCTGATCATTTCTTTCCTATTACAAATAGTAGTGCAGCTATATCTGTAAACACTTATGCATGTGTTTTGTCAGGGCGGGCATTAGGAGCAGAATTGCTTGGTTATGGGGAGCGCACCTTTTCCATTTTAATTTTTGTTGTGCAGTCACTAAGTTGTGTCTGACTCTTTGCAACCCCATAGACTGCAGCACAGACTTCCCTGTCCTTCACCATCTCCTGGAGTTTGCTCAAACTCATGTCCATTGAGTCAGTGATGCCATCCAACCATTTCATCCTCTGTCACCCACTTCTCCTCTTGCCCTCAATGTTTCCCAGCATCAGGGTCTTTTCCAATGAGTTGTCTCTTTGCATCAGGTGGCTAACGTATTGAAATTTTAACTTCAGTCCTTCCAATGAATATTCAGGGTTGATTTCTTGTAGGATTGACTGGTTTGATCTCCTTGGCATCCAAGGGCCTCTCAAGAGTCTTCTCCAGCACCACAGTTCGAAAGCATCAATTCTTCAATGCTCAGCCTTCTTTATGGTCCAGCTCTCACTTCCATTCATGACTATTGGAAGAACCCTACACTCCCTGATTACTTTAACAGTTAATTTCTAATGTAAGCACATATTATTCTCTGGACATGGTTTTCAACAGCATCAGGTAAAATGGCAAAACATTAAGTATTATTTTATTAGACACCAGTAAATAAGTTTCCAGAGGGATGATACCAATTTACCCTTCCCCCAGGGAGACTTCCCCTCATTCTTGACCCTGGGGGCTTCATTTATTGTTGGTTTTTTGGTTTGTTTGTTTTTTTAATTAATTAATTTTTTTATTGGAGGATAATTGCTTTACAGAATTTTGCTGTTTTCTGTCAAACCTCAACATGAATCAGCCATAGATATACATATATCACCTCTTTTTTGAGCCTCCCTCCCATCTCCCGCCCCACCCCACCCCTCTAGGTTGATACAGAGCCCCTGTTTGAGTTTCCTGAGTCACACAGCCAATTCCCGTTGGCTCTCTATTTTATATATGGTGACTTAAGTTTCCCTGTTGCTCTTCCCATACATCTCACCCTCTCCTCCCCTCTCCCCATGTCCACAAGCCTATTCTCTATGTCTGTTTCTCCACTGCTGCCCTGTAAGTAAATTCTTCAGTGCCCTTTTTCTAGATTCCATCGCTTGTGAAGTCAGAGCGAGGAAACAGCTTCCGCTCTGGACCATCTTGTCATGTTGCCCCAGATGCTCGTGTGGACCTTGAAGCCCCTTTGGGTGCGTACAAATATTGTTCTGACTCTTCACCGGGGCACTTACACATGAGGATAGCAATTTATATCAATAACCGGGTTGGGCAACATCTGCCAAGGTTGTCACACTCTGTGATTAAATGACCATATGTGCCAGGGAACAGGGGGCGATGGGCCTGTAATTAGGTGTGCTGTCTTTCCACCCACCACCCCCACCATCCGTAACTTCAAATAACCTTGCTTTTGTGAACTGATTTGTGAATCAGATTATTCCGTGGAGACTGGTAGTTTTTTCCGTGATAATCATACTTGATATTTGTATATCTCTACAACTACACAGGGTTCTGATTAAACAGAAGTCTAGAAACCTTTTGCCATTTTACCTGATTCCATTGACAACCATGTCCGGAGGATAGTATGTGCTTATATTAGGAGTCAACCGTTTAAATAATCAGGATGTGTATGTATTTTGCACTGCATTGTCACCGTAAAAGAGAGTTTTACTTAATGTTATCTTAGCATCTTTCAATGCAACTGCCTCCAAGAAAAGCAGGCAGAGAAAACACACATCAACTTTTCTTAAGTTCACAAGAAGCAAGTTAAACACTACATGAATGCAATATTAAAAACACCCTTAATACATAAGAAGGAAAAAAAAAAAAAAACCTCCTCACTTTGTTACTGGTGTGACAGAGATGGATGATGGTTATGTAAGGACTTGGCATGTTCCAAAAAAAAAAAAAAAAAAAAAACCCTGGAAATATTGCCACTAGTTGTGGAGCTGTAATAAATGTGAAAATAAATATTTGAAGGATTTATTAACAATTTAAAATTTGCTTACCAATATATAAAATCCTACTCAGTTGTGCACAAGGCCTTTAATGAAAGTAAACTCTCCAGGAAGTTGACAGAGGAAACCGATGATTATCTCAGTGTTAATCAAATGTAGTATATATGTATGATATTCTAGAACACGTTTAGATTCCACCCCTTCAAGAAACAGTTGCTTTGAAGAGAAGCAAGGCCATCTTAGTGCGTGTAGCTGGCCATTCTGATTGTGAAGGAAATGAAGAAACACAACTCACTTCGCCAATCAATAGGTGGTTTAGTCTCTACCCAAAGCTATGGCTTAGACTGGGAATAGCTAAGCTGGGAGTAGTTAGAAGCTTGTGCAACACATTTCATTTAATAAGGGGAACAAAAAAAAGATCATATACCTATGAAGACTTTTGGAAACGAAAAAGAGGAAATTTGCTTTGATTCCACTATTATCCAAGGTAAATATATTTTAGAAGGTGGTTGCTGAAGTTCAACAGGATGTAATATGTATTTTCCATTTCAAAGCAGGCTCGAACTTCAGAGCATCTTCATTTACTGCATAATGTGTAAGATTGGAGATTGCCAAGTTGTAACTACGACCACTGGAAAAAAAGAGAAAAAAAAGTACAACCACTTCTGGGAGGAAACACGGAGGAAAAGTTCAGCAGCGCTGGGGGTAGGGATTGGTGCGATTTCCATCTTTTATTAGTGTTTATACATGAAGTAGCACATTGGAAGTCATAAATACTGTCCCATGGACGTTCTGAATAATGCAGGAGTTAGTGTAAGTAATTGGAAGTGCTTATATCCTGCCTTTAGACATTTCTCCGCGCGTGAGTTAAGATTGGTTGTCAAGGGTGGACTCGGAGGACCCTGCAAGGTGCCCTAGTCTGTCATGTGGTACATATTTAATGCTTGAAAGAACAAGGGAAGGGACACGTGCAGGGGAGCTGGAGGGAGGGAGAGAAGCGAGGGACCGCCGCCAGCTCCGGGAGGCGCGGAGGCGGGACCCACGCAGCCTCCATCCCCGGGGCTGCGAGACTTTGCAGAACCATCGGGCGTCCAATTTGGCTAGGGTTTTTTTTTTTTTTTTCTTTCTTTTTGGCGTGGAGGCCGAGGACGCGCGGGCAGCTGGGCTGGGGCGCTGGCAGCGTCCCCGGCACCTCGGTGGCCTTCCTTTTGTGTGCGTCCCCCGCGTTGATTGCCTCCTCGCTCGGGCTGCTCGCTCCCGGCGCGCTCTGCACCTGCTGGTGGCGGTGTCAGGCTGCCAGGCGGCCTGGGCGAGCGAGCGCGGAGGCTCGGGCGCGCACGACAGATGACTGGAGTCATTTACATTGCTAGCACGTGGGTGCCGCTTGCTGTCGCCTCGGACTTCTCCCGTGCGTTCTCCCGGGGAGGAAGCAGGAGACACTTTGCAGCCAACAATGAAATCTTGGCAGCTAATTGCAGTCGTGGGAGATGCCCTTCAGGTAAGGCGAGCGAAGAAGGCTCTGAACGCTGGCGGGGACGCGAGGATAGCGGGAGACCAGGGCGAGCTGCATGGAGAGGAGGCGGTGTCTACCGAGGCTTCCCGAAGCCCACTGACTCGCGGGCGGGGGTGGGAGAGGGACGGGGACCGGGGGCGGGCGACAGGGGGGAGGAGTGTGCAAATTGACATTTTGGGCTGCCTGTGGCAGGGGAGCCGCCGTCAGCCGCTGTCCAACGTTCGCGCGAGAGGGTGGCGGCGTGTGCGCCCCCGGGGCTGCCGATTTAGAATAGGGACCCGGCGGCGGAGGGAAGCCGGGCACACAGAAGCCGAGATGGAAGGCTGTGGATGCCTTCGCCGCGCCGCGCGTGAATGAGACCGGGTAGGTAAGGCCAGCCGGAGGACCTGGGAGGCTGGGCTCGGGCGCGTCCCGGGCGCACCCAGGGGCGCAGATCGCCTGGAGAGGGCGAGGGGCGTTTGGAGCGACGCGGGAGCCCCGAGATGAATGGATTTTCTGGACGGAGTAGAAGTTAGCGGGGGAACTTCATTGCCCATGCTCATTGGCTCCGTTTAACTTTATTTCCAGAGATGAATAAGCGTTTATAAGAGAAGGTGTGTAAGTCCCAATAGGCTAGCAGGGGTTTTGCAGGAGCTGCGCGCTTCTTCAAATGTGAGGTTTCTGAAATGACTGGCCAGATGGGCAGTGCCTTGGGAAACTTGGCAGGCTCACCATCCGAGGGGGCATGTGTGTGTGTGTGTGTATGGCGGCGGGGAGATGAATTTCACATTTGTGCAGACATGTCTACACTGGGTACTCTCTCCTCTCTGCCTTCCCTATTCCCAGGGAAGAGGGAGTAAATTGACAGTACCAAAAAGGCTTGGACTGAAGAAGTAGGCTCTGGACCGTTTTATTAAATGAAACAAGAGTCATTCTTCTTAAGAGATCAAATGGGGAAAATGTACCTTGCCTTCCAAAGTGATGGAATTTACTGTCAAGCATTAAAAAAAAAAAAAAAAACAACAAAACACGCAAAGTGCTGAATCTGATATTTGTCATCCTGGGAAGATCACCTAGAATCCTAGGGCTCAGCCAATCTCTCTGGCCATTTATTTTCAGATTAGGATGAAACTGGTGTTGTTATTTATTTCTTTTAACAAAAAAGCTAAGTCCTCCCCCCGCCCCCCACCAAGAGGGGCCCAAGGGGAATTCTGAATCCAAAAGTTATGCTGGCAGCCTCATCTTAGTGAAATGTTCATTCTATTACCTGTGAAACCAGTCACTTTGTGGGTATCTTTCCATAGCTCATAATTTACTCATTGTTTATGTGGTTTTAATTTTGGTCACAAGGAAATGAATGTGGCTTATAATGAAAGCAGTCAAAAATGATTGTGTAATCCTTTTTGGGGGGTAGCTGGGCAGTAAATGTTTGGTTTAAGACCATAAAATCTTTCTCAACTGAGTTTCGTATTTTTCATCTGAACGTATCTTCAGAAATCCGAAGGGCATCAGTGTAGATGTGTTTGCGATATGGAGGAACTTGTCTCTGTGATTTGCTGTGATTAAGTTTCCAGAGGGTTGTTCTTGAAGTAAGAAAACTCACGTCCGCCGCTGACAGCTGTTTACCACTGATGTTCCCAGGCAGTGCGGGCAGCAGTCATGATTTTCTTAAAAGAAGCAGGGTATTTCAACTTCTGTCTGCCCACTCACACTCTACACACGCTGGTGCTTCCTTCTGTATTAGAATATTCACAGTTTATTAGGAAGAGAAAATTGCTTCTCCGAAGAGTTGGAGGAAGTATCACCAATGGGGGAAGGTTTCCTCTCGCCCTGTCTGATTCATCCTTCTTTTTCCTTTTTTCCTCTCTCCCTCCCTCCCTCCCATCCACCTTTCTTTCTCTGCAACTCCCTTTTTCCCTCCCCATCCACCTGGATTTCTTTTCATCTGCCTTTTTTTAAGTTTCATACCTGGAGTACAGAACAAATTTTCCTTTATCTTCTCCCACTATGTTTTTATCTTAACCAATGTTTTGCACCCTGAAGGATCATCACCAGCACCTGATTTTTCTTTATTGGTATTCTCTGCTCCTGTGCAAAGATTAATTAATATCAGACAATCTACTATACAGTAATGTTATTTAAAAAGTGAATATTCAGACTTTTCTTGTCATTTCATTTTAACCAGTTAAACACTTGGAGAAGGCCTTTACTTTATATGAACAGAACTTAATCTTGTCTGTGTTATCTCCTAGGGATAGATTTTTACAACCCTGCACTTCGCCTCGTAACTTTATTGGAGTAAGCATATTTTTACGTTTGTCTCTTTTAAACTTGCCCCTCAAACAGAAGTTTTCTCTATTACCTGACCTAAGTTTAGAATCTAGATTCATTTTAGTCTGTATTTACTTGAATTTAGTAGCAATAGTCACGAGCCTTGACTTATGTGCCAGCTTTTTAAAGTATCATAAAAATAGTGTCATTCTTTTCTCCAATTTTATTTTCTTTTTCCCATGATCTCTCCCATAAGTATGACACAGAAGTCGAAGTAGATTTTAGGTCAAAGGGCGTTTGGCAACAATTGCCTTCCTCTAAATTATAGTTGTGAGATGTTGAGAATATATAACTGTATTTTGAGAGTGTGACATGAGAGTCAGAGTACGTAATCCTTACCATTTTCTCTAATTACAGGGAATCTGGTTGGGTGGGTCAGTTTCGGAGCCAAATAACTATTACAATGCTTAGGATAAGACAGTTTTGTTTTTTTTTTTCTGGCTAGGCTTATTATTTTTCTGTTAGATTTTGAGCAGAGTTGCAGAACCAGAGAAATGGAGCATGGTCCAAAAGAGGTAGGGCATTTATTGAAATAATGATGAGACCTTGTTAGTATTAATTGAACCTTTGTTTACACTTCATTTTTAGCTCTGTTTTTAAAATGTCACATGAGTTAGTCTCTAAGTGATCACAGTAAGTTCTCGGAGAGTAATTCTAATGGAATTAAAATGAAAGGCCTTTTATGAGACTTTAATCCCTATCCTGTGTTGATTGTTCTGACAAACACAAAAACAAATTGGGAAGAAAAACATGGACCCTTCAAGAGTTTTGCACTTGCAGACTTTGGTTGTGGGTCTGAAACCTTCAGGAAGTCGTAACACATTTGATCTTCGTATATATTTGTGGGTGGACGCCTCTGTCCTTCTGTTTATTTTCCTTCATTTTCACCCAGAATTGAGTGTTTATATAATTATGAGCAATAGTAAACAGGAGCAGATAAAGAAAGGCATGAAGAACTTTTAAATTATGCATTTTAATTTATTTGAATTAAATCATATGTAACAAAATCACAGTCCTGATGGTTTAGCATTCCTGTTCTCCCTCCTCCCCGATTTGCATGATAGAGAAAGAAAGAAATCTTTAAAAGTCAGCTTTTAACACACAGTGCTCTACTTAGAAATCTTTATTGTTAACTATTCAGTTACTATAATATTCTAAAGAGTTTCCAGTAGTTTTTTTTTTTATTAATAGATACAAAGTTTATATGAAAACTTGTGGGGCGTGCGTGCATATGTGTGTGTGTGTATGTGCGCGTGTACCCAAAAAGCTGAAACAGCTTGTGTCAGCTATAGCAACTCATTTTTGATTCAGCAAAACTAGGTTATGAATTCAAGCAATTAAAAATGACAAAAAGCCCAATTTCACTGCCTAGATTAATACACTTCCAATTTTTCCTGCTCCATAAAAATTTCAAAGTGTTCTTTCCGGTTAGGTGTTTGCATAACCTGTGGGGTATTGGAAGGTCCCGGTTTCACATTGGCTTGTGATGTCTCGATGCTTTGATGTAGCGAATGTAAATAGGATCAATGGCATATTCTTAACACAATTTTCTATTTGCAACTTCTCTGGAAATTTCAGTTGGGTTTAAAGGAAAACAAGAACAGTTGTTAGTTCCCTCACAGTAATCGGTGGGGAATGATCTTTCAGCTGGTTCAA
This sequence comes from Cervus elaphus, assembly GCF_910594005.1. Taxonomy (NCBI): domain Eukaryota; kingdom Metazoa; phylum Chordata; class Mammalia; order Artiodactyla; family Cervidae; genus Cervus; species Cervus elaphus. Next base: position 20,135,552 of record NC_057824.1, read on the forward strand.
ACGTCAGACAGGCCAGGGAAGGCTTTTTGAGAAGTGATAGAATTGTAGCAAAAATAGTGCATCCATGTGCTAAGGATGACAGTGAGATTCTTCTTTTCCTCTGCAATGGTGGGTGCATTTATTCCTTTTCCTCTAGTTTTATAGGCGTGAATCTAGAATTCTGGATTCTTGTTTATCTGATTAGCCAAAGCTCACTGTTCTTTAAAATGAGCTTTTTTTTTTTTTTTTGAACTTACAGATGGATTAGTGGTCACAATAAGCCATCTTGAATTCCCTGCAGTTTGGGGTTATTGTGTGTGTGTTCAGTTGTTTCGGTTATGTCTGAATGTTTGCAACCCTCTGGACTTTAGCCCACCAGGCTCCTCTGTCCATGGGAGTTTCCAGGCAAGAATACTGGAGTGGGTTGTCATGCCTTTTTTCCAGGAGATCTTTCCAATCCAGGGATCAAACCAACGTCTCCTGCATCTCCTGCTGCAGGCAGATTCTTAAAAACTGAGGCATTCGGGAAGACTGGGTGCAGATTGGGGTTCAGCTCAGTCACTCAGTCACGTCCCACTCTTTGCAGCCCCATGGACTGCAGCACACCAGGCCTCTCTGTTCATCACCAACTCCTGGAGCTTACTCCAACTCTTGTCCATCGAGTCTGTGATGCCATCCAACCATCTCATCCTCATCCCCTTTTCATCCTGCCTTCAATCTTGCCCAGCATCAGGGTTTTCTCCAGTGAGTCACTTCTTTGCATCAGGTGGCCAAAGTATTGGAGTTTCAGCTTCAGCATCAGTCCTTCCAATGAATATTCAGGACTGATTTCCTTTACAATGGACTGGTTGGATCTCCTTGCAGTCCAAGGGACTCTCAAGAACCTTCTCCAACACCACTGTTCAAAAGCATTATTTCTTTGGTGCTCAGCTTTCTTTATAGTACAACTCTCACCTCCATACATAACTACTAGAAAAATCATAGCTTTGGCTAGATGGACCTTTGTTGGCAAAGTAATATCTCTGCTTTTTAATATGCTGTCTAGGTTTGTCATAGCTTTTCTACCAACAAGCAAGCGTCTTTTAATTTCATGGCTGCAGTCACCATCTGCAGTGATTTTGAGCCCCCCCCAAATAAAGTCTTTTGCTATTTCCATTGTTTCCCCACCTATTTGCAATGAAGTGCTGGGACCAGATGCCATGATCTTAGTTTTCTGAATGTTGAGTTTTAAGCCAAATTTTTGACTCTCCTCTTTCACTTTCAAGAGGCTCTTCAGTTCCTCTTTGCTTTCTCCCATAAGGGTGGTGTCATCTGCATATCTGATGTTACTGATATTTCTCCTGGCAATCTTGATTCCAGCTTGTGCTTCATCCAGCCCAGCATTTTGCATGATGTACTCTGCATATAAGTGACAATATACAGCCTTGACATATTCCTTTCCCAATTTGGAACCCGTTTGTTGTTCCATGTCCCGTTCTAACTGTTGCATCTTGACCTGCATACAGATTTCTCAGGAGACAGGTAGGGTGGTCTGGTATTCCCATCTCTTGAAGAATTTCCCACACTTTGTTGTGATCTACACAGTCATTGGCTTTGGCATAGTCAATAAAGCAGAAGTAGATGTTTTTCTGGAACTCTTTTGCTTTTTCGATGATACAACAGATGTTGGCAATTTGATCTCTGGTTCCTCTGCCCTTTCTAAATCCAGCTTGAACATCTGGAACTTCATGGTTCACGTACTGTTGAAGTCCGACTTGGAGAATCTTGAGCATTACTTGTGCTAGCATGTGAGATGAGTGCATTGTGCGGTCCTTTGAACATTCTGTGTCATTGCCTTTCTTTGGGATTGGAAAGAAAACTGACCTTTTCCAGTCCTGTGGCCACTGCTGAGTTTTCCAAATTTGCTGGCATACTGAGTGCAGTGCTTTGACAGCATCATCTTTTAGGATTTGAAATAGCTCAACTGGAATTCCATCATCTCCACTAGCTTTGTTCTCAGTGATACTTCATGATAATTTGTCTGCAGTTGCAACATGATATAGTTCTCTCTTGTTTTATTGAATTCTCTGCTTGTGAGGAAATCCAGTTTCTTGTTTGCTAATGTGTGGAAGGACCAGTTGTATTTATTGTATTTTATTTGCCTATATAAATAGAGACTTGTTCTTTTTAGACTGATGAGGAGGGTGAGGGGTGGACCATGTATCAACACAGCCATCCTTACAGGGATGTAGAAATGCTCACCTCCCCTGTACCCCACTGCCTCTTTGTGTCAAGCATGGGGCTAGGAGTTCTGGCGTAACTTTTCTGGTCCTTACTACCATTCTTCAAGGTAGTCATCACTATTCCTAAGGTAGACATGGAGAAGCCATGTTCAAGACTTTTTATGATTAAATATTCAATTCAAATCCAGATTTTTCTGGCTTCAGTATCCCAAAACACACCTGAAATGAACTCTCTGAACTCAGGGAGATATAAAAAACAGGTACTTGGCCGACGCCCTCGGCCAGTGGTTCTCAACCAGGAACAATTTTTTTCACTCCCATCCCCTCAAAGGACAAAATAAAAACACAGGCATCAGAACGGGAGAAAATGTTTGCAAATGAAGCAAGCAACAAGGGATTAATAAAAATATATAAACAGCTCATGCAGGTCAATTAAAAAAGAAAAGAAAATTGGGTGGAAGACTTAAATAGATGTTTCTCCAAAGAAGACATACAGATGGCCAAGAAATACATGAAAAGATGCTCAATATCACTAATTATTAGAGAAATGCAGATCAAAACTACAATAAGGTATCTATCACCTCTCCGGGATCAGAATGGCCCTCATCAAAATATCTACAAACAGTAAATGCTGGAGAGGGTAGGGAGAAAAGGAAACCCTCCTACACTGTTGGTGGGAATGTAAATTGGTGCAGCCACTATGGAGAAGAGTAGGGAGGTTCCTCAAACAACTGAAAATAGAACTACCATATGACCCAACATTTGGCCGCATATTGGAGAGAGTTTTGGTAGTTATGTTTGGGTGAGGGCTGCTACTGGTATCTGTTTTGTAGAGAATAGATGCTGCTAAACATCCCAGGGATGATGCTAAACATTCTAGAATCCACAGGATAGTGCCTCCCCGCTCCCCAAAACAACAAAAAAAATTATCTGGACCATAATGCCAGCCGAGCTGAGGCTGAGAAATCTTGCCCTAGGCAATATCAGTGATGCTATGACTAATATACACATGGCCTGATTTTTCAAGAGAGTAGATAAGTGAATTTCAGTTATTAAACTTTTTAAATCTCCGGTTGGACACTGTGAATAAGATCATGATGAAAGTCAGAAGGTCTGTATTTTCTTACAATTTGACTTTAAAATTTTATAGCTGCCTATTCCGAGCATCTTTCCTTTATAAAGATGACATAGGTCATTGAGATTGAAGTACCTGATTTTCCCCAATGTGCTCAGCGTTACCTCCAACAACTGCCCTGAAATGAGATTTCTTTCTCTGGTGCTGATGTCAAGAGAAGAGAAAGGCAGCATCACTAAATGAGTCATGCAACAGTAATTCTAAGAACCTTCCTGCTTCTCCTTGGCATTCAGGCATGGTTATTTTCTCCTTATCTTTAAGTTTGGCACATAGGTTTATTTGCTTATTTATTTAATAAACACTTAACAGTGTTTTGCATGTGCCTACTACTGTTATAAATGCTTTAAAATATTGATTCACTTAATTCTGAAGACAAGCCCACATGTTTCATATTATTATTATCTACTTTTTATAGATGAGTCTCCCTGCTGGCTCAGTGGTAAAGAATCTGTCTTCTAAGAAGGAGACGTGGATTCGATCCCTGGATCAGGAAGATCCCCTGGAGAAGGAAATGGCAACCCACTCCAGTATTCTTACCTGGGAAATCCCATGGACGGAGGAGCCTGATGAGCTGCAGTCCATGGGGTCACAAAAGAGTCAGATGAGACTTAGCGAATAAACAACAACAACTTATTATAGACAAGAAAACCAAGATCCAGAGAAGCTGAGTAATTTGCTGAAGGTCACACAGCTTGTAAGTTACAGAGTTAGGAGTTACACTCAGTAGTCTGTGCTCTTAACCACTTTGCCCTGCTCTTTAAGAATTTGGGCTTTTAAATGGGCAGAAGCACAGCTATTTTGGCAGCATCTTCATGTGAGTTTTGAAACAAAAGATTTTTTTAGTTTTATTTCAGGTTGGTTAGGCAAACAACCATTTCTGAATGAGAGAGAGTGGTAATGTGTATAGTTTTATTTTTCACTATTTAGATACTTCTGAATGTGCAGTTTTTCAGCATCACAAGGACTTGTGGGTTCTCTTCATTATTTATTTATACTACTGAAAACAATAGTATTCATAGGGCATGACTTATGGGATGAATGATCCCTTCAAGAAATTTTACATTTTGATTTCCTGGCCCTTTAAATGTTTTCTGTGGAGTCCCGTGTGGTCCATACCAAGTGGGATATGGTGGATGTGGGTACATTGATTCCCAACTTGATTTTGCTAAAGCCAATCAACCTTTGTCATTTAGACCGTGGGAATGACCCTGCCCATCTCTCGCTCTGTTGAATTTCCAGCATGTAGTAAAACCTATGAAGAGAAAAACAATTTGAGTAGATGTTTAAATAGAAGTGCCAATTTAGCATACTTTATTCTGCGTTAGAAGAAGACATGATCTTGCAAGTCTATGATTAAACATACAATACACAGAGGGTTCAGAAAAACCAAGATGGGAGTAGACAATCTCCATCAATTTCAGTTGAATGAATGAATGAATACATGGATGGTAGAATTTATGTTTTAAAACGTTTCTTGTCAAGGTTATGTGTGGGTGTATACTTTAAAAGGAAGCATCTTCCATCTTGAATGGGAAAATACTGGGGGAAGAGGAGGTTGTGGCCATGGGAACCACTGATGACAGATGGCAGTTCTATACCAGCTGCCTTCTCAGGCTTCTGACCCAAGCTTCCCAGGATTCAAGTGATGGTACATAACTCACTCTTCATTGTCCCATGGAAAACCTGAAGATCCTGAGCCATGGCAATGGACTGAAGTTTACATGAGGCAAGGAGCAGATTTCTGAATATGAGGAAGAAAGGATCAGCACTCTTGAACAGCTTTAGTCTGGCCAGGCAGCAATACCAAACCATGCACAGGGGCTCTTGAGCCACCTTCCGCCACACCTGAAACATTCCAGAAACTGCGGTGGATGTGGAAACCGTTCTAGTCCTTCCTGTATATTTCAGGCCCAATGAACTCAAGGTAGAGGCAAGAAGTGAATCCATTTCAGAAGTGTCAAAAGACTCACATTGCAATCATTATTGTCACATTTCCTTTTTTTTTTTTTAATACAGTTCATAGATTTGGCTTTTATGGAATACCTTTTCCATCTAAAAAAAGTGTTGATTCAGGAAATATTTTGACATTAAGCCAGAATTTATTGTTCAACAGTGAATAAACAGGGATAAACTCCCATAGCTAAGACTCTCTGATAAGGTTCTATAAGTGTTGTCTATTTGTCTGTGGTGCTAAAATACATATATCTTGGTTAATTGACTAAAAGAAGCAAACAATAGGAAATTGGATTTAAAAGAGTCATTTTCGTTCCATATCCAGTGGAATTGGTTTCTAACATATTTCCACATTTAATGTGGGTCAGCTTTTAAAAATAAAGACAGCCGGTGATAAACTTTGTATGCTGTTAAGAGTTCATCCAACAACGGATAATGGGTTTCTGCTGAGCCCGTTACAAAGTTTGCCCAGAGAGGTTAAAAATATAGATATAGAAGATCATCAACGTTATAAGGGGTTTCAGGCTTCAACTTCTTCTGCTAATAGAAGAAGCCAGGCTGTGTTGTAATGTACTAGAAAACTGCTCAATATAGAAAATTCTTTAATTATTATCATGGGTACTGATCCTGTGTATCGAGTTTTTACATAAGCCATGTGTGTGCATGCATGCTAAGTCGCTTCAGTTGCGTCTGACTCTTTGCGACCCTAAAGACTGTAGCCCACCAGGCTCCTATGTCCATGGGGATTCTCCACTCAAGAATACTGTAGTGGGTTGCCATGCCTTCCTTCCGAGGATCTTCCCGACTCAGTGATCGAACCCGCGTCTCTTATGTCTCCTGCATTGGCACATGTGTTCTTTACCACTAGCTCCACCTGGACAGCCTTTGTGTAAGCCTTGCATTGTATTATCTCCTGGTTACACATTATTGAATTGAATACTCCCAGCAACTTTAGGAGCCAGATGCTCTTATTAAACCCATTTTTCAGAAGGAAAGATTGAGGGTTGATGTGATTTTTCTAGGGTTATCAACCATGAGTTGGATTTGTAGTCATATTTGAAATCTTATGACTTCAAAGACTATTTCCACCCTCTGTTTGAGTCAAAGCCTTAGGGACATTTGTTCTTACCTTAGTGAAAACTGATCTGGCATAGATCAGATATGGTTAATCCTAGGGAGTCCTTGCAGTTCTTTTATTAGGACTAACCTGCTTATAATCTTAGTGGAATATGTGAATGGATGAATGGCTGGGTGGATGGCTGAGTGGATGGATGGATAGATGGATAAGTGGATGAATGGGTAGATGGATGGATAGATGGGTGGGTGGGTGGATGGATGGATAGATGGGTAAGTGGATGAATGGGTAGATGGATGGATAGATGGGTGGATGGATGGATGGGGGGTGGATGTATGGATGGGTAGGTGGGTGCATGGGTGGATGCATGGATGGATAGATGGATAAGTGGATGAATGGGTAGATGGATGGATAGATAGGTGGATGGATGGATGAGGGGGTGGATGGATGGATGGGTGGGTGGGTGCATGGATGGATGCATGGATGGATAGATGGATAAGTGGATGAATGGGTGGATGGATGGATAGATGGGTGAGTGGGTGGATGGGTGGATGGATGGATAGATGTGTGGGTGGGTGGATGGGTGGATAGGTGGATGGATGGATGGATGGATAGATAGATGTGTGGGTGGGTGGATGGGTGGATAGGTAGATAAGTGGATGAATGGGTGGATGGATGGATAGATAAGTGGATAGGTGGATGGGTGGATGGATGGATAGATGTGTGGGTGGGTGGATGGATGGATAGGTGGATAGATGGATGGATGGATGGGTGGATAGGTGGATGGATGGGTACATAGGCTGACCAACTAATGACTCAGAAGGAAGATTGGCAAAGAGTATGCATATAGTTTTCATAACAAATATAAATACCAATAAATAAATGAAAACATGTTCACATATACATATATGTGTGTTTTGTATACATATGTGGAAAGTTTCATTTGTATGTATCAGTGATTCATGTATCATATTGGAAATCGTCATATTTGATGACATAGGATTTTTCTATTGAAGATAATTTAGAAATTCTTATTTAAAAATAAAGTGCATATTCTTTTGCCCAGCATGTCCACCTCTTGGGTTTATGTATTTTCACTTTCACTTTTCAAGTTTGCAAAGGTGCGAATTGCTCGACTGGAGCAGAGAAGGAAGAAAAATTGGAGCAAACAAAATGCCTAATGATGGAGGGTAGGAAATCAGGAAGCATTCAAGGAGTGAAGAGGATCTTCATGGGCCTGAAATGGTGTCTGCAGGACTAGGGGAAGAGTCCAAGAGTCAGACTCGTGTTAGGAAAAATCTGTTAGAAAACACACTTGGGACTTCCCTGGTGGTCCGATGGTTATGCAGGAGGACACAGGTTCGATCCCTGATCCGGGAAGATTCCACATGCTGCAGAGCAACTAAGCCCATGCCCCACAACTACGGAGCCCCTCTGCTGCAGCAAGAGAAGCCACTGCAGTGAGAAGCCTGTGCCCTGCATCTGGAGGGTAGCCCACGCGGGCTGCAACTTGAGAAAGTCTGTGCACAGCAGTGAAGACCCAGCACACCAATAAATAAATACATTTTTGAAAAAAATAAAAAACACACTGTGTTTGTCTATACAGGATGAAAATGCAAGAGATAACTAAGGCGCTGAGAAGGTGGGTGACCTTTGTAGTTTCTGTGGAACTTGGCTGAGAAGGGAGCAGGAGAGGAGCCCAAGTTTTGCTCTTAAAGTTATGCAAGATGGATCCGTGCACTGCTGGGCACCCTCATGCCTGTGGTTAGCAACATGGTGCGGTGCTGTGAACAGTTGGTTAACAGGGTAGATGGAGCCCATGGTTAGGTGTTCTTATAACACACACACACTTGCAGAGGATACAAGGAAACGTTTGGAGGTCATGAGTGTGTCTCTTACCTTGGTTGCGGTGGTGGAATCACACAGGTATGATATACCATACATGGTATACCACACATGGTATGATATACCATACATCCCCGTGTGTGATGCATCGACCTGTGTGAGTCTGTATCCACACTCATCGCCTCGTCCCCCTCGGGTGTGCAGGGGATTTGGTCCATCAGCCGTACTTCGGGGCTTCCCTGGTAGCTCAGTGGTAAAGAATCCACCTCCCAACCCAGGACACACGGCTTCCATCCTGATCTGGGAGGATCCCACGTGCTTTCAGAGCTGAGCCCACGCGCCACAACTACTGAGCCCGTCTGTGCCCTGAGGCCCGGGAGCCTTAAGCAGCGAAGTCCGTGCGCCCTGGAGCCCAGACTCCACAACAAGAGAAGCCCCCATGTCGAGAAGCCCCCGCACCACAACCAAGAGTAGCCCGTGCAGCAGTGAAGACCCAGCATGGCCAAAAATACATAATAAATAAATGAAGTTATTTAAAAATTGTACCTCAATGAAGCTGTTAAAAAGATTACACTTTGATTCCTTTTGATCTTCAACAAATATCCTCTACTTTGTTAATTAAATACACTTCAGTTAGGGAAGAAAAAAAAAAAAAGAGCTTCCAACTTTGCAAACAAGCTCTGGTGGGCCCTTCACGCCCAAGCTGATGTCCATCCACTTAGATGTCAACTCTAGATATTCTTTGTTGGACACAGGCAACCCAAATTGCTTTGGAAATGTGCGTAAGAGAGACTTAAAAGGAGGTAAGCCTAAAAATCACTCGAGTTAAAAATTATGTCCTGGCTAAGATTTGGGGTCGTTTTGTGCTCTGAAATAGGGTGGTTGGCTGCTGGCACATTTCTGAAAATGACAAAGCTACTTGTTAAGCCTAATGGTTTGGCCACAGAGGAAAACAAAATTCCCTGGGTGCTGCAGACCCTTGTCATTCATCGGAGGCACAGCAAAATCATGATCTTTATCCTCCCGGCTGTGTGTGTCTGTCGGGGACTGTGGGCCGCTCAAAGTTGTATACTATTATTTTTTTATTCATCTCTGGGTCATTTCATCTTCCTGTACCAGCCGCATGAATGGCTGTGTATGAAAATTGTATTTTTGTGCTGAATTTCCCACTGTGAAAGATGTTTACTATATATTTATGAAAACACTGCAATAACAAAACCCTTTCTATAGCCTTTCAATTTGCTGTAAGGGCAGATAAAATATTTTTATCTCAAACTGAACTTCATACCTTGGGAGATGCAGTGGGTCCGACTCGGAATAATAAAACACTTCAGAGAAAGGCTGGCGCTTTTCAGATTGGTTCAGAAACCGGGGCACTCCACTCGGCAGACCTCCATGCCTTTTAAAGGTGCCAACTGAATACACAAAACCTAGAGCTAAGCGCTGCAATGTCAGCATCATTAAATCGAGAAAAAAAAAATCTTTGTATTTATTAAGTACTTTCGCATTGCGTCCACAGAGATGCCGGCCAGTTCACTGATCAGTGTTTCCTTCATTCTGGGAAATACAGAGAGGAGGGTGGCCATCACCCCCGTGTATTGAAAATCTGGATTCTTCACCTTCATTTAGGCTTCAGCATTGAAACTTTTGTCCAGCTGGTTTAGTAGATTGACATGCAGTTGGGGGAAATTATACAGAGAGATCTCTTGTAGGCCTTACCCTGTTTCCCCCGCCCACCCCTCCCACCCCCCGCCATGGGAATATTTTGCAAAACCATGTATCACGTCACATCTGAGATACTGATGTTGCCGCAGTGCAATCCACTGATACTGCTCAGATTTCCCCAGATTGCCTTGTGCTCATTTGTATGTGTGTGCTTCATTCTATACAAATTTATTATGGGTATATGTTTGGGGGTCCACCACCACAGATGAGATATTGAGTCTGTCCATCCTAAGATTCCTGTTTATAATCACATCCACCTCCATTCACCAGCACCCACTCCCATCCCTAGTTTCTGTCCACACGGCTCTGTCCTCTGCTCCTAAAACCCTGTCATTTCAAACATGTTTTAGAAGTGGAATCACACAAATTTATTTTTTCAACTTTTTATTTTACATTGGAATATAGCCAATTAACAATGTTGTGATAGTTTCAGGTGAACGGCAAATTGACTCACCCATATATATACATGTATCCATTCTCCCCCAAACTCCCCTCCCATCCAGACTGTCACATAACATTGAGCAGAGTTCCCTGTGGTATACAGTAGGTCCATGCTGATTATCCATTTAAATATAGCAGTGTGTACCTGTCCATCCCCAAACTCCCTGACTATCCTTTCCCCATCCTTTTCTCCCAGCAACCACAAGCTTGTTCTCTAAGTCTGTGAGTCTGTTTCGTAAATAAGTTCATTTGTCTCATTTATTTTTAAATTCCACATATAAGTAGTATCATACAATATTCCTCTTTCTCTGTATGACAATGCACTCAGTATGACAATCTCTAGGTTTATCCTGTTGCTGCAAATCAAATTATCCCATTCTTTTTAATGGCTGTGTAATATTCCACTGCGTGTATGTATCATGTTTAACCTTTTGGCATTGGCTAACTCCAGCACCGTCATTTCCTGGCGTTTTATCTGAATGACCGAGTCCATCAATCATCTGTTCCTTTTCACTGCTCAGTAATACCCCACTGGACCTGCTGTGTGCCGTGGTCTGTTTAACCACTCACCTGTTGAAGGACATCTGGTCCATGTGAGGCTCTCACAAGTACAGCTTCTGTGAACATTGCTGGGAAGGCTTTAGTGTGAGCATGAGTCTCACTGCTCTGGAACAAATGCCAGGAAGAAGCCTTTGGCAATCTTTGATTCATACACGTTATTTGTTCGATTGCTCAGTGCTGTCTGACTCTTTGTGACTCCATGGATTGCAGCACTCCAGGCTTCCCTGTCCTTCACCAACTCCCAGAGTTTGTTCAAACTCATGTCCATTGAGTTGGTGATGTCATCCAACCATCTCATCCTCTGTCGCCCCCTTCTCCTCCTGCCCTCAATGTTTCCCAGCATCAAGATCTTTTCCAATGGCTGTTCACATCAGATGGCCAAAGTATTGCAGCTTCAACTTCAGCCTCAGTCCTTCCAATGAATATTCAGGGTTGATTTCCTTTAGGATTGACTGGTTTGATCTCCTTGCCGTCCAAGGGACTCACAAGAGTCTTCTCCAGCACTGCAGTTCAAAAGCATCAATTCTTTGTAGCTCAGCCTTCTTAATGGTCCAGTTCTCACATCCACACAGATTATAGAAAACATTAACATGCTGTCCCTATTTGAAGTGAATGCCAGTCACACACACCAATCAAAGGAAAGATGTAAAATCTTACCCACATCTGAATGTTAATTTCTACCTAAACAGAGGACTAAATATAGAGACTATCCAGCACTTATGCAGCATCCACCATATGCCAGTCTATATACCAAGCCTGTTGTGTGTACTAACTCACTTGTCCTCACAGCATCCTTTGGACGTATGTGCCACCGTCACCCCCACTTATAGATGAAGAGTCAGACAGAAAACGCTCCAGTCCCTTACCATGTCGCTACAATCCGAGGCACTGAAAGTTAGGCAGGCTGGCTTGAGAATCGCTCATCTGAAGCACCAGCAGTGATCTGAACCTCACTCCCAGGTCTGTGGGCCATCCCTTCTGGGTTGGATGAGGTGGCAAAACTCACCAGGTTGGGTCAGCATCTATCAAACTGGCTCTGCAAAGAAAGGACACGTGGATTTGTGGGTATAGGACAATGGCTAGCTGACTTGACCGCCTGTCAACTCACTGCTGTGAGCTAAGCTCGCTTTATTTGACCGTCTCAGACAGATGGAGGTTTCTTCTGGCTTTTAGATCTCTAAGAAGTCGATTTCACAATCCTCCCTTGGTTACACACTGCGATATTTCGCAGCTCTCACTGGCGGTATGCTCTGCCTCTCCGTGTGGCCCAGGTCTGTCTCACCGAAAGCTGAGCCTCAGCATTTGTACCCCTTCACTGAAGATGTGGAATTGATGGCCCCACGTCTCCTCGACAACACAACTTAAAGGTGCTTGTTGCTAACAGAATCTCGCGTGGCCGCTCTACATGAATCATGCGGCTTTCCATCCTCCGAAGGCATTTCATATTTCCACCAGGCTTATAAAGTATTTAATATTTTCATATGCTCCAGTGTAAAGCCATCTGTTGCAGTGACAGGACAAAATGTGGAAGGCAAGAACAAGCGTATGTTTAGGGAAAGATTCCATGGAACGTTAACAAGATAGCTATGTGCTACTCTGGGGTGTCTTGTTGAAAATGGCCAGGGGGTTTGGGGAGGCCTGGCCCCTGGCGTTGGTATTTATAAATAGGCAGTTATAGATGACACTTGCCCTTTTACCCCGTCCTGTAAATTTAGACTGGATCTGCAGTGTCCGTGGCACAGGGGCCTCTCTGAGAGGAAGTGGTGGTATCGTCTGATGTTTGGATCTTTATTTCATCTTGGTTTTCCACATGTGTTTTAACTTTTTTAAAAATTGGAGGATAGTTGTGTTATAATGTGTTAGTTTCTGCTATACAAATATGTGAATCAGCTATATGTATACACTCATCTCTTCCCTCTTGTGTTTTGACTTTTTGTTATTCTTTGGGCCATTGCATTGGGAACCTGCTGCGTGCTAGACTCGCGTGTTGCTAAAATCATGTTTCAGAAGAGTTACGGCTGTTTCTTGGGGCCTAACGTCTTCTTCTTCTTTTGTTAAAAAAATTATTTTTAACTGGAGGATAATTGCTTTACAATACTGTGTTGATTTCTGCTGCACATCGACTTGAATCAGCCGTAGGTTTACATATGTCCTCTCCCTCTGGAAGCTGCCTCCCACCCCATCCCACCCCGCTAGGTTGTCACAGAGCACCAGATTTGAGCTCCCTGCATCATACAGCACATTCCCACTGGCTATCTATTTTACATATGGTAATGTGTATCAGTTCAGTTCAGTTGTTTAGTCATGTCCGACTTTGTAACCCCATGGACTGCAGCATACCAGGCCTCCCTGTCCATCACCAACTCCCAGAGTTTACTCAAAGTCCTGTTCATTGAGTTGGTGATGCCATCCAACCATCTCATCCTCTGTCATCCCCTTCTCCTCCTGCCTTCAATCTTTCCCAGCATTAGGGTCTTTTCCAATGAGTCAGTTCTTTGCATCAAGTGGCTGAAGTATTGGAGTTTCAGCTTGAGCATCAGCCCTTCCAATGGAGTCAGGACTGATCTCCTTTAGGATGGACTGGTTGGATCTCCTTGCAGTCCAAGGGACTCAAGAGTCTTCTCCAACACCACAGTTCAAAAGCATCCGTTCTTCTGCACTCAGCTTTCTTGATAGTCCAATTCTCACATCCATATGTGACCACTGGTATGTTTCAATGCTATTCTCTCAATTGGTCCCACACTTTCCTTCCTACCCACCCCTGTGTGTCTGTAAGTCTTTTCTCTATGTCTGCATCTCCACTGCTGCCCTGCAGATAGATTTGTCAGTGTTATTTTTCTAGATTCCACATATATGTGTTAATATACAATTTTTTTTTTCTGACTTACCTTACTCTCTGTAATAGGCTCTGGTTTCATCCACCTCATTAGAACTGACTCAAATGCATTCCTTTTTAAGACCGAGTAATATTCCATTGAATATATGTACCACAACTTCTTTATCTATTAATCTGTTGATGGACATCTAGGTTGCTTCCAGGTCCTGAGTATTGTAAACAGTGCTGCAGTGGACATTGGGGTACATGTGTCTTTTTCAGTTATGGTTTTCTCAGGATAGAAGCCCACATATACTAAAATTGAAATGATACAGAGAGGATTAACATGGCCCCTGCACAGGGGTCTGACTTCTTATAGCCATGGTGTGGTGTTGCTAATGTCTTAGAAACAATCAGATGCGAATCCATCTTGGCTGCCCACTTGAACGTGAGGATGTCAGCACAGTCCTCTAAAACTGTTGCGATACCCCAAGCCGCTTGCTGAACTGAGCTCAGAAAACTCAAAGCCAATGTCTCTGAGATGGGGCCCGTTGCTCTTGGGGGGAACACCATGGCCAATATGCAGTGGGGATCAGACCTGACAAGCGCATTAGGGGCCTTGTGCCTCAACTGGCTAATTTCAGCCTCCTAAGCCTCTTCCCTGGTGGGGCCCCTCACTGTCTTCATTTCATAGACAAGGGAGCCATTTTCGAGAGGGTGATTCTCCCAAGATCACCCAGCTCATGATGGGCAAACCCTGGATCTGACCACGGCAGGCTTGGTCCATAAACAGGATGCTTCACCACCGTGTCTTATAACTGACGTTAGTAAAATAGGAGAAGCTTGTTCACTGCCTTGCAGACCAGTTCTTCCGATGGTGATATCAGCTGGAACATGTCAATCAAAATAGGGCAGACTGTCGCAGCGTGGCCTCTGCAAGCCTCAGTTCTCAGTTGCTTCTTCCTTTTTTTTTTGGCCACACCAGGCAGCCTGTGGGATCTTAGTTCCCCAACCAGCGATGGCACCCACATTCCCTGCATTGAAAGCATGAAGTCTTAACCACTGGACGGCCAGGGAAGTCCCTCTCAGATACTTAAAAAATATATATATATTTTTTTGGCTGTTTTGGATCTTCCTGGCTGTGTGTGCTTTTCTCTAGTTGTGGCAAGCGGGGGCTGCTCTCTACTTGGGGTACATGGGCTTCTCATTGCGGTGGCTTCTCTTGTTGCAGCGCACAGGCTTGATAATGGTGGCCCACACGCTGATTTGCTCTGAGGCATGTGGAATCCTCTCAGATCAGGGATCGAACTTGTCTCTCCTTCATTGACAGGCAGATTTTTTTTTTTTTTTTTAACCACTGAGCCATCAGGGAAGCCCCTCAGCGACTTTTTAAATGTTTTGTAATTTATTTTATTTATTTATTTTTGGCTGTGTTGGGTCTTCCTTGCCGTGCAGGCTCTTCTCTTGTTGTGACGAGCAGGGCCTACTCTTGAGTTGCGGCACGTGGGCTTCTCATGGTGGCCTCTCTGGCTGCAGATCACAGGCTCTCGGGCAGGAGGGCTTCAGTACTTGCAGCACATGGGCTCAGTGCTTGGGGCTCCCGGGCCCTAGAGCACAGGCTCAGTAGCTGTGGGGCGTGGGCTTAGCTTCTCCGTGGCAGGTGGGGTCTTCCTAGATCAGGCATCGAACCTGTGTCTCCTGTATTGCCTCCAAGCCACCAGGGAAGCCCCCTCTCAGCTACTTTGTAACCCCATGAGTAAAGTTCAGTGAACCCCAGGGGGAAGCTTGCAGAAGGAACTTGATGTGAAGACAGAGGAACAGCTCTTGAGAGTGCTACAGCAGAAGATCATAGTGGTTAACCCCCGCAGACCCCTCCTTTATATCAAGTTTGAACTATTTTCTACCAACTCGTGTGAAAAAGAGTCTTAGATCATTCACCTGCTTTCAGTCCTATTAATAAATGGATTAACAGCATATGTAAGGACCTAGGTCCCAATGGTAGCCGTGTCAAAAGAAGACAGTTTCTGGTTAGTTACTCTCAGGCTGATAAAATTCATGATATAGCAGGATTCAGGGCGATTTTTAAAAATTGGAGTATAATTGCTTTCCGTGTTGTGTTAGTTTCTGCTGTACAAGGAAGTGAACCGGCTTTATGTATGCATATATCCCCTCCCTCTAGAACCTTCCAGTCCCCTTCCAATCCCACCCCTATAGGTCATCACAGAGCCCTGAGCCGAGCTCCCTGTGCTATATAGCAGCTTCCCATGGTGCGTGTGTATATGTGTGTGTGTGTGTGTGTGTGTGTGTGTGTGTGTGTGTGAGTTGCTCAGTCATGTCTGACTCTTTGGGACCCCATGGACTGTAGCTCACCAGGCTCCTCTGTCCATGGAATTCTCCAGGGAAGAACACTGGAGTGGGTAGCCATTCCCTTCTCCAGGGGATCTTCCCCACCCAGGGATCAGACCCAGGTCTCCTGCATTGCAGGCAGATTCTTTACCATCTGAGACACCGAGGAAGCCCACTAACTATCTGTTTTATACCTGGTGGCATATATATGTCAATCCCGTTCTCCCCGTTTGTCAAACCCCCCACTTCCTCCCCTGTGTCTGTACATCTCTGTTCTGTACGCCTGCATTTCTCTTCCTGCCCTGCAAATAGATTCATCTGTAAGCAGGGATATATATTTTCCAAAAGAGCAAGATTTCTCATCAGATCAAGTGAAGAAAAACAATCAGGGTAGCTGAGAGAAAAGACCAGTTAGCTTCTAAACACCATTCATTTATTTCAGTCAACACTCTCAGTGGGACATGAGGGTTTCTTCTATAAGAATCCCTTTTAGACCCATGGGTTTTGCCTGTGGGTTTTCATCTCGACAATCAGATGATAATGATGGGCTATAAACTTCATGGAGACAGAAAACAGGTGAACAATGTGTAATTACTCGCTAAGACAATGCCTGGGCCATATTAGGACCTTGATAAATGTTTTCAGAGAATGTATGATCCTATTGGATTGTTCCAGAATATTTATTATCTGTTGCATCCTGGTAAACCCAAGTCATAATTTTATCTAATAACTGGATGATGCTTTCAGAACCCTATTAGAGGAAAGAGTGTTATTCCTACTCACTAGTTTCTTCTCTCCTAAAGCCGAGAAATGTGGGTAATTATTTTCTAAGTTATGGCCAGGACACTATGCCTAGGAAGAGCAGTGATGTTGTATCTAGCCTCCTCTCTAAAATATTGTCACAACCTCATACAGGGTGTACGGTGGCAGCAATGTTCCAGTCCTTTTCCCCAGCACTCTCCATTGGCAAAACAGGGGTTACGGTTAATGCAACAGTGAAAATAAATTATTACCATTCTCCGATTGCGTGACAGGTCAGTAATTAACTTATGTCACCAGTTGGCCTCCCACAACTGTGTTTATTCAGCTCCATGGAGCACTTTTCAGGGAAAAAGGAAAGATCAGCAAGGCAGTCTTTGTTTACTGTGGATGCTAAATGCGGGCGGAATACATCTTTTCCTATTGACGAGGAAATAAGTTGGTTGTTAGAACATGATTTTCCATTCTCCCAAATGATATGGTGATTCAGGGAATTTGAAAGCTACCCTGGAATTAGAAAAGCATAAAGAAATTGCCCTTTATGTGCTAATTGAGCTATTGTGCCTGTTTTCTTCGGTTCCTTTTCCCTGTATAGTCATAGCAAAGAGCTGTGTGTAAAAAAAAAAAAAAAAAAAAAAAGGTATGAAAAATTTTAATTAAAAGAAAAAAAAATTTTTTTTCCCATTGTAGGTTAAGTGCCTATCATGCAGCTAAGGGACAATGGTATTAGATTTGTAATAAGTACAAGTAAAGCTTTTCATTTTGATTGGATTGGGTGTATTTTTCATCAGCATCTCCTGCGTGAGCCATGATTCCAAAGACAGAGACTTGTAATCTTCTGCAGTGGGAACGATGCAGCTTAAAAATCAATAGGGCAGGAGGTGTTTCAAGTTCTCATTATTGTAATGTGTCAACATCACTTCAGTGACCCCAGAGTCCTATGTTGGCTGGTTTTTCCCCTGATTTATTGTGCAATCTCATAGGGCAAACTATAATTTCACTTGGAATCAGAAAGTCCCCATTTATGGTTTGTGTCCCAGTCTCCAGTCATTAGGGCATTCTCGGGGAATCGATCCCTCCTGTTGTTGCTAAGAGCTGAATGAAGTTGTCACCCGCTTCGATTACAAAGGCGCGGGGGGGAAAAAGAGGCGGTGAGGGCAAGGACCTCGGAGGCTTGGCGAAGGGCTTCCTGGATGTGCGTCTGCCGCCATCCAGAGGACTTGCATCTTTTCTCAGGACGCCTCTTACAGAAATGCCCCACCACCGACTCAGAGCAGTGCTCCATCGCTTCTCGCGTTTCCTATGGATGATGGCATCCTCCTTTTAAAGCAAGGCGCCAGAGCCTTCCCTGAAGGTCTGTTCTGGCACATTTCCTAGAACTTGTTGAGTCAGGTCAAGTCTTCTTAAATCGTCTGATTGAAGAACAGAACTTCTCTGATTGCCACTCCGAGCCCATAAAGCCAAAGTCTTGCATCCTTTTCCTGGTTGGCAAAATAGCTAGGAACTTAGTGAAACTTCCTGTAAAAAGATGACCCTCTGGTTTCAGAGTGTGTACACACGCACACACACACACAAAGCTCCTTTCCCTGGAGGGTAATTGATGAATGCATATATGATAGTTTTAAGTCATCCTACAGCGTAGCAAGTCTGCATGCTAAGTCTCTTCAGTCGTGGCCATCTCTGTGTGAATTTATGGACTGTAGCCCACCAGGCTCCTGTGTCCATGGGATTCTCCAGGCAAGAATACTGGAGTGGGTTGCTGTGCCCTCCTCCAGGGGATCCTCCCCACCCAGGGATTGAACCCATGTCTCTTAGGTTTCCTGCTTTGGCAGGTGAGTTCTTACCACTAGAGTCATCTTGGAAGGCCCAAAGACTTTAAAAATGGGTCCACATTAAAAAAAAAAAATTAAGAAATTCTTAAGAGCTCCATTTATCAAAGCCCCTGAATCTCATTCTAGGACATGCATTCACTTCATAGACATTTACTGGGTTCTATTCTGAGTGTCAGGTATCCCTTTTCATATTCTTTTTAAAAGTATCTTTATTTATTTATGTGGTTGTGCTGGGTCTTAGTCGTGGCACACAGATTCTTCAATCTTCCTTGTGGCATTTGGGATCTTGGTTGCAGCGTGAAGGGTCTTTAGCTGTGGTATGTAAAAACTCTCAGTTACAGCAAGTGGGATCTAATTCCCTGACCAGGGTTGGAAACTGAGCCTCCTGCATTGGGAGTGCAGGATCTTAGCCACTGGACCACCAGGGAAAGAGCCATATCCTTTCCTAAGCTGTTAAATCAAGTGGTTCTTCCTCTGAGGCTCTTTATTGATACATTGAGTTCTTCTTGAGTCTTCCAGCCCTCTTAGGACTTGCCTTCTCCTCTGAATGCAATCCACTGGTGGCTCAGTTGTAAAGAACCTCTGTGCCAATGTAGGAGACCCAGGTTGGATCCCTGGGTCAGAAAAATCCCCTAGAGAAATGAATGGCTACCCACTCCAATATTCTTGCCTAGAGAATCCCGTGGACAGAGGAGCCTGGAGGGTTACAGTCCATGGGGTCTCAAAGAGTTGGAGACAACTGAGCACTAGATTTACTCACTTATCGATTCACTAAATGATTGATAGAGATCCTGTAGGTGTTGCAGAGATAATGGTGAACAAGACAGAGAAATTTCCCTTCTAGCTGAGGGAAGGTGGGTCCTTGACTTCGAGGGCTCAGAGGGATGGAGCCCTGGTTCCCTTGATTCCTGAAAATGGGTGGAGTTATTCCCTCCTTAATAGGACATTACCCATTAGGGCTTAAGCATGACCTTGCTTGTTCTTCAGGCACTGACCTCAGGTGGTGGGAGGACATGGGAAGATCAAGTGCTTCCAATGGGTGTTTCTAACCCACGGGATGTTGTGCATATGTACCTATAGGGACCCAGATCAACTGTGACCCCAAAGAAAGTTGACGTCAGAATCCCTGTCCTGCCCACCATTCCTCCTTCACGGCCTCTAACCCCAGCCCTGTGAAGTTCTGTGTGTGTGCTCAGCCACTTCAGTCGTGTCTGACTCTTTGTGACCCCATGGACTGTAGCCTGCCAGGCTCCTCTGTCCATGGGATTCTCCAGCAAGAACACTGGGATGGCTTGCCATGCCCTTCTCCAGGAGAATCTTCCCGACCCAGGGATCAAACCCGGTCTCCCGCATTGCAGGTAGATTCTTTATCATCTGAGCCACCAGGGAAGTTCTAGCAGAAGCCTAAGAGGCTCCTAAAACAGAGGTATCATTAGAAGCTCAGATCTTAACTCCACCACTGAGAACCTTGAGCAAGTTTCTTTTTAATTGGAGTGTGATTGCTTTACATCGCTGTGTTAGTTTCTGCTGATCAACAGAGTGAATCAGTCATACGTATACACATATCCCCTTCCTCTAAGGCCCCCATCCCACCACCCCCCATCCCACCCATCTAGGTCATCACAGAGAACCCAGCTGACCTCCTTGTGCTATTCAGCAACTTCCCACTAACCATCTGTTTCACATGGTGCATATATGTCTGTGCTACTCCCCTCAATCCGTCTCACCCTCTCCTTCCCCCCATTGTGTCCACAGTCCATTCTCTTATGCCCGTGTCTCTGTTCCTGCCCTATCTAAATGATTTCATCAGCACCGTCTTTCTAGAGCCCATATATATGCCTTAATGTACGATATTTGTTTTTCACTTCCTGACTCACTTCACTCTGTATGACAGACTCTAGCTTCAACCACCTCAGTTCCAAGTACAGTAAGAAGGCAAACAGTAACTCACAAGCAGTTTCCAGCCTCTGCTTGCATTATATTTGTTAACTGTGAGTCAAGCCAACCTCAGAGTCAAGGAATAGAGAGACAGATAATAAGGGAAGAAACCAAGAGCTCTCCTTGGAAAGGTGTGTGCAAACAGGGCTGAGGTAGGTCTGTGGCCGTATTTGGAATCCACTTCCTCTCTCTTGGAAGCAAATCATTCACTGAAGGGAATGATATTCTATGAGGAGGTCTTTCTGTAAGCTGGGTCTTCCAGCTAAAATTGTCGTTGTTGTTTAGTCTTTCAGTCGTGTTAGACTCTTTGCAACCCCAGGGACTGTAGCCCACCAGGCTCCTCTGTCCATGGAATTCTCCAGGCAAGAACACTGGAGTGGGTTGTCCTTGCCTTCTCCAGGTGATCTTCCTGAGTCAGGGATCAAACCCAGGTCTCCTAAGTTGGCAGGTGAATTCTTTACCACTGAGCCACCTGGGATGTCCTCCTAAAATTATCCTTTATCATTAAGTGCAATGATAAGGGACTTCCCTGATAATAAGGGCTTCCCTGATAACTCAGCTGGTAAAGAATCTGCTTGCAATGCAGGAGACCCTGGTTCGACTCCTGAGTGGGGAAAATCCCCTGGAGAAGGGAAAGGCTACCCACTCCAGTATTCTGGTCTGGAGAATTCCATGGACTATGGGGTCACAAAGAGTTGGACATGACTGCGGGACTTTCACTTTCACTTCACTTCATTAAGTCCAAGCCTGTAGTCTCTCCTTTCATAAGTGCGGCCTTCTATTTACTTTATACCTGATCATCCTCCTTATCTTTCAAAGTTTAATCAATGATGCTAAAAGAGTTTTTCTTTTTCTTTCAAGTGTAATGTCAGCCCAGAGGGAGGGTAGTCACGTGCCTCTAGTGACACTGAGCATCCTCAAGATAAGAGCCCACATATCTCAGGGGAGCTGTGCACACCTGCCTGATGGAGCCTACACCAACGGTGTTCTGACAAGTGTGTCTAATTCTGAGCTTCCTCATAGCCCTCCTGTTGGGAATCTATTTGCTTTGGATCAAGAATGCTGGTGCCTCCAGCTTCAACATCACACTCTTCTTTCCTTACACATCAGCTGGTTTATTTTAGAGATCACTTGAGAACCTCATACATTAGTTTTCCTGATCCTGTGGGCACCAGTTGATGCTTCCACTGGCTGGTGGAGGCACAGATTATGAGAGCTGTGGTAGAATAAGGGAAGTTCTGTGGTTTCTTCTTTAAACTAAATGGTGCTCAATTAGAAGTGCAGAGGGCTCAAGACGACAGGCAGGCAGAAATAAGCCTGAGACCCGCCTTACCTACTTTGTGGATACATTGAGCTTTGAAACCTCCCATTAGTAGATAGACAGGTGACTGTGAGAGATCCTAGGGCTGGGTTCTCCTACTGCCATATTAGAGTTCAGAAAACTCCATTTGTGTGCATTTGATTGCAGACTTGCAAACTTTATTGTCCAAAAGCAGAAGTGTGTCAAGTCAGTATTTCTATTTGAAAAGCAAAGTCCACTCAAATTGTTTTTCTCTTCACTGGACTTGGGGACTCTGCCCTGATTTTGAGGCTTCTTGCTCAGTGGATGGGTTTGAAGCATTCTTTTAAGCTGTTGACTGTCAATCACTTTTATATAGTTGTCACTTGCAGTATGTCACCGTCAATAGCAGACTCGTAAAGCTTGCAGATACTCATTCTCACTCTGACATGCATAACTCAATTGAGCTCGGTTTATAAAAAGAATCTAAAAATACACAAATTGATGATTAGGGAAAAATGGCTTTCTGAAAGGATCCTTTATTTAATGCACAGGAAAATAATTCCTGGAGATGAATAGTCCTGCTAACTCACTTTTTCATTTATTTCAAATCTATCAAGACTCTACTAAGTATTGGTGTCGGTGTTAAAAATGTTGAGTGAAAACCAGCAAGGAATCTGTAACCTTGAAATGTACAGTGTGGTGGGGTTAAGAAAGGAAGTTAGATGGGGGAACATCAAATAACCTCAATACAAAAACTGTAATTATCATCTGAGATAAACATTCTAAAGAAAGGGTACCAGAAGAATCGATGCTTTTGAACTGTGGTGCTAGAGAGGACTCTTGAGATTTCCTTGGACTGCAAAGAGATCAAACCAGTCAATCCTAAAGAAAATCCACCCTGAATACTCTTTGGAAGCACTGATGCTGAAGCTGAAGCTCCAATACTTTGACCACCTGATGCAAAGAGCTAACTCATTGGGAAAGACCCTGATGTTGGGAAAGACTGAAGGCGGAAGTATAAGGAGGTGGCAGAGAAAGACATAGGTGGACAGCATCACTGACTCAATGGACATGCATTTGAGAAAACTCCGTGAGATAGTGGAGGATAGGGAAGCCTGGCGTGCTGCCGTCCATAAGGTTGCAAAGAGTTGGACAGGACTTAGCGACTGAACAATAATGGGAGGTGATACACAGCTGATCTCTACTGAAGGGTTGCTCTGGGAAGGGAAGCCAGGCACTGGGCTCATTGTTTCATAGGCGTCATACCTGAATCTTTTCATTCTTTCGTCTGTTCTGTTCAACTGTCCACATGTCATTTAGCCCCGAACTCCAAGGTACACGGCTGTCCCTCCCCTGCTCTTTCCACTGCCACACCTTAGTCCCAACCCCCGATGTTGCCACCTTTGTGACTGTGACAGCCTCCCTCCTGGACTCTTCAGGATCTGTGTTTGCCCTCCTCCAAGCCATTATCCACGTAGTAGCCAGCATCATTTAAAACATAAATACATTACACACCTGTGTTCATAATAGCACTATCCACAGCAGCCAAGGGTCCATCAGTGGATGAATGGACAAACAAAATGTGGTCTCCACGTGCGGCAGGGTACTACTCAGCCTCAAGAAGGAAGGAAATCCTTCCATAGGCTACAACAGAAATGAACCTTGAGGATGTTATATTAAGTGAAATAAGCCAGTCACAAAAAGACAAATACTGCAGTAATCCACTTAGACAAATTATTAAGAGTTATCAGGTTTATAAAGATAGGAAGGAGAATGGTGGTTAGCAGAGACTGGGATCTCTTTGGGATACCAAAGAGAGAAAGGGATATTTTTATTTACTTGGTGTGAGACTTCAGTTTTGCAAGATGAACAAGTTCTGGAGGTCTGTTGACAACCATGTAGATACACTTAAGAGAACTGAACCATATGCTCAAAAGTGGTTAAGAAGGTTTGAGATATATATCAGAAATCAACCCTGAATATTCATAGGAAGAACTGATGTTGAAACTGAAGCTTCAGTACTTTGGCCTCCTGATCCAACGAGATGACTCATTGGAAAAGACTTTGATGCTGGGAAAGATTGAGGGCAAGAGAAGGGGACGACAGAGGATGAGTTGGTCACTTAGCCTCACTGACTCAATGGCATGAATTTGCACAAACTCTGGGAGATAGTGAAGGACAGGGAAGCCTGGCAAGCTGCAGTCCATGGGGTTGCAGAGTCGGATGTGACTTAGTGACTGAACAACAATAGCATGTGTATGTGTGTGTATTAAAAACATGTATTTAAACCACAATAAGAAAAAAATCTTCCAAAAATTCCATAGATCAATTCAATTATTCCCCTTCTTCAATGTTGTCCTGTTATGCTTAGAAAAATAACAGAAACAATCCAGACCAAACCAAAGCAAAAACGACTGTGGCCCATAGGCTTTCAGAACATCTTTTCCCTGCCTGCCTACCTCAAAGACCTTTCTCTGCAGTCTGTTTCTCCTTCACTCTGCTCTAGCCCTTGTCTCTTTCTTACTCATTTTAAAACGTGTCAAGGTCACTAGCACACTTTGCATTCATTCATTCTTCAAACCACCCACTCTTTCACTAGATTCACAGAATGAATGTTTGCTACATTTTAAGGTGTAAATTCAATTTAAAGAAACATTTGTCAATAAGAAGGAGGAGGAGGAAGGAGGAGAAGAGGAGGAGAATAATAAAGATGCTGATCACGGTTGTTATCATTAATATTATTAATTTTAGATGCCTCACTTCTCAGTTTCTCATTACTAAGGAGTGTAGAGTTTCCCTTTAACAAGATTTTACTTGAATGGCATTCCGAATGGCACCATCCGTTTGGATGAGATTTTTAACGTCTACCACTGACCTTGAGAAGCGACTGATTTTCTTCCAAAAATACGACAGATGTTGTTTGTGTTTGAAGGTTTCCAAGATATTTATATAGAGAGAGTATTCCAGTGAAATCACATGGTCTGGTAAAAGGTTTCATTGGGGCTGGCCAGGGGACTTAAGATTTAGTAAAAGCTGAATTCGAGGAAATGGGAAGTAAACTGTGGCTCTGATGGTGAGAGAAATGGCGTGAATGATGGCTCGCCAGCTTCAGACAATTGGCTGCGTGAGTTGGGGGCATCCTTGTTCCTGTGCTGGAAGCAGATGTGTGACAATTGGCTACGTGAGCTGGGGGCATCCTTCTTCCTATGCTGGAAGCAGACGTGTGACTGTAATTTTCCTGGGGATGCTCCCAGTTACAGAAAGCTTCTGACTCTGATTCCCTATTTCTCTATGCACTCTTAGCAAGACTCCATAATGAAAGGCTTCCCAGGAGGCGCTAGTGGTAAGGAACCTGCCTGCCAGTATAAGAGACATAATGAGATGTGGATTCAATCCCTGGGTCAGGAAGATCCTCTGGAGGGGAAAGGCATGGCAACCGACCCCAGTATTCTTGCCTGGAAAATCCCTTGGACAGAGGAACCTGGCGGGCTACAGTCCATAAGGTTGCGAAGAGTTGGACACAGCTGAAGCGACTTAGCATAATGAAAGGACCTGGAGATTGTCATACTTCAGAGAAGACGAAAGTGGAAACAGATGTGTTCTCATTCTCATTATAAAGGTTTGTTTTTTATTAGCCCCTTGGTCTCATGTGGCTGGCATTGAACAACCGTAATGGAACCATCATTGGATTCTGCAGGCAGATCTGAAAGCGGCTTTTCAGGAACTTCAAGTTGATGTGTTTTTGAGATTTGCACGGCTTTTGTTCATGGAAGGTCACATGCTATGCCACAGAAGCCGACTCCCGCTTTCCTCATGCAAGTCAGCTCTTGTTCTGGACAACACGCAGAGTCCCTGACCTGCCTGAGTCCCTTTCCTAAGAAACTCGTGCTGTTGGTCACAGAGGGGACCAGGTGAGGGACAGCATGCGCAGGTGACAGCACGCTATTATCATTCATTGGTTCACTGACTCCCTAAGAAATCAGAGTCTATTGCATTTCATGTGATGCCGAAGTCAGTAAGGATGAAAGCTCACGGGTTCCTCTGGAGACGCGGTACCAAATGAATTTTAATGGTCTCGATCCCTCCCACAAACCCAGTTGGATACTCTGTTAGGCAATAAAGTTTAAAGGTTGGAGAAACTCCAAATCTAAGCCCAGAGAAATCTCTGCTTCTTTGTCCCAGCCTATGAAAAAAAGAAAAAGAAAACCAATTCATTGCCAGTACCTGGCAGGGATGCTGAAGGTTTCTGTCATTTGTTAAGTAGCATGACACCCTTAAAAAGCTTTTTGTGTGCAAAAAAAAGAAAAACCAAGACATGTCCTCTTTAATGCTCACTGGTTGCTGACTGATGATAATTTGGGCTGTAAAAGTCGGGGAGTCCTCTGAGCCCTTCCATGTGCTGCTCTTCTCTTGCCCTATCCTAAGCTGCAAGATGAAGTTGAAGGGTAGATTTTTATAAAGCACTGTCTGAGTTAAAGACAGCTGGGATCCCAGAGGTTAGAGGGTGTGAGTTTTTGTTCGGTTGCTAAGTCTTGTCTGACTCTTTGTGACTCCTTGGTCTCCAGCCCACCAGGCTTCCTCGTCCTTCACTATCTCCAGGAGTTTGCTCCTGTCCACTGAATCGGCGACGCCATCCAGCCATCTCATCTTTCACCCCCTCCTCCTCCTGCCCTAGCCATGGGTAGATAGTGGAAGCAAAGTCCAGAACTCTTGCTGGCGTTACAGTGGATTGAATGTTGCAGCGGTTCATGTTCCAGGGACTACCCACGAGACCGACAAAGAGAAAGATGAAAGAAGGATAGAAGACTGTGATTTTAAAGTTGTCAGTACCAGGTCCTCAAGGGCTTTTCAAGAAGGAGAGAGATAGAGGCCAGTATAACCTGATTGTGGGGGAATTTAGAAACATACAGTCTTGAAATCAAAATGAGTGTTCACCCCTGCAGAGGCAAGGAGCCCATGGAAACGAACAACTAGCATTGCTGAGAATAATTATTGTCAAATTGAGTCCATTGTGAATAATCATCGGAGATATTTGTCCTGGCGAGAACCAGCACCAAAGAGAGAAATTTAATATTGACTGACTCCCTTGTGAAGAAAGAAACCTTTAGCTTTACTAAAGATGGAAGCGTTGGTAATTTGCAGGTAGAATGCATCAGTAAGATACACCATAGAACATCATGACAGAAAATTTTTTTGAGAAGCCATTGTCTAGAGGTGATGATTCAAATTCTGCCCATGGCTTTTCTCTGTATAGAAGTGTCTGGATTCGAAGTCAGATCATTTTTATTGAAAATATCTTGATTCTGCAGGAAACCAGAGAGTCTACTGAGCTCTTTCTAGAAGAGTCCATCCTGTGAAGTCCATGGGCTTGTGATCCCATTTCACAATGACCAGGTCTTCTCCAAAGACTTTTCTTCACCAGTCAAAGAGAACAGAGGTGCTCATCTGTGCATTTCTTCAACAGAAGCATCCATTACAGGGTTTTTTTTGGAGGATAATTGCTTTACAATGTTGTGTTACTTTCTGCTGTACTATAATATCTGTGACTCCCCATGCCTGCAGAATTGAGGCCACATCATCTCCTTAATCTACCTGGCTTCTCATCACATTTCTGAAAACGTCCCCTGCTCCGTGTGTGTGTGTGTGTGTGTGTGTGTGTGTGAGAGAGAGAGAGAGAGCCCATGCCACCAAGCAACTCTCAGACACCAGGAGAGTGTCCAAAATTCAACTCAATTCTGACTCTGCCTACCTGGAGATAGCATCAGTTTCCACAGGTGAAGGGCTCAGCCCCGCAGACCATACCCCCACTACACAGACTTCAGATGCCCATCTCAAGTCCAAGTTTGTCACATGTGCTGCTGATGGACTGGCTATAAATCGGAAGTACCTGTGACCTTGATTAACTTGCGAGAGCAGCTCACAGGACTCAGAGAAACATTTTCATTCCTAGATCTCTGCTCTGTAAAAGGATATAACTCAGGAAGAGCCAGATGGGACAGGGGCATGGGGCAAGGTAGGGGGAAGGATCTGGGGCTTACCTGCCCCTCCAGGTGCCACACTCCCCGCTTTCCACATGTTCAACAATGAGGAAGTTCTCTGAACCTTGTCCTTTGGCATTTTATGGAGGCTTGTTACAGGAGTATGTGGGCTCAGTTGCTCAGTCATGTCTGACTCTTTGCAACCCCATGGACTGTAGCCCTCCGCGCTCCTCTGTCCATGAAAATTTCAAGGCAAGAATGCTGCAGTTGGTTGCTATTTCCTATTCTATATTACATGAGAGTTGGGTCATACAAGAGGCTGAGTGCTGAAGAATTGATTCTTTTGAATTCTGGTAGTGGAGAAGACTTTTAAGAGTCCCTTGGACTGCAAGGAGATAAAACCAGTCAACCCTAAAGAAAATCAACCTTGAATACTCACTGGAAGGAGTGTTGCTGAAGCTGAAGCTTCAGTACTTTGGCTTCCTGAAACAAAGAGCCAACTCATTGGAAAAGACCCTGGTGCTGGGAAGGATTGAAGGGAAAAGAAGATGGCGGCAGAAGATGAGATGGTTAGATAGCATCACCGACTCAATGGATAAGAATTTGAGCAAAGATAGTGGAGGAAAGAGGAGCCTGGCAGGCTACAGTCTATGGAATTGCAAAGAGTCAGACACAACTTAGAGACTAAACAGCAACATTACATGACATAGTCATGATTGATTAAATCAGTCATCACTGGCAATGATTCAGTCTCCAGCCGTCTTCCCTCCCTGAAGGTTGGGAGTTGAGGTACCCCAAGTTCCAACCCTCTCATCAGGTGTTTGGTTTCCCTGACAGCCTGTTCCCATTCTTAGACTGCCTAAGGGCTTTCCGAAAGTCACCTCACTAACATCACAAAAGATGCCTTTATTGCTCCTATGACAGGAAATTCCAAGTGTTTCAGGAGCTCTGCCAGGAGCAGGGTAGAAGATCAAGTGCATGCCTGCGTGCTAAGTTGCTTCATTCATGTCTGAATCTTTGAGACCCTATGGAATGTAGCCCACCAGGCTCCTCTGTCCATGGAATTCTCCAGGCAAGAATACTGGAGTGGGTTGCCACTTCCTTCTCCAGGGGATCTTCCTGACCCAAGGCTCGAACCTGAATCTCTCACTTCTCCTGCATTGGCAGGTGAGTTCTTTACCACGAGTGCCATTCCTTTCCAGGTCGCAGTCATGATGCTCAACTAGTATTGTCTTCAGTGTGCTTGTATGTCCTGTTTTCATTATCTGGAATGCCTCCTTCAGCAAGTCAAAGCTCCTTGCCTTCCATCCCAGTCTTTACTTGGACAAATTCCACTCTCTTTTGATACTTAGCTCAAATGTCCGCTCTGCAAAATGTTCCTTCATTCTCCCAAATAAAGTGAGCTTATGGACTCTCTATTCTTTTCATAAACCTCTACAGGAACACCTGAGTTGTTTATTTAAACTTCCAGGCTTCAAATTTCAGCTCTGCCTGGTACCAAGTGGGTGACTTTAAGTAAGCAGTAGTAAGCCTCGGTTTCCTCATCTTTGAAATAGACATAGACTTCAGACTGACCTCATATAGTTACGAAGATAATAAAACAGTGATTGTAAAACACTTAACAGCACTCATCAAACAATACCTGCTGCTGTGTTGTTATGATGATTTTGGGTGTATGTGCTTAAGAGTCTACAGTTTCAGAGTAAGAGATTCTCAAGTATGAAGCTTATTTATTTTTAGCACCCAAACACTGCACAGTGCCCAGTTCCTAAGTAAAATCCAACGCTTTCATAGAATTGAAAAAGACACCTTTTCACTAAAAAAGGCTCTGGAAGACAGCGTGTTTGTTGTAATGATGTTGGTTAGTCACCACCAGTAATTTGGGAGCAAATCGAAAATTCTTCTTTTCTCCATTTTCATCCCCTGGAATTTGATCATTTTGATTAGAAATGCATTTTTTAGTATTATATATATAGTAACCCGCCCCCCCCCCCCCACCAAGTTTAAGAGAAAACTTTTCCTCAGCAGAAAATCGTGTGGTCTTAGGAAGACGGGCAGATGGTGGTTAACATGGGGATGCTGTATCTGAGAAAGAACCCTGATCTTTGCATATCGAGACCTTCTAGTGAAAACTACCCTCTTCCCCCCACAGAACATCCTCTGGGGTCAGAGAGAGAGGACCAGGCTGCATCTAGAGCTCTAAGAATCTTTTCCTGCTTCTGAGATACTGACATTATATTCATTTTAGTCCGTCTATCCAGATAGTGACACAGAAATGTGCAGACGTGTGTCCACTCCAAACCCATGTGACGAGATCACTGGCTCTTTGTGGACCAGTTCTTAGCAAGAAACTTGCCGGCACGAGCCGGTTCCTAATTGAAGTCCTTGGCTAGTTTCTGACAAGCCACTTCACGGAAGGGCGTGATGATGTATGGCCTTCCCCAGCTCCACCGCATGCGTCTTGACACCGCCCGCATTTCTGCATATTCAGTTTGCTCTCATCCAGAAATAACTATTCTCCCTTCACCTTTAGCATTCAAGGTTGCGTCCTGATCCCCATACATCTGTGTTTAGGGCAAAACTGGAGGGTCGTCAATTAATCTTATGCATGACAGTTAATTACTCCCTCAAGCCTCTTTTTCTCCTTTCGCAGCTGGACAGAGAAGTGAAGAGCTCTTACTTCTGACGGCAGCTTCACCCCGAAGCTGACTGGCTTCGATCCTGACTGGCTTCTTTTTGGCAGCCTTTGCTCTCATGCCTTCACTGCTGAAGTAGGAGGGGATTTGAGGATTTATGTTCAAGGAGAATTTAGAAATGCTTTATGTTTCAGAGAGTGCTTGCCCTGGACCTTTCGGACTTGCGACTCAAAAAAAAAAAAAAAAAAAAAAAAGCTCACACACACAAAACCCAAACAGGGCTCTGTTGCTGAAATACAGCAACCACTTTTTTATCCCCTACAAACTCCAAAGCCTGTCTTCAGCCATAATGGACTTGACTTTCAAATTATCCTCCTCATCTTCTGCCACATCCCTTTAAGCCCACAGTGTTTTCTTTTCAAGGACTAAAATTTTAGCTTGTTTTCATTGGTGACCGCTTTAGTTTCCAATTTTTTTTAAGTACATGACCATGGATTGCCCAGGAAATACTTTTCCTGTAGGATCTCGGGCCCTAACATTGATGATGATGTTGATGATAATGGTGATGAGGACCGTTTTACATTTAGAAGATATGAGACCCACTAGGTTGAAATGTGATGTCCTTGATGCCTCACTGGTTTCGGTGAGTTCATTTTTGTGTCTGTTGGACCAATTCAAATCATAGATATTCCTAAGGTCTCTTTTCTTCCCTGGAATGTTGCTGTTCCTGCGTTGGATGGAAAGATGGATTTGTCTGTTAGGATGTCTGTGAGAGTGAGATTGATAGTCAGCCATATGGTTGGTATTTGATGTGTCTTGATTAAATTGAGGGTGGTGTGGTCCAAATGCCAAGCACAGTTTTAGAAGGAAATGGTGGTTAAGATCTTTATCTGGCTTCAGGAGAACAAAACAAAATCATTGCAGATAACATAGCTGGGGAATGAGAAAGCTGATGGGTTCACTGTTTAGACTCAACCCTTCAGTGGGGCATCAGCTGAGGGAGTCATTCAGAAAGGAGCAGAGAACCAGCATTGGGCCAGGTGATTATCTGTGTTATTTAAATTAATTTGTTTCCAGTTTATAGATGGCAATACCGAGGCTCAGTGATTTTAGACAGTTTCTCAGGGTCCCTCCCAGAGACCTGACTCAGATTCAAAATCATGCTTCATTTGCTACTTTGCTCCTTTTCAAAAATGTTCAGCTATCCTGGACCACCCATCAGGGAGATGGAATTCAGCCCAATCCCATTGCCTCTCACTCTTGGGCCTCGCTGATGCTGCTCTAGTCTTTGCCTCAGGCTGTCTGGAGCCCCTGCCCTTTGCAGTGTCCAGCGCCCTACTGATGTGTGTGTGTGTGTTTGTGTGTGTGCACGTTAGTCAATCAGCTGTGTCCGACTTTTTGGAACCCCATATCTCCTCTGTCCATGGAATTCTCCAGGCAAGAATACTGGAGCCACTTCTTCCTGACCCAGGGATCAAATCCTCGTCTCCCACATTACTGTCTGAGCTACTAGGGAAGCCCAGGAATGTGTGTACATGTGTATATACCTGATGTGAAAAACCAACTCATTGGAAAAGACCCTGATGCTGGGAACAATTAGGGGCAGGAGAAGGGGGTGGCAGAGTATATGATGGTTGATTGCCATCATCAACTCAATGGACGTGAGTTTGAGCAAATTCCAGGAGATAGTGAAGGACAGGGAAACCTGGTGTGCTGCAGTCCATGGGGTCACAAAGAGTCAGACACAACTGAGCAATGAAACAACAACAATAGCACGCACACACACACACACACACACACACATATATGCACTTTTGTGTATATGTGTAGAGTTTGCATTTATACAATTTGCAGAAGTAGCAGAAGTTGTGCCTCTTCCCTGAAGCCAGCAGAAGCAAGGATGCCATTTGGCCAGAGTTGAAGCTCACAGAAACTCAGATTTTTGTCCCTGGCTTATCTCCTGGAAGAGCAGGAAAATTAAGGGGAAACTCTTTTCTCAGTGGGCTATCAAGGACTGTGAGAAGATGGATGCTTTTTATTCCAGTGGTTTATTCCAACCTTTATTGCTTTATCCCAACCTTTTTGGCACCAGAGACTGATTTCATGATAGACAAGTTTTCCTCGAACTGGAAAGAGGGGAATGGTTTAGGGGTGATTTAAACACATTTCATTTATTGTGCACTTTATTTCTATTATTGAATCAAATGCCTCATCAGGCATTCAATCCTGGAGGTCGGGGACCCCAGCTTTATTCTAACTGCTTGCTCCCTTCTGGGTGAGAAGCTACTGCATACTGTATGCGGGTATAAAGTAGAAAACTTGATTTGCCAAACCAGTCAAGCGCCTCTGTTGCCAAGAAGGGAGGGAGCTGTCTCTGTCACTGATCCTTTGAGTGGGATGAATAATCCCTGCCCTGGGAAGAATCTGTGTCCAATGCAGGAAATGCAAGAGATGCAGGTTTGATCCCTGGAGGAGGAAATGGCAACCCACTCCCGTATTCTTGCCTGGAGAATCCCACGGACAGAGGAGCCTGATGGGCTACAGTCCACGGAGTTGCACACAGTGGGACATGACTGAGTGGCTGAGCGCACACAACACGGTTGATCCACAGTCTGTGGACACTTGGTGAAAATTCTACAGTGGAATTGCTCAACCAGTCTGCTATATCTGTAGACCTATTTGGTGATAAGCAAGAAAGAGTGGCTTGGGTCACTTAAGTAAAAAGGATATACAGACCCCTGTGGATTGAAGGGGAAGGTGGAGACTGGGCTGGAAGAGAGCAGGGACCAGGGCAGTTCCAGGGGCCTCGGTGGCAGGAGCCCTGCTGAGTTCTGTCTTGACACCATCAGAGCAAAGAGTGAACTCCATTAATTTTCAGCCTCTGAGTAACCTCATTGGGTCACATGCCTGCCCTTTGATTTGGGGAGACTGAGACATCTGATTAACGCTCCCGCCGACCTCTGTGCAGCAGGGCAGCGGGGATCCCCCCAAAGGAAATTGGAATCCTATTATCAACAGAAAGCAGACAGATACTGCTCAGAAAAATAATTTTAAAATCTCAATAAAATAGCCATGGATACCCAGGGTTAATAAGAGTGTAGGGGAAAAGTAATTCTAAAGCCACTAGAGAGGTGTCAGCTGGCATACACTTTTGGAAGGGTGATTTGTCAATTTGTATCAAAGCCTTTTCACCATGTTTAGATCCTTTAACCTAGTAATTCCACTTTGGGGAATAGAGAGTTTGTAAGGCAACAATCAGGCAGGTGGGAAACATGGGTATCCTAGCTGTTCAGTGTGGTGTCTTTCAGTAATTGTGAATAAGTAGAGACAAAAATATCTAACAGTGGAGTATTGGTAACATTATAGCAAGTAGAAATCATGGCAGGGAAACTTACAGGCTGTGTTAGTGTCACTTACTGGTCAAGGAAGAGGTGTATGTGCATTTTAAAGAACGGATTGAGGGCAGGAGGGGAAGGGGGTTTCAGAAGACGAGATGGTTGGATGGCATCATAGACTCAATGGACTTGAGTTCGAGCAAGCTTCGGGAGACAGTGAAGGACAGAGAAGCCTGGAGTGCTGCCGTTCGTTCAGAGTACGACAGAGCTGAGTGAATGAACAATAATGTGTTAATTTCTCAAGCCTGGGACATCTCTCTCACACTTTCCACTATTAATTATATTTCTCCTCCTAGTTTAATTTTAATTCAACATTTCCTTGTTTTCTTTCTTCTCTTCCCTTCCTCTCCTTTCTTTTTCTCTTTTTTCCTCTCCACACCCTTTCCTCCTCCCTCCCTTCCTTCCTTTGTTCCTTTTTTTCTCTCTTTCTTCCTCCCTCCCCCTTCCCTCCTCTCTCCTCTGTTCCTTCCATTCTTTCTGCTTTATCTATAACACCAGCAACCATGCATGTTAAGGCCATATTGTGTTTCCAAGGGGAACTTATGAGCTAAGGAAGCTTTCTGGGTGATTATAGCCTTCTTTGGATGAATCTCATGTGTGTGTGTGCATGTGCACAGACACACATGCAGATGTATCCTAATTTTTGAAACTTGAATTTAGATATGCTCCCTTAAATATCAATCATCTTTATCTCCTTGAAAATTACTAGCCTTAAAAGTAAATAGTGAGAAGTCTTCCTGTTGTCTGAAAGTGGAGGGGTTAAGATTGGAATTTGGAAAATCAATCCTTATCTCTTGCCCATTTTCATCCTGTGTCTTGGTCTTAAATTACTGGAAGGAGAATGGCCCCTTTGTTGGACTCTTGGACATCTAAGCCCAGGAATTAAGAGTTCAGCTCCTACGTTCTCACCAAGGTTATCGACCAGCTTCTGCAAAGCTAAATATTTGTTTTCTAATGAAAGTGGAAGGAGATTTCAGCAGAGTAAAAATGCCCTTGCATCTAGAAAAAATGGCATCTGTTTTCTTTGAATCAATTCCCAAAGATTATGCAGTACATTTTAATGGTGCTCAGGGGACCTATAGTGTGTGTGTCTGAAAAATGAGGATGAACATTCCCTACATCCCCTAAGAAGATAAACCTCTGCCCCGCCCCCAAAGAAGAGATCATGAAGCAAAGTGTTATTAATCCAGACGTGATAGGGAATGCCGTATTTCCAGAGATGATACTTGTTAAAATATTGATGGTAATCCACCTTCCCATCTTGGATTAATTTTGACCCAGCCGGGCCATTCATCAGAAAATGCGTAATTCCATTCTATTTGGAGGATTTTTGAAAAAGAATATTTATGAAGCCATCAACTTTAGTCAATGAAATAGGACAGTTAAAAGACTACAAAATATGTCTCAGCTTGGCACAAGGAGAGTGATTCTGGATAAAGCTGTTTTTACTAATTTAGCTGATGGGAAGATATGGGGGTGGCTTATAAAGTTACCTATTCAGGAATCACAAATTGCCTGGGGGATTACATAAGTAGGTTAATAGTAATAACAAGGTTAATATTTAACTAAGGTTAAATAACCAGACTGCCAGTAAAGAACCTAAGAAAAGGTATCTTGAAAGTTACCCTTAAAGGTACTTGAAAGTCAGTTAAGGATATTTGTACTTAAGTGAGAAACAGAGGGTGGCTCTTGAGGAAATTCATGTTTAACAGGAAACACCTGTGTCAGCTGATGACCAGATGAAGAGGGAAAAGGAAGGGAGGAATAGAAGGGGGAGGGAGGAAGAGAAGAAAGAATCAGAGGGGTTAGTGACGCGCTGAGTACAGAACTTGAAAGTCAGGTGCAGATGACACCAAGACCTCCATCTTCGCAGCTGGACAAAAAATGGAATTAAACAGTTGGAGGTGCCATTTTCATCACTAAAATAACCAAATGTTCACCCCCTTGGACATGTGATGGGGTAAGAAGATGAAATGAACATGTGACATTGACTTGAAATGAACATCAGTGAATGCCCACCTCACCCATCCTTCATGGCAGATCCTTCAAAATGCATCCTTTTCTCTTTGTCTCCGTCTTTGCTCTTTCTTCTTTGGTGAAGACTGTATGAAGCATTATGCTGGAAACAGACCAGTTTCCTTTGGACATACTCTATCCCAGCAGCTCAGTATGTCCTACAAAGGATCACTTAGAAGCCCCCTCACAGAAATGGAACTTCTGGCAGAAAGCTTAAATAAAGCATCTAGTTTCACACTGATCAGTGAATTAATCCCCATGTTAAAAAGGAGGGGCTCTTGCCCTGATGTTTCTGCCACTGATCGTTGAGTAATTGAACTTTGGATCAACCATTATTATTAGGACCAGTGGGACCCTTGCTCTTCTCTGTATTAATACCAAGCACATCCACTACTGTTGTGAAAGTCTCTGTCATAATTTATCTTAGTTGAATCACCAGCCAAGAGGTTCTACCAGTGTATTCACCAGTCATACTGCGTGACTTTAGAATGTGGTTGCTGGTAGTACAGTAGCACTTATGTTTGAGCCGTGGGCTAGATGCTTCACACACACTATCTCATTTTTGCTGTTGTTCAGTCATTAAGCTGTGTCTTACTCTTTTGCGACCTCATGGATTGCAGCATGCCAGACTTCCCTGTCCTTCACTTTCTCTTCAATTTGCTCACACTCATGTCCATTGAGTCAATGATGCCAGCCAGCCATCTCATCCTCAGTGGCCCACTTCTTCTCTCCATCTGTCCCAGCATAAGGCTGTTTTCCAGTGAATCAGTTCTTTGAATCAGGTAGCCAAAGGATTGCAGCTTCAGCTTCAGCATCAGACCTTTCAATGACTATTCAGGGTTGACTTCCTTTAGGACTGACTGGTTTGATCTCCTTGCTGTCCAAGAGACTCTCAAGAGTCTTCTTCAGCACCACAGTTCAAAAGCATCAGTTCTTCGGCTCTCAGCCTTCTTTATGGTCCAACTCTCACATCCATACAGGACTACTGGAAAAACCATAGCTTTGACTAGATGGACCATTGTCAGCAAAGTGATGTCTCTGCTTTTTAATATGCCCGTATTGGGAGGGCTTATGTTTGCTGCCCACAGGTGCTCCCTCAGAAGGTCCAGGATACATGCAATTCAGGTTCACACCTGTGCCTCTTGTACAAACATTGACATTGCAGAAGAGTGTCTGCACCTGTAATTCAAGACTCTACTTTATCTAGCTTCATCTTCCCTGGCCGCCTCCTTTCTCAACCCATATCTGAACTCTATTTCCTCCTCATGCATCCTGTGTGACCTGCCATGTGCTTTCCTTGTTCTTAAACGTCCTCCCACTTAACCTTAAATCGTTCCATGCCCAAAGACTGCAAGAGTCCTGCCACCTTCAGAAAACCTTTCCTGATTTACTCCGTTGGAGTCCCTCCTTCCCCTTCTTCTACCTATACCCCGATTCTCATTACGGGGTCACTCTCTTCCCTTCTCCTTTTAAGTTTTGTTTAACTTTTTGGCTGTGGTCAGTCTTCATCGTGGCTCTCAGGGTTTCTCTAGTTGCAGCGAGCAGGGGCTACTCTCTAGTTGCAGTGTGTGGGCTTCTCACTAAAGTAGCCTCTCTTTTTGTGGAGTGCAGGCATAGTTGCCCCATGGCACATGGGATCTTCCCAGACCAGGGATGCAACCCATGTGTCCTGCACTGGCAGATGGATTCTTAACCACTGGACCACCAGGGAAGTCCTGCTCCCCTTATCTTTTAACTGTCTTTATCCCCCCTCCCCAAATTGCCTTGCACCATTATAGTTGCTCAGTAAACATTCTGCCGCTAATCTCCTTGAAATATCCAGGAGGCATGTTGCATGCAGTTCTCTGAGACACCTAGACTTCTACTTTCCAAATTCATGACGTTTCACTCATTAGGAAATTGACAAGCTGCCTAACTGTTTGAACAGTCTCCAGCACGTTATAAATGTTTGGATTAAACCCCCATCAAAGCAGAGTCACTGCAGAGCCAATAAAAAAGTGACCTTGTCTTCCCCCTCTTTATTTGCATGTTTTCTACAGTCTCATCTCCAAAGACAACAGGAGAAACTGGTGAACAGCTGGGGACGGGAGATGTCCTTCACACATCCTATATTTGGAACTGGTAGAAATAGCCACTATGATTCTGTGTGTGTTCCACAGGATAGATGTGATTTGAAAATTTTATCTTGGTTGGGAGTCCCTTGATAGCAGGGCCTTATTCATCTCAGCATCACGTGCCCGGGGTGAGTTGCTCAACCACAGTATGGAAAGCTGTTTGTCCAGGAGAGCTGTCCTTTGTCCTGGAGGATGAACAGTAGCAGCATCCTTGCCCTCAACTGACAAGTTGCCTGGAGCACCCCTTCCCCAGGTCGTGCCTATGAAAAATGTCTTCAGACCTCACCAGTATCTCCTGCTGAGAGAAATTACTCCTGGAAGCCATGTACTGATATGAGATTTGGACAATAAAGAAGGCTGAGCACTGAAGAATTGATGCTTTTGAACTGTGCTGCTGGAGAATACTCTTGAGAATCCCTTGGACAGCAAGGAGATCAAACTAGTCAATCCTAAAGGAAATCTGTCCTGAATATTCATTGGAAGGACTGATGCTGAAGCTGAGGCTCCAATACTTTGGCCACGTGATGTGAAAAGATCCTGATGCTGGGAAAGATGGAAGGCAAAAGGAGAAGAGATGGCAGAGAATGAGATGGTTGGGTGGCATCACTGACTCAGTGGACATGAGTTTGAGCAAACTCTGGGAGATAATGAAGGACAGGGAAGCCTGGAGTGCTGCAGTCCATGGGGTTGCAAAGAGTTGGACAGGACTTAGTGACTGAACAACAACAACAAAAATATGCTCCTGGAGGGTCTTACCAGATGTTTATGAATGGACGTGTAAAACTTACCAAAGTTTCGACATTACCAATTAGCTTGTTTTCTGCCCATGAAGAGCAATAAACCCATTTAAGCAGGAACTTAGAAGAAACGCGTTTTACTCAATACCTAATTAGTGGGTAAAAACTTTCTGTAAACCACCCCAAAATTCCTGTTTGCACCTTTTTACAGACTTAAAAATGTCATGAAGGTGGGACTTCCCTGGAGGTCCAGTGGTTAAGAACCCACCTTCCAATTCAGGCAGTGCAGGTTTGATCCCTCGTTGGAGAACTAAGATCTCACATGCCTCGCAGCCAAAAACAAAAAACAAAATATAAAACAAGCAATATTGTAACAAATTCAATGAAGGCTTTAAAATGGGCAACATCAAAAAATATTTTAAAAAAATATAATGAAGCTGTGTTGCTCTGGCTGGAACCCAAGCCGCATAACTTGGCATTTTCAAAAAAGATGCCATCCAAGTGAGGTTATTTGCCTGGTAAACCATTTTCTAGGTAAACACATATTCCAAGGGTTGCAAGCTCTTCCACCGCATCAAAAATACTTTATCCAAAACAAAACTCGAGTCCTCAACTTTCACTTGGAGTATAATCATCACAGGGAGTGAGATGTATGTGTATTGAAATACTAGTCCTTAATGAATTATTGCTGAGTGACTACCTAGACTTCGCAGCACAAGTGGAAGTGTGTGTTTAAAGTCCTAAAAAAATACCCAGTTGTATTAATACTTGAGAGTCTAAATTGCGTGTCTTAGTGAGGTCTTTTTATTTCACAGTTTTACTGAGCACCGTCACCAGCCTATGGAACAGTCTTAGCTCAGTGGGGTATAAACATAAGCTGGTTTTCTTTTTCTCTACTCTCTGCTCCCAGCTCTGCTGGGTTGCATATTTCCCTCCCCTCCCCCCTCCATCCTTTAATAACATCTTAAGGAGATTTTTCAACTTTCTGGTTACTTTCAGTTATTAGCACAGTCTCAATTGGAATTCATGCCTGTCGTTTTCTCTTTTTAAAGCAACATGTTGTTTTTGAAAATTCCTTCTCTTTTTCTACTAGTCAAACTTGCAGCTCTAGAGCCTGAAGAGGTGAGGGGCGTGTTTTCCCTCTTCCTCTGCAGCCTTCTTTTGTCTTGGATTGGAGAGAGGATGAGGACTTTGTGTGCCTTTGGGGCAACAAGGAAGAGACTGGGTTCTGGCTCTCAAGCTGTAAAGTGAAGTTGTTAAGTAGAGTTCCCTGAGCAATGCAGTATAATCTCATTAGCTATCTTTTTTAATATTGGGCTTCCCAGGTGGTTCAGTGGGAAAAGAATCTTCCTGCCAGTGCAGGAGCTTCAAGGGATGTGGGTTAGATCCCTGGTCTGGGAAGATCCTCTGGAGGAGAACATGGCAGCTCACTCCAGTACTCTTGCTTAAAAAATCCAGTGGACAGAGGAGCCTGGTGGGCTATATAGTCCATGGCATCGCCAAGAGTCAGACAGGACTGAGTGAGCATGTACTCACACATCAGTGGTGTTTATGTATCAATCCCAGTCTCCCATTCCTCCCACCTCCCTTTCCCTCTCTACACCTGTGTCTCTATTTCTGCTTTGTAAAAGCAGTTATCTATACCAGTTTTCTAAATCCAACATATATGTGTTAATATACAGTATTTGTTTTTGTCTTTCTGAGTTTACTCCATATAGCACTCTCTAGGTCCATCCAAGTCTGTGAAATGACATACTGTAGCTTCCCTGACGGAGAAGGCGATGGCATCCCACTCCAGTACTCACGCCTGGAGAATCCCATGGACGGAGGAGCCTGGTGGGCTGCAGTCCATGGGGTCGCGAAGAGTGGGACACGACTGAGCGACTTCACTTTCACTTTTCACTTTCAGGCATTGGAGAAGGAAATGGCAACCCACTCCAGTGTTCTTGCCTGGAGAATCCCAGGGACGGGGGAGCCTGGTGGGCTGCTGTCTATGGGGTCTTACAAGAGTCGGACACGACTGAGGCGACTTAGCAGCAGCAGCAGCAGCAGCAGCTTCCCTGATAGCTCAGTTGGTAAAGAATCCGCCTGCAGTGCAGGAGACCCCGGTTTGATTCCTGGGTCAGGAAGATCCCTTGGAGAGGGATAGGCTACCCACTCCAGTATTCTTGCCCTTTCCCTTGTGGCTCAGCTGGTAAAGAATCTGCCTGCAATTCAGGAGACCTGGGTTCAATCCCTGGGTCAGGAAGATCCCCTGGAGAAGGGAAAGGCTACCCACCCCAGAATTCTGGCCTGGAGAATTCCATGGACTGTATAGTCTATGTCGCATAGAGTCAGACATGACTGAGCGACTTTCACTTAACTCACTCACTTGTAGCACAGAGAACTCTGCTTAATGCACTGCAGTGCCGTGAATGGGAAGGGAGTTCAAAAGGGAGGTGGTGTAAATATATATTTTTATAATATATGCACATATGGCTGATTCATTTTACTGTACGGTAGAAACCAGCACACCATTGTAAAACAACTTATACTCCATCAAAAATTAATTTAAAGAATTTATATCGTAATGCCATCTTTCCTGCAGATAAAATTATTTATCTTTGTTATTTTATAATTTTAGAAATACCTTATTATCTCATACTTCTAGTCATAAATTATTTTTATCACTACCTGATTAAAAATTTTAAAGTGTAAAAAAAAAAGTGTTGTTGTATTCCTCCTGCTTCTGATTATTGCAGTTTACCTGGTTTCTCTTTGGCGTATATTCTAGTCCTCTTTTTTCATGATACACAAATATCAAGATACCGCAGACAGACTTGCAGGGACCTCCGAGTCCCTCAGTTTCCCTGTGGAAAATCCATTTTCAGCCAAACCTCATTCAGCTTCGTCCCTGGTGTCTGTTCCAACAACACATCCCGCAGGCCACGCAGGTGACCCTCTAGGGATGCACTGACTCAAGCACAGCCCTTTCTGCTGGAACTATGTCAGTGACAGCCAACTCACTCACGCTTCCTCTGCCAAATGGTAGAATGGAAAGTTCTACTGTTCCCCAGCTCCCAGTCTGTCTAATAGCGTTCCTTCATTCTGTGTTGCCCTTGTGCTTAGCTATGTCCCTCAGACACCCATCAAGTTTGCTGCATCGGCAGGCATCCTACTGGGAAAGAATTCAGATCCCATTCTTTCAGGCACTCCTTGTATTTGCATGGGAATATTACTGCATAAGAAGCTTCCCAGGCAGCTCAGTGTAAAGAATCCACCTGCCAATGCAGGAGACACAGGAGACTGGAGGTTTGATCCCTGGGTTGGGAAGATCCCCTGGAGAAGGAAATGACAACCCACTCCAGTGTTCTTGCCTGGAGAATCCCGTGGACAGTGTAGCATGGTGGGGTACAGTCCAGGGGGTCACAAAGAGTCAGACACAACTGAAGCGAATGAACATGGACACAAACCCTCACTGCATGGACCCTTGACTTCTTGAGTGAGGTGGGGAGCAGGTGCCAGGGGTCTTTGATATATGGTCATTTTTTTGAATATTTATTTGTTTGGCTTCTCAATTCTTAGCTGTGGCAGGCAGGATCTTTAGTTTCCACATGCAAACTCTTAGTTGCAGCTTGTGGGATCTCATTCTCTGACCAGGGATGGAACCCAGGCCCCCTGCATTGACAGCTCATAGTCTTTGCCACTGAACCACCAGGGAAGTCCTGTATGATCCATTTTTCTTAAACCCTCATGCTTATTGCCAGATTCCTCCTGAAACCTGTACCTGTCTTAAGACAATTACATTAGGGACAGACTCTTATGAATATGGGGACATGGTGAAATTTTTTACTTTTCATAGTTTTTATTTCTCATACCATTGGCCTTTGGAAAAGATCTATATTTGGTATATAGAAGCCATTCCCTTCTCCAGGGGATCTTCCCAACCCAGGGATCGAACTCTCCTGTGTTGTAGGCAGATTCTTTACCCTCTGAGCCACCAGGGAAGCCCATATACTACTCAGTTATGGGCTGAGTAGTATATAGCTGAGTAGTTTTTCAGTGAAAGTGTCCTTAATTTTCTGTAGTTCTGTATAATGAATGGCTCCTTTTCAGAGCATATGTTGTATGCTAGCCCTTGTCTTGCCTTTCTGGGAGGTAGAAAAAGTTTCTTGTGGACCCTCACATGGCCGCTTAATGGAGATTCATAACATCAAAAGGGAGTACATGAGAACAAAATAATTGTCCTTCATGTATGACTATCAACCCAGTTGTCAAAGGAGTGAAATTAAACATTGCAGTTAATTACAGGGACAGTCTCAAATTTGTAGACCAGTTAGGGATCATTGGTTGCAAGCAACAGAAACCCATATGCCCCCTGTATTAGCAAAGAGGTGTGTGTATATGTATGTGCTCAGTCATGTCTGACTCTTGTAACTCCATGGACTACAGCCTGCCAGGCTTCTCTGTCCATGAAATTCTCCAGGCAAGAATACTGGAGTGGGTTGCCATTTCCTTCTCCAGGGGATCTTCCCAACCCACGGATTGAACCCCAGCCTCCTGCGTCTCCTGCATTGGCAGGCAGATTCTTTTCCACTGGAGTCACCTGGGTGACACTTTGTCACCCAAACAAAGACAGTACTCATTAGCAGTTACTGGGGAGCTTATAGAGTTGAGAGGAGGCTACACATGCAGTGTGGGGTGGCATGACCATCACAGAGAAATAGTCAGGTCTCTTGTATGGAAGAAATGAATTCCAGCAATGCCCTCTGTCCAGCTGTCATTCTGTTCAGTTTGAGAGCCCAGTAGAGCACTTTCCATTGGCCAAGATCAGGCCACAGACACCCCCTTACTGAATCCACTTCTGGCAGGGAGAACCAAGATCTGGCAGAAGGTGCCTCCAGGAAGCTCCTTATCTTTCAAAGTGGGAAGACAGTGGGCCCATCTGCGGTCTCACCAAGCCTGCACAAGGGGAGGGAGATACCATTCCCCGAAAACAAATCTTGAGTTTGTTAGGAAGTGAATCGGTTGCTGGACCACCAACCAGTGATGATCCGTCCTTCTGAACCCATTTGATTTTTGTCCTCACGCCTGGAGGGCTCAGAGCTGCCCCAGTCCGTGTTTTAGGGCAGCTCTTACCCAGCATTGCCCGTCTTCCCTTTTGTTAGATGTCTGGAGAAGCCTGCAGTCCCCTTCTGCCTCAGGATATATTTATCAGTCACTGTTTCTGTAAGGGCTGCGCTGACCTCTCTGTGCCTCCTGAACGCTTCTCTTCCTCTCACTTCCATCTTCTTCATGAAGGTTATTCCTCCAGTGACATCTGTTTTAGTTTTAGTCAATGTCTCTTTCGTTCTCCAAGTTCCCTCTGGTACCTGCACACCCTGAGCCCTATACTTTTCTGCTATGGATTCCTCTTCTCGCCTGCCTGGCCTGCTTTGAACTCAGTACAGTGAGTCCCCTACCTATGAACCTTCAAGTTGCAGACTTTCAAAGATGCGAACGTGTGTTCACACGCTCAGTCACGTAAGTTGGTTCATATGTCTGGCGTACACTGTCACCCGCGTGTGTCCTCTATGAGTGACTGTGCTTTTGTGGACTTGACTACTGAATAGAGAACAGTGGGGCTTTCCCAGGTGGCCCAGTGGTGAAGAATCCTCCTGCAATGCATAGATCGAAGGACATGCAGGTTCGATCCCTGGGTCGGGAAGGTCCCCTAGAGGAGGGCAGGGAAACCCACTCCAGTATTCTCGCCTAGAAAATCCCAGGGACAAAGGAGCCTGGAGGTCTACAGTCCATAGAGTCACAAAGAGTTGGACACAACCGAAGCGACTTAGCACGCATGCACACATAGAGTACCGTAGTGCAAAGTCTTTATTTCAAGCCCAGAATATCCAGAAGCAAGTGTCTAACAATGGTGATGTAGCCTGTACTGTACTTTCCGAGGTACTGTACTATAAGATTAAAAATGTTTTATTTTTTTTTAGTCAGTTCTGTTCACTCAGTCATGTCTGACTC
This sequence comes from Cervus elaphus, assembly GCF_910594005.1. Lineage (NCBI taxonomy): Eukaryota > Metazoa > Chordata > Mammalia > Artiodactyla > Cervidae > Cervus > Cervus elaphus. The sequence continues at coordinate 20,180,330 of NC_057824.1, forward strand.
TTTGCAACCCCATGGACTGCAGTATGCCTGGCTTCCCTGTCCATCCCCAACTCCTGGAGCTTACTGAAACACATATCCATCGAGTCAGTGATGCCATCCTACCATCTCATCCTCTGTCATCCCCTTCTCCTCCGGCCGTCAATCTTGCCCAGCATCAGGGTCTTTTCTAGTGAGTCAGTTCTTCGCATCAGGTGGCCAAAGTATTGGGAGTTTCAGCTTCGGCATCAGTCCTTCCGATGAATATTCAGGACTGGTTTCCTCTAAGATGTACTGGTTGGATCTCCTTGCAGTCCAAGGGACTCTCGAGAGTCTTCTCCAACACCACAGTTCAAAAGCATCAATTCTTTGGCACTCAGCTGTCTTTATAGTCCAACTCTCACATCCATACGTGACTTCTGGAAAAACCATAGCCTTGACTAGACAGACCTTTGTTGGCAAAGTAATGTCTTTGCTTTTTAATATGCTATCTAGGCTGATCATAGCTTTTCTTCCAAGGAGCAAGCATCTTTTAATTTCATGGCTGCAGTCACTATGTGCAGTGATTTTGGAGCCCCCAAAAATAAAGTCTCTCACTCTTTCCATTGTTAGTTTTTTATATATTATTTGTGTGAAAATTATTCTACTGCAATCAGGACTATATACCTGATTGTGTTAGTTGGGTTGTTGTTATTCAGTCACTAAGTTGTGTCCGACTTTTTGTAGCCCCATGGACTGCATGCAGCACACCAGGCTTCCCTGTCCTTCACTATCTACCAGAGTTTGCTCAAATTCATGTCTGTTGAGTTGGTGATTCTATCTAAGCATCTCATCCTTTTCTCCTTTTGCCTTCAATCTTTCCCAGCATCAGGGTTGGTCTTTTCCAGTGAGTCAGCTCACTGAGTCATCAGGTGGCCAAAATACTGAAGTTTCAGGTTCAGCATCAGTCCTTTCAATGAATATTCAAGGTTGATTTCCTTTAGGATAGACTGTTTTGATCTCCTTGCAGTCTAAGAGACTCTCAAAAGTCTTCTCCAGCACCACGGTTTGAAAGCATCCGTTTTTCAGGGCTTAGACTTCTTTATGGCCCAACTCTCACTTCTGTACATGACTACTGGCAAACCTATAGCTTTGACTATATGAACCTTTGCTGGCAAAGTGATGTGTCTGACTTTTTAATATGCTGTCTAAGTTTGTCATAGCTTTCCTTCCAAGGAGTGTAGTGACTTTTAATTTCATGGCTGTAGTTAGCTGGCTACTTAGGCTACCTTTGTTGGACTTAATGCACAAACTTGACTTAATATCAAACATGCTCTCGGATTGAAACTTGTTCATATGTAGGGGAATTACTGTACCCGCTTGTCTAAACTGAGGTTCTGTTTTCTTTTTTAGTGCATTTACCCTCCCTACTCCCATCTGCCTAGCTCTGCTTCTAGAATGTGTATGTTGTTGAATGTGGAGAAGCAGAGGTCTCAGACTGCCCATGTGGATAATAACAGACCACAGTCTGGCTTCCTGCCCCTAGCATCACCAGCGTGATCACCGGTCACGTCTTTCTTACTCCCTATCCATACAAGGGGGAGTCTCTTGATGTCCCTGAGGAATATTTGCTATTATACAAAGTCATTCTGACTTCTTGGGAATTGACTCCTAACTAAGAAGACTGATCTCAGTCCTGGAAAATTATGTATTCTGTTCTGTCCAACAGACATAAGAGCATCCCTATTGCCTAGGTACCAGCTTGCAGACATTAAAGCTGTCAACACAAGGACAGAATTATTAGAGCCAAAACCCAGAGCTTGATGGAATGGATGCTGAGGGTGTGTTTAGATGAACTATACCCATTCAGGGTTCACGGTTGCCAAGAACAATGTCTTAAAACCATTGGCTGGATTTTTTTTTTTTTTAATTCCCATTGCTTAAGAGATCTCTGAGAATTGTTGCCAAGTCTAATTTATTCACCAGTGTATCTTCCACCTAGGCAAAGGGCCTGGCGCAAATGCTAAACTCATTTTGCTTGAATGAGTCAATGAATGACCCAATCAATCAATTGCTTTGAGCGTCTTCTAAAGGAATCCAGACTTGTATGCATCTCTCAGGCTTCAAGTCACAGCTCTTTGAGTGGGCTCTGAAGGGAAGGCCCTTCCAGAGAGACCTGCCTTCTTCCTCTGGGGCTGTAGCAACCGATGTACATGTGTTTTATTATTTACTGACTATTTTTACTATGCCACGCCCACTCGCTGTCTCCTTCAGTATTCTCTTTTCTGGTATGGTGGCACTATGACTTTTTAGAATCCATTATTAATATTTCTATTTCTTCCTTTTTCCTGTCATCTTTCTCTTGAGTTGAAACTTACCTTTAACTGTCACCTTCTAATATGTCTCTTCTTTTGGCTACTCAAGACTTCTATCTATTTCCCTCTGGGTTTTCTGCAAAATTTAGAGGCATGACCCTTGCCTTTCTGTTATGGAGATGGACATCCAATAAATAGCAAAGATAATCCAGGGATATTTATCACCAAATGCTTAGTCAGTGTTGACACGCAGCTGATTTATAACACAGGACCACAATCTACCTTTAGCAAAACTGCAGACAGAAAATCTTGGATTTTAAAAGTAGCATTGACATATATATGCTTTTTAAAACATTTTATTTTCTTTAGTTTTATATTTTTTTAAAAAATTGGAGCATAATAATAGTCAAAGAACAGTTATACTCTAGTTTAAAAAAATAAAATAAAACTAAAGAAAATAAATTTTTAAAAAGTGCTTCCTTCTTCAGATTTACAGTAAACATCCAGTACAGTCAAGTCTTTCAAAACTTCCACGGTCTCCAACTATGCTTCTAGGGAGGGGAAAAAAAGAATAGATATCACTTTGCAATTTATGTCGTTACCAGCGTGCAGCTGAGTACATGCAATCGACTCCAAATGCTCTGTACATTCTAATGTCTGTCCCCTAGTGTCCTCCCCTGTTGACTTCAAGTTAACGCGTAATATGGAACAGGACATCCCTCATAAATTCTGTATCATCAGAGTAATGTGGCTTTGATGATGTGCTGCATTTTAAATGAGCGCTGTCACAAAAGGACAGTGGGGGGCCCAGGAGGTTTTTGTTTTCTGTTTTTCAATTTTCCTTCTGTTTCCGCCATGTGATGAGTCTAATTATAGTCAGGAGCCCACAGCAGTGTTTCTTCAGCTAGTATGGCCGTGAAGCTCCTGGGATCTGTAGGATACCCCTGGATTTTTGTAGTACGTGTCTTTGTTGTTGTTTTGTAGTCACTTAGTCATGCCTGACTCTTTGCAAGCCCCTAAATTGGAGCCCGCGAGACTCCTCTGTCTGTGGGATTTACCAGACAAGGATACTGGAGTTGGTTGCCGTTTGCTTCTCCAGGGGATCTTCCTGGCCCAGGGACCAAACCCACCTCTACTACATTGACAGGCGAATTCTTTACCACTGAGTGACCTGGGATGCTCAGGATGTGTCTCAGGCCCAATTTAAATAGAAGGGTAATTCAGAAAGGTGAAAGGGACATTGATGATGCAGGAGTAACCAGTGTTGGGCAGGTTCAGTAATGCATCCCCGTGGCTTATTTGACTCATTGGACTTAAATGACGTTTCCAGAATGTTACACACTTGTGGTGGAGAGGAGCATGGCATATCTCAGCTATTCACCGGGAGTGGTTGTGATTTCTTCTGATACTCTGCTCATCAGAGGGGATTTCTCCCTATGCACTGCTTTTCCTTGGGGAACAAACGGACGTGCACTCATGTTTACTCCTGGGAAGTGCAGCTGCAGCTTAGAGAACATGCTGGAATGCAGTCACTTCTTCACCTGCTGTCAGCTAGTGCATCTCAGGCTTTATGACTGGGGAACATTCTTCAGATGCACATGCCGTTGAATAGGTAGGTCTGGGACAAAGCCAGAGATTCTTGCAAGCTTTGGAGTGACTCTGACATGGCTGGCATGTCACACTATGAGTAGCAGATTTTATAGGGTCTGCGTGCATGCTACGTGGCTTCATTCATGTTAAGTGCCTGACTCTTTGTGACCCTATGGACTGTAGCCCATGAGGCTCCATTGTCCACGGGGTTCACCAGGAAAGAATACTGGAGTGGGTTGCCGTGCCCTCCTCCAGGGGATCTTCCCAACCCAGGGATCGAACCCACATCCCTTATGTCCCCTGCATTGGCAGGCTGGTTCTTTACCACTAGCACCACCTAGGAAGCCCTTTATAGGGTCTAACCCAGGAATAACCGTACTTCTACTTAGATGCCTCTGCAGTAGAGGTTCATACAGAGGAGAAAAACAGCAGACGTCAGTATAGAATAGGAAGCCTGAGTTGAGTTGTGATTGTATTATTTCATAGCACAATCTAGGGGCCACTGTTCTTATCCCTGCTATAAGCTGAAGGGCTGTACAGATTTAGTGACATAATCAAGTCACATGGTTAGTAACAGAGTAGGTGGTATAGATGGAATTTGAACTCAGGCAGTCTGATTTCAGAGACCACACCTAAAGGCCTATAGTGACAGAGATGATAAATGCCTTTAGATGAAGTTGATTTGTCTGGAGTGTAGTGTCTAGAGTTTGTCCATCTTCATCATTATAAACCCTAGGTAAATATTACCTGAGTATCTGAGGCCATGAAGCTGTTGAGAGAAGGCAATGTGTTCCAACTGGAGGCCAGCAAATAGCACTAGTTGGATGCTGAAATTCCGAAAACTGTATGTGTGTGTGTGTATGTATATATATACATATATATTTGATGTTATAGAAAGACATATAAACATGTAAGATGGTACAAAAAACCTGAGTGAACTTTTTGGCCAACCTTGTATCTATCACATGAAATCATCGTCTATAATAATTGGCTGCGTGGAGAATATGACATATGGGATGAGATAAAGAAAGGTATATTGTTTTAACTGATAGTCACCAAAGGGAAAATGTGGTTGCAGTGATAAATTAGGTGGTTGGGATTAACATATACCTGCAACTATATATAAAATGGATCTGCTGTTTAGTAAAAGTGCTGTCCTTAATACTCTGTAATAACCTATATGGAAAAACACCTGAAAAAGAGTGGATATATAAATAAGTGTAGTTAAATCACTATGCTATACGCTTGAGACTAACACAGCATTGTAAATCAACTATATCCCAGTGTAAAAGAAACATTTTTTAAAAAGGTAAAGAAATACATATTCTTAGGAACTTTGAGGTGACTTGTAGATTAATCCTATCTTTTTTTGATTTATGCTTTTTCACTTGTTTTTATTCAAGTAAAAGTCATATCACAGAAAACTAGTGATTTATTAAGTGTGTAATCAGTTTCACTTTGTATGTGTACAATGTACACCACCTGTAAACAAGTGGAAATATGCTCAACATCCTTAGTCATTCTAGAGATGAAGATCAAAAACCACAAGGAGATACCACTTCACACCCATAAGGATGGCTATTTAAAGAAAAAAAAAAAGAAAGTAAGAAGTATTGTCAAGGGTGTGGAAAACAGCTTCCAGGGAGGATTTTTAATAAGTTGGGCTTCCGTGGTGGCTCAGATGGTAAAGAATTTGCCTGGAATGCAGGAGACTGGGGTTCAATCCCTGGGTGGAGAAGATCCCCTGGAGAAGAGAATGGCAACCCACTCCAGTACTCTTTCCTGGGGAATCCCATGGACAGAGGAGCCTGGCAGGGTACAGTCCATGGGATTGCAAAGAGTTGGATATGACTGAGTGACTAACACACTCTCAGTACCTGAGAATTCTCAGTTCCTTTAGATGAATGAGTTATTATTGCCTTTTTCTGAGCACATTTTGATTTTCCTCACTGTTTCCTCCAGTTTCTGTCTTAGTTGCTAAATTCCATTCTTTTGTGCCTATTGATGGAGTTGCTATTATAAGAAATGATGCCAAACTTAGTGCTTTAGAATCGAGGGGTTATTTCCTCATCACCATGATCCATTGCCTATTCTTAGCTAGGACCAGGTGGGGAGGTTGAGGAGCCCAGGTACTCCACTCCCCCCTGGCATTCTGTTCACTCTCTCATGTAGCAGGTCCTATATGATTCAAATCAGAGTCCTCCCCCATTGCTCCCTGCATGAGGCTGACTCCTCCAATCCCAGCAGAAGAAACAGATGACAGCTTTTGATGCAGAAAGCGTCTGACCCATGGTGGCTCTCTTCCCTGGCAGAAAACCTCCATTGGAATTTTTGGACACTCTTGCTCCTAGAAAGGTAAGCTATGACAAACCTATATCGCATATTAAAAAGCAGAGACATCACTTTGCCAACAATGTCTGTATAGTCAAAGCTCTGGTTTTTCCAGTAGTCATGTTTGGATGTGAGAGTTGGACTGTGAAGAAGGCTGAATGCCGAAGAATTGATGCTTTCAAACTGTAGTGCTGAAGAAGACTCTTGAGAGTCCCTTGGACTGCAAGGAGATCAAACCAGTCAATCCTCAAGGAAATTGGCCCTAAATATTCAACCCTTCCAATTCATTGGAAGGACTGCTGCTGAAGCTGAAGCTCCAATACTTTGGCCACCTGATGCGAAGAGCTGGAAAAGACACTGATGCTGGGAAAGATTGAAGGCAGGAGGAGAAGGGGGTGGCAGAGGGTGAGATGGTTGGATGGCATCACTGACTCAATGGACATGAGTTTGAGCAAACTCTAGGGGAGAGTGGACAGGGAAGCCTGTGGTGCTGTCGTCCATAGGGTTGCAAATGGTCAGACGTGACTTAGCCACTAAACAACAACGACATAAGTCGCCTCCCTCCTGAGTTTCTGTTGCGCGCTCCCACCCCACCCCCTGGGTCATCACAGCACCGCGCTGGGCTCCCTGTGCCGTCCAGCAGGTTCCCACACGCTCTCTGTTCTCTGCACAGCAGTGTGTATATGTCAGAGCTCCTCTCCCACGCGTCCCACCCCCCTTACCCAGGTCTGCATGTCCATCCTCTCCATCTGCGTCTCTGTTCCAGCCCTGTAAAAGGTTCTTCTGTATCACCTTTCTGGATTCCATATATATGTATTAGTATGCAATATTTGCTTTTCTCTTTCTGACTTACTTTACTCTGTGTGATGGACTCTAGGTCCATCCACATCACTACAAACCACCTAATCGCGTTCCTTTTTATGGCCGAGTAATATTCCATTGTGTATGTGTACCACATCTTCATCCATTCATCCATCAATGGACATTTAGATTGCTTCCATGCCTGGCTATTGTAAATAGTGCTTCAGTGAACTTTGAGGTACATGTGTCTTTTTGAATTGTGGTTTTCTCAGGGTTTATGCCTAGTATTATCCAGATATAGCTTTCAACCCTAATTCTGCCACTTGCTGTGTGTGTAAGCTTGGACAAGGCAGTCACTTCCCCTGTGCCTTCACTTTCCCAAACAAATCTTAAGAGCAGTGCTTATTAGAGTGTCTGCCATTTAAATTAGATTGTGTAGGAAGTATTCAGCACACTGCCTGGCACATAGCACTCAATATTAGTTATTGTTGTTCCTATCTCTGCCCTGGTTCTTTCCCCCATTGTATGGTTTTGATCTGCTTGCAAAATAATAACTGCTTTTAATTTTTTAAACTTCTGTAATTCTTACATTTTTCTTCTAGCTGTTAGTTACCTTTTTACTTCATCTTGAAGTTCATCTTGAACATTTTGAGCCTTCTTGAATAGACAGAGAACCTTTAAGTATAATTTTGAAGGTTTTCTCCACAGGCAGCCAACCTAAGAGTGAAAATTTTCTATTGTTTAGGAGAAAGGCAAGTTTATTGCTTTTAGGTACATACAGAGCTAACCCAGACCCCAGCAGTGTGAGTCCTATGCAGAGCTTTACGTGTTTCTGTTTTTCATGAAATAGAGCAGGTGGCCCTTACTATGCAAAGTGGAAGGATTCAGTGATGCTCGTGTTCAGCCACTAAGTCATGTTTGAATCTTGCGACCCCATGGAGTGCAGTCCAGCAGGATCCTCTGTCCATGGGATTTCCCGGGCAAGAATACCTGAGGGTGTTGCCATTTCCTTCTCCAGGGGATCTTCCTGACCCAGGAACCAAACCCAGGTCTCCTGTTTTGCAGGCAGATTCTTTACTGTCCAAACCACTAGGAAAACCCAAGAGGTGAGCCAAAAGACTTAAAGATAAACTTAATTTTTCATATTAATAATGAATATCTAAATGCATTGACCCAAGGAAAGTTTGTATCAGGCTGTGCAACTAGCATTTCACACCATTGACTGACATCTGGTTTTTGGAATAAACCTAGAGACTTGCAAGCTATGGCTGACTAGAGGGCAGATACTCATCTGTTTCCTTCTTCCTTCTCAAACAGCATCTCACATGGGGCCGGGTTGTGGAGCCGATTAAATTCAGGGATGGGCACAGATTCCCATCACCCTGCTGCTTGCTTTCCTTTGAGCCCGGTGATCAAGGAGCTGAAAGAAGATGCCTCAGTGGGTAACAGCATGATCAGCTTCCCTGCGTGGGACCACGGTCTTAGACACTGGCTCTGTCTTCTCGGGCACCACAATCATCTTCTTTGTAAGACTGTCTGTGAACTTCATTAACCTGCCATTGACTTCCTCCGAGTACATTAATGGGGACCACACAATGTTGAGTCACAGTTTGAAAGGGTGTTTGTCATCACAGTGTGACAGCTCCCTGCTCCCTGACATTCTAGTGTTTATCATCTCTCTTCCTCTGCCTCCTTCCCTGGGCTAGTCCATCCTGTAGCAGTGATTACATCCAAGGCAATTTTGATCAATAGTTTTGCTTGCTTCAAAATGAAACGAGTTCAGTGTTTTAGCAGCTGATGAGAGGTGTTCTCAAAATGTGGTACGTTTTGTACCCCATGCCTTTGATTGAAGCATTTTTTAGGTGGTGAAAAACATTTACTTGGCTTAATGTTTAAAATTCATAGTATGGTGTCTCTTCCCTACAGACTTCTAGCTTATGAATTCAGGAATCTTGGGCGGTGTAGCAGCTGCCCATCATTAAGATACTTGACTGCCTGTGACATCAAAAGATGCAAGAGCAGAAACCCCTTGGACGGTATTCATCCTTATGTATGGACATGAAAAAGGTCTACTTGAAGAAATATTTTCTTTCTTAACGATGATGTCTAGCTCAGCTTGGGACACTATTTCTTTCTCTCTCAGACCTTTCTTTCCTGAATCCTGGGCTTTACACATTTTTATATCTTGCTGTGACTCAAGAAGACCTTTGCTGCTCTGTTTTTCTTTTTTTTCCCCCACTTAGACAGCTTCTGACCTGGATGACTTCTGCCTGGTTAGAGGAAGGCACTTTGGGGGGAAAATATATAGGATTATATGAAACATTTTCCCTGAAGTTCACGCTGAGGCTATTTAAGAAGAAGTTAGGGTCTCTGTTTAAACACTCTCTGTAAGATGAGTTTTTTGAAATGTTACAGCAGGGCCTTTCCTGGGAGGAGGAGTATTTATGCAAGACACTCTGCATGGGAAAAATGAAAGCAATGGGAGGACAAGAGATAAAGGTCACTGGGGGTGTTTGGGACCCAAAGATACAGGGAACACTTTCCTCTTAAGCTTAGAAAGTACCAATGAGAGGGATCATAAAAAGTACCATGACTGGGATCGTTTACCTTGCTAGGTGTAAACATATATAGGAGATGCTTTGCTGAGAGTTGTTTGTCTCTGCATTTCAAGCATTAATAGAATATTGAAAACATAGTTGCCCAGTGACTGCCAAGCTGCTCACTCAGAGAGCAGTGAGTCCTACTTAAGGTTTGCATCCACTTTATGGTACTTTGGCTCCACTTTAAGGAAAGAGAGATACTTCTGGGCCATTATGTAAATGGTGACAAGAAATTTACCCAAGAGCATTGAATGGATTCAAATCAAGAATGTCTAGACAGCAGTAGAAGAGTCTTGCCCCATGACCAATCTGGAAAACACTTGGAAAATATTTGTATACAAATTATTTCTCAGTTTCAATGTGCAGTTTAGATAAATTGGTGTTCTAGGAAGTTCTGTAATTTAACATTCCATAGAAATTTTTACATGTAAATTTAACTCTGTCTTGTTATCACCAATTTTAATGACTGTTCATATTGTGTTTTTTTGTTTTTTGTTTTTTTTTGCTTCAAATCATGTTGTTTCAAATGTTCTTGTCATTAACTTCATGGTTCCCCATAAGAGGTTGGATGCATTTGAGGACCATAAAACCTACAACTTCACTCACTTCATATCAATCCTGTACTAACTGTGTGCCTTTGAAAGCATTCAGAACTTCAGTTTCCTCATTTGCAAAATAGAGATTGTGATACTAATCTCTCAAAAGTTATAGTGAGAAAATATAATGAACTAAAGATGTAATATGCTGAATGATGCCAGGCCCATAGAATCAGTAGTAGAATGTACCCAATGTTGATATTATTATTATTAAGCTTGGTCTAATTTAAAATCAGCTATCTTTGCCCCGTAGCATTATTTGCACATGTCTACTTTTAAGATTATTAGTTAAGGTTTATTTTTTACAGGAGATGTGGAAAGGGGTGATTAAACATAGGTTATTCAGTTTAAACTAAATGGATTTTTTTTTTACAGGCTGACCATCTGTCAGGGAAGTGGCAGAAGGCATTCCAATAGGACTGAGTTGAATTAAATTAGGAGATAAAAGTAGTAATAATGGCTTTCTTCCAAATGATGTCTCAAAATCTGTCCACTTTTTCCTAGACCCACTGTCACCACTTTGATCCAAGCGACCCACATCTGGACCACTAACCTCCTAACCAGTCTGCCTGTTCCGTTGTCTCCCGATCCAATTTTTGTATAATCATCAGAGCAGTCATTTGAATATTCAAATCAGGTCACTTCACCACATCCCTTCCACCCTCCCGGCCATGAATAAAAACCCAGATAAAATAAAAATGGATAAACTTGGCCTGCTGTCCCAACATAATTTGGCCTCCTCTCTCCCCAGCTCTTCCTTCCTGGGGTCTAACCGTCGTCACCCCCATGCTCTGTCCAGTCGCATGTGCTCTTTCTTCTGCTCCAGGGTGCTTCCTGCCACAATCCCCTGCAAGGTCCACTCTTGCACTAAGTCTTAGCTTAGACTTGGCATTGAGGCATTCTCTACCCTCCAATAACTCTCCACCACTCCAAAGATCTCTTTGCGTTATTTTCTTTTTCTGCCTTATTCCCATTCCAGTTTATAACTGAAGATTTGTTATTGTGGTTTCTCATTAAATTGCTTACCACTCTATCCCTGGGACCCATCAGAGTGGCTTGAATACAAAAGGCTTTTGCTATGTGTTACGCCAGTTGAAACTCACGGCATCTTTGCAAGGAAGGCGTGGGCCCTACTGTCTCAAATGTATTGGTGAGATATATAGTCTAAAGCTTAACATGATACAGGATTAGAAGTGGAAAAATTGGGTCTGAATCTCAAACTTCTGATACCAAACCCAGGGCTCTTTCAGCTTGAATACTGTGCATTCCTGACACTATCTATTATGGTCTGTGTAGTAATTGACTCTTGTTGGTCAAGATTGGGCCATCTTTCATAAAGCACTTGAATAAGCATTCTCACTGCATACATATCACCTGCCAAACATTGTCCTAGATATAGCCCAAACCCTTTCTCATCTAATCTGTTCAAGGATCCTGTAAAGTATTAGTTTTCTTGGGCTGCCTTAACAGAGTACCATAAACCAGGTAGCTTAGCACTATACAAATTTATTAGATCACAGTTCTGGAGGCGTGAAGCCTACAGTCAGGGTTTCACAGGGCCGGTGCTTTCTCTGAAACTTGTAGGGAATTTTTTCCTTGCTTCTAAGTAGCTTCTGACAGTGTGTCAGCAATCATTGGCATTCCTTGGCTTACAACTGTATCATTCCTATCTCTGCCTCCTTCATCACTTGTTATTCCTCTATGCCTTCATATCACCTTCCCTTCATTTGCGTGTGTGTCTGTGTGTCCAAATTTTCCCCTGTCTACAAGGAGAGCAGTCATTAGATTAGGGTCCACTCTAATTAATGATCTTGTTTCACTTATATACATCTGCAAAGACTATTTGCAAATAAGGTCATGCTCACAGATAAAGAGGGTTAGAAGTTTAATGTATTGTTTGTCAGGGAACACAATTCAACTCATTCCCTTTTCATAAACAGAGCCATAAGCTCTCTAAGGCACCCAAAGTTCCACAGCTTGCAACTATGGCATTGCCAAGGTCAAATATAGATCAGTGCTCACAAGTCCATGCTTGGTTTTTGGGCCAGGTGGGCAGATTTCAAGCCCTAAAATCAAAGCTTGGTCAAATGGACTCAATGCCCTTTGAGCTTGGTGAGGGGCAGCAGAACTTTGAAGTGTCAGTGTCTGTGTTTTATCAAGAGGATGTCTGCCTGCTAAGTCGCTTCAGTCGTGTCCAACTCTGTGCAACCCCATGGACTGTAGCCCTCCAGGCTCCTCTGTCCATGGGATTCTTTAGGCAAGAATACTGAAGTGGGTTGCCGTGCCCTCCTCCAGGGGATCTTCCCAACCCAGGGATGGAACCCCAGGTCTCTTACGTCTCCTGCATTGGCGGGAGGATTCTTTACCACTAGCAACCCCTGGGAAGCCCAGCTCTGCATGCAGAAGCAGAAATGTATTCCTCCTGTGCCCTACTCTACTGCATTTAAAATAAAGCATCTGATACTCTTTTAAAGGGAGACAAGCCATCCTTCATTTTAATTGGTGGGGGAAAATTCGTTATGAAGGATTCTTTCCTGCGAAGAGTTCCCTAAAGTTGGATGAAGTATCTGTGTTGCTTTCACTCTCTTCTCTTCCCAGGAATCATTACCAGCCCTGGCTGATGATTTATAATGGCATCCCTAACAAATTCCACTGTTGGTAATGACTACTTATTTTTCTATACAAATGGTTTTTGCTCTCCTTCCTGAGGACAATTAACTAAAGGAACTGGTCATAAATTACTGATGATGATCAGTTTGTCAGAGATGATTGTCTAATGGTGCCATCTTCCATAGTAATTAGATAAAGTATCTTTAATTGCTGATAACAACAGACCAATTGTGGTAATTTTTTCTCTTTTTTTGTGTGTGGAGATATAAATATCTCCACATAAGAAATCTTCCTGGAAGTCAGGCAGAATAACACTCTCTTTCCTTCTCTTGTACATGTGTTAGTCACTCAGTCATGTCCGATTCTTCGACCCCATGGACTGTAGCCCGCCAGGCTCCTCTGTCCATGGGATCCTCCAGGCAAGGATACTGGAGTGGGTGTCCATTCCCTTCTCTGGGGGATTTTCCCCACCCACAAATCGAACCCAGGTCTCCTGCATTGCAGGGAGATTCTTTACCATTTGAGTCACCAGGGAAGCCCCCTTTCTTCTCTTAAAGGAAGAGGAAAGGAAGAAACACTGATCATTTTCGGGTTTCCAGAAATATAATAAATGTGACAGCTTTTCGAGGTTTCCAGTAAGAAGACTGAGCTTTCTAAAGCAGAGATCAGAGAAGAACTACTCTTGGACACATTTCTTTTAGGCAGGAAGCAGGAGTCCTTCCTGGTCATGTTTGATTCTCCCAACCCCCTGAGGATCACGTCTCTCGTATTTGCATCTAAACCTTGGCCTTGAAATGTGAGTTCTTTGAACTCTGGAAAGAGATGGCATCTAGATCACAGGGTTTCTCACAGCTGGGATGCTTATTAAACCCCAGACTATTTCTGTGTGTCGGCCTGCGGTGGGCCCTTAGCTGGGATGAGAAGAGGAGAGCTACCTTAACACACATGGATGGGACGGTCTCTTTCTCACCAGGTTTTATTATCTCATGGTCCCATCACTTCGTGGCAAACAGTTGGGGGAAAAAAGGGAAATAGTGACAGACTTTATTTTCTTGGGCTCCAAAATCACTGCGGATGGTGACTGCAGCCATGAAATTAAAAGACAATTGCTTCTTGGCAGAAAAGCTGTGGCAAACTTAGACAGCATGTTAAAAAGCAGAGACATCACTTTGAAAAAGGTCCGTTTAGTCAAAGCTATGGTTTTACCAGTAATCATGCATGGATGTGAGAGTTGAACTGTTAAAAAGGCTGAGTGCCAAAGAATTGATGCTTTTGAACTGTATTGCTGGGGAAGACTCTTGAGTGTCTCTTGGACAGTGAGGAGATTAAACCAGTCAACACTAAAGGAAATCAACCCAGAATATTCATTGGAAGGACTGTTGCTGAAGCTGAAACTCCAAATCCTTTGCCCAACTCATTGGAAAAGATAAAGATGCTGGGAAAGATTGAGGGCAAGAGGAAAAAGGAGTGACAGAAGATGTGATGGTTGGATGGCATGACTGACTCAATGGACATGAGTTTGAACAAACTCCAGGAGATGAAGGATAGAGAAGCCTGGCATGCTGCAGTCCATGGGGTGGCAAAGAGTTGTACATGACATAGTGACTGAACAACAAGAAATCTTATGGATAAGTTCAATCGAACTATTCATTGGTGTGGAAATTGCAAGGACCTTTGTTAACATCCTATAAAGAATATACATATTTTACATACTGAAGGGTGGCTTATATTTAATCCAGTGTAATGTGTCACTTTTCTGACATGCTTCTAACATTATTGGTCTCTGGTTATTGCCTTACTTTGTTTATAATCTTTCCATCTCATAGCTATTTTTTGTTCTTTGAAACTTTTTTTTTTTTTAAGCTAGATGGTAGCAGCTGTCAAACAGGCTATGGGGTCTGAATCATTTTGGCAGTTCAGAAAACAGTGCAGTGCTTCAAAGAACAGAGCTGAGGATTCCAAACTGAAGTGAATTGGAAGTTGCTCAGCTGTGTCTGACTCTTTGCGACCCCGTGTACTGTAGCCCACCAGGCTCCTCTATCCATGGGATTCTCCAGCCAAGAATCCTGGAGTGGGTTGCCATGGCCCCCTTCCATCTTCCCCACCCAGGAATGGAACCTGGGTATCCTGCATTGTGGGCAGATTCTTTACTGTCTGAGCCACTAGGGAAGCCCGAAGGTGATCATCTCACCGAACACGTGGAGGAAGTATGCAGCATCTCTTGCAGCTTGGTCGTTGTTGTTATGAGAAGGAAACGTATAACCAGTGCAGAATGAGAATGCATTATGTCACAGGATATTTAGGAACTAATTTCATCAGGATTCTTTCAGTGCAAAAAAGGTTACTAAAAAAAAAAAAAAAAAATCAAAGAAGCTTAATAAAAGAGAAAAACTGGGCCGTGGAACTGGACAGCACGAAGAGGTGGGCTTCAGGCATTTGCTGTTATTATTGTTGTCCAGTCACTCAGTCGCGTCCAACTCTTTGTGACCCCATGAACTGCAGCACAGCAGGCTTCCCTATCCTTCACCTTCTCCCGGAGTTTGCTCAAACTTATGTACTTTGAATTGGTGATGCCATCTAACTATCTCATCCTATTTCTCCCCTTTCTCCTTTTGCCTTCAGTCTTTCCCAGCATCAGGGTCTTTTCCAGTGAGTCAGGTCTTTGCATCAGGTGGGCAAGGTATTCATGGTTGAGGCTCAAGGTTTAATAATGTCACCTGGGCTCTGCTTCTCTCTTGGATCTGCTCGCCCTTTGGTGCCAGTTTTCCATAGGCTTTGGCCATCTGTGTTCTCTGAAAAGTTGACCTCCTTTTGAGGATACCTCTGAAAACCTCAGGGAGGGCTCTGATTGGCTCCTTTGAATCATGTGCCCGCTTCTGAACAAATCCCTCCACTATAGGACAGTCTTTTCTGATTGGCTGGTCTGAGTCTCATCCTTATTGAGTAGAGTCAAAGGGGAGAGGTGTACAGCTCCACCTAAACTATGTAGATAAATATACAATAGAATAAAGGTATTGTCCCAGGTAAGGGATATTGTGTAGGTCTGAAAAGAAAACAAAAACTTTGAAAGAAAAGAAAGAGGCAGTTGCAGGAGCTCCGTGGTGGGCAGTGGTTAGGACTCAGTGCTTTCACTGCCATGGGCACAGGTTCATTCCCTGGTTGTGGAACTAAGATCCTGCAAGCTGTGTGGCATGGCCAAGGGGTGGGGGGGGGAAAGGAAGAAGTAACAGTTTCAAGTCCACCTGAGAAGTCTGTCACTCTGAACTTAATGTCTGAATGTAAAACATTGCTCTCAAGTGCCCCTAAACTAAACGCTTTTCTCTTCTTCCTGCCTGAAATCCCTGTTCTATCGCCCACCCCACTTGCATTTCTGACTGTTCTTCGAAGTGTTAGCTTTGGGACGCTGAGTCGTGTCCCACTGTTTGCGACCCCAAGGACTGTCGCCCGCCAGATTCCTCTGTACATGGGAATTCCCAGGCAAGAATAGTGGAGTGAGTTCCCATTTCCTCCCTCAGGGGATCTTCCCATCCCAGGGATTGAACTTGCACCTCCTGTATGGTCAGGCAAATTCTTTACCACTCACACCACCTGGGGAGTCCAATACAATAGCGTATATCTAGGAATATCATCTGTTTTATGCTAAACATAGCAAAACATATGATATGCTGTTAGGTAACATATATTGAACTCTTTTTTAAATTAAAAATAAAAATGATTTGTTTATCTAGAGAAAAAGCATCAGCCGCTCCCCTGTTTCCTGAGGGTTGGCTTTTATTGTTATTTATTTTGACAGTTCGGTGGCAGTGACTTGCAGTCTTGGTTAGAGCCTCGCTCTGTAATCCTGTGGAATGTCCCTAGGTAACGAGATGTGCCCACTGGTCATGGAAGTCAGTTCTGTTAAATAGGGAGGATTTTATCTGTCTGAATGAATATTTCCAGGGCTCCTCTCACTCTGCAGATTTGAGATGTGCACAGGCAAGAAGGGTCATTGCCATAAATCAATAGCTGCCATGAAGCCACCGATTTAGAGGTGACAGCAGCTTCTGGGTTGAAACAAAGATCGTAAAGTGCAGGCAGAGGTGGCAAATACCAAGAATAATATGTGGAGTGGATAAGAGCATGTTGTGAACATGTATCAAGTGAGGATAGGAAAAAGAATCTTTGCTCTTTGTAGATGTTAACTAATTGATATTGGCAAGATGGGAAAGGCAGAGCTACTTGGTAGGATCTGATGCCACATACATCAATTCATGTAGGCATATGTACCTCAAACCCAGCACCCGAATCCAGCATGTCCTTCAAGTCTTAGCTCAAAGGCTGTGCATGCTTAGTCACTCTGTCATGCCCAACTCTTTGTGATCCCATGAACTTAGCCCACCAGGCTCCTTTTCCATGGGGATTCTCCAGGCAAGAATACTGGAGTGGGTTGCCATGCACTCTTCCAGGGTCTCTTCCCAACCCAGGGATCAAACCCAGGTCTCCCGCATTGCAGGCAGATTCTTTACAATATGAGCCACCAGGGAAGCCCATGAATACTGGGGTGGGTAGCCTATCCCTTCTCCAGGGGATCTTCCAGACCCAGGATTCAAACTGGGATCTCCTGCCTTGCAGGATGCTAAGTCCTCCTTATTTTGTGTTGCTCATCTTTATGCTACTCACAGGTTGCCATGGAAGTGATAGCTGAAATTGTGAGAGTAAAGAAAGGATGATAGGAAAAAAAGAGAAAAGATTGCCTTAAGGAAGGACCACTTGAATGAGTGGTTGGAAGATGAGAGGATAGAAGGGCTTCAAGAAGATGGTCAGGGAGGTGTCACGTGAAGCTGACCAGGCCAGTGTCATGAAAGGTTGAGAGAATTTCACAGAGATGGCAGCTGTAGGGGGTGTCAAATTCTGTAATGAATTGGTGGATTAATAAGAGTCCCAGGACTTACATTCCAGGAAATCTATTTTATACACTTTATACAATTCTGCACCTAAATCATTCCTAATAATTAAGTGTGAGTTCCCTGAGAGCTGGTTCCAGGTTTTATTCATTTCTGGATCTTTAGGGTCTGGCAGACATATTAGGGACCAAATAAAAAAAATGTGTTTGGAAAATTGGAGTGGATGAATGAGTGGATAAATGAATGCTGACCTTAATACAGCAGTTTAACATCTGTGCAAAATAAAACTTTTGAAGTGTTAAAGACGAGGTTAGATAGCGGGACGATGGGCCGCAAGAAACCATTCTAGATCCTTGGAAGCTGTGCTGCAATAGCCTGCCCTCGGTTCCCTTCTGAGGAAGGACCAGTGAGAAGGAAGCAGAGCAGGAAGGCAAAAGGGCAGTGATCAGATTTCCGTTCACTTAGCCTGATGTTTTCAGGGTTCTGATCCCATTCGTATGAAGTGTCCAGATGAGGCAAATTTGTGGAGACAGAAAGTAGATTCATGTTTGCCCCAGGCTGGGCAGAAGGACAGTGATGAGGAGTGACTGCAGGTCTACAGGGGTTTCTTTCTGGGGTGATAGACATGTTTTCAGATGACATCGTGGTGGGAATCGCAGGGCTGAGTACACCTAAAATGATTCATTGTTCACTTTGAACAGGTGAATTTTAGGGTATAGGAATCATATCTCAAGGAAGCTGCTGCCTTTAAACCTGCAATCAAAAGCTGTTAGCTTCTTAATGAGAGAAATCCAAATTAAAAGCTGTGACCGAATGGGCTTGCTGATACTCTCCTGATGTGTTCAGACTTACCTGTCAGTCACTGATGGAGGAGAAACGCCTGCAGCTTCCTTCCTCCTCTGGCCCTTCTTCCTCTCCCCCATTGTCTGCACACTCCTGAGCCTCATTACTAAGAAAGAGGACCAGAGGGCACCCTTTATATCAGCTGGGAAATGTGAAAGATGGCTCAGGAGACTGAACTGAGTGTGCGTGGTCGTTTCCCCAAAGTAATCAATCCGATAAACCATTCCTTCTTAGAAATGGAGGAGTGAGAAGATGGGGACCCCTGGAACTGTGCCTTAGAGGATTTCTCCACGTGGAAAGATAGGGCGCAGGAGGAAGTGTGCCCCACCCCCATCTCACACCCTTATGTCTATTAATGACCTCCAGAGTAACAAACAATTTGTTTGTTAAAAAATGATGAGTTTTTGTAAGATTTGAGCCCAAAGGAGGCACCCTAGGGAGCAAACTCTTAGTGAAGAAGAAAGAGTCGATCAAGGCCAATGTCACTAAACCCCACCACTGCGCCATTGATTCCTGGCCCTTTGCTGTGCAGAGGACACTTGCCCCAACTCTAAACTATAAGAATCTTCTCTTGATTTGCATGGGTAAGTGCAGCTTCTGAGAGCTTTCCTAGATCTGTCCTCTCATGATAATGTGAAGAGGGCCAGGCTGTAATTTTTACCTTTTCCAGAAGTCCATTTATTATGATTATTCCCGTCTCATCATAAATACTCTTTTAAAATCTGGAGTTCCAGAGGAGGAGAGATGTTTTCATCACTGCATATTGACTGAGATCCAGTTATACAAAAGGTTTCTCTCGAATTAATTTGCTTTTTCCCAAAACCTGATTGGTTGCACATGATCAATAGTTACAAAAACCATTAATAACAAAGGTGGCACAGTAAAAGCAAGATGTATGCTATGAAGTATGGCCTCTGACTGTATGAAGGGAAGAAGTCCAGTTCTTCATGTATTGAAGGCTATCACCCCCTCTGGGTGTCTGTACATCTGTGTGTGTGTGTGTGTGTGTCTGTGTGTGTGTTACATAGAGACTTGTGTGAATTTACATTGACATTTAACAGATTTCACTACGCTAGACATTTCATCAGTTCTAGAGGCAAATGCCTAGCTCACTGCCTGGTTCTTAGTAGATCCAGCCTATACTTTACATATAGGCTACCTATAGGCTTGGAGTCATAGAGATTCAGAGTATGGGAGAGTCGACTTTATTAATTCAGGCATTAGCGGATGAAAGGCCCCGTCATTGAAACCAGCTACATTTTTGTCCCGGTAATATCATTCTTTCTTTGAGGCATTAGAGAGTTTGGAGAACAGCACAGCTTCCCATGGCCTTCAGAACTGTAATTTAAATCTTTTATCCCTCCAGAACTCAGGACATTTAATTTATCGTGATTCATAAAAGACCAGTAATAAACCCGGTCTTTATTTAAACATGGGCGGCAGTGAGTTCCCTTTGTAAGAATCCGGTGCTCTTTATCAAGGCTTCACTATCTACTTATCATGGATCCTGTGTGTGTACAAAAAGCCATCTTTGTCAGTCAGGGGGAGATTTTATTAACTAAAGGTTCATTTGTTCTTCAAGTGACACTATCTCTTTGGAATTACCAGATGTTGTTCAAACTGTGCTGCCTCGCCTTTTATTCTGATGATGGCAAATGTTGAATGTGGTGAATAAATATTGAGCCCTGTCCTCGGTCATCTTAAATAAATGTGATAAAATGAAAACATGCGGCCGCCGAGGTCTCATTTGTTCCCAGGAAGTCTGCAGCATGTTAAGGCACATGGACAATGAAAGGCAAATCAGCCATGCACTGGTGTTCTGTTATGAGATGTTCTTGTCATTTTCTAGATCCCATTTTAGATTACTATTCAGGGAGAGAGAAGGTGGCATGGACTTAAAGGTTGATATGGTCCAATCGCAGAATTGTGTTTTGTTAAAATTGTAAAATGTAGACAACTCAGTATATTGTGGTGGTCTTCCTGAGAAATTTGCATGCTAAAAACAAAACAAAATAGTGGCCAAAAATAAGTTAGTGGGAAATTTCTTGTGACTTGGATCCAGAGGAGATGAATGCAGATCTGTACATGGACGCTTCTTGGCTCCTGCGGTTAGACTGATGAGTGTCTTTTGAGGAGGAGTGGACTTCCCAGGTGGCGCAGTAGAAAAGAAGACACTTGCCAATGCAGGAGACACAAGAGACATGGGTTCGATTCCTGGGTCGGGAAGATCCCCTGGAGGAAGAAATGGCAACTCACTCCAGTATTCTTGCCTGGAAAATGCCGTGGACAGAGGAGCCTGGCGGGCTACAGTCCATGTGGTCACAAAGAGTCAGACACAACTGAATGAGCAAGCACAGGGCACAGGGGAGGTTTCACTTAACTGGGTGATCACAGAGCTGGATTTCATCATCCGTTGTTGAACCACGGATTCAATATTTATAATATAAAAGAAGTGGGAAAGAGCAATCTGTCAAAACAGACATTTTGGAATCACTATGTCCTTCCTTTGTTGCTTGATGTGTGATACCCATGAACAAAGATTAAAAATAGGATGTAAGGCAGGATCTCTGCTTCCACAGTAGGAGAAAAGCCTATGAATGCTTTGATAATAATTGCTAATAATTATACTCAAATCATATTACATCAAGAAACTGAGATGTGAATGAGACTAGGGCACTAAGACTTCACAATAGCAGGCACAATTTCTCTAATTTATTACACTGTCATCATTCTTGTGATTTAAAATCCTTCTTCGCAGTCTCTGACAATATAGGGAATTATTGAAAGTTGGCGACCGTCTATTGTTCAGAAATGTTGAAAGAAATGAAGTGTTCCCGGGGATGTTGCTAGAGTCCTGTTGAAAGGGTGGTTAAGTATCACTGATTAATTCCCGTTCTATCTCTGACGAAATGAAGGAGGGTTACATTTTCCTTCTCCTGAGTATCTCATTGCAAACTGCAGCCCAGGAGTTGCATAAGCATCTTCCTTATCCAGGATAAATTGATTTGGTGTGAAAAATCTCCAACGGTTCCATTTCAAGGCACTGTTTTATGTGGTGATGCAGGACAAATGTAGAGCTAAGTAGATTTGTAGACTAATTTATTGGGCATTTTAATGTTGTGATTTCTCCACGTTGGTGTGGCAAGTACCTCGCTAATGCTTCCTTGGCTGTGCACTGCTTACGGCATGCCCAACTCATCTTAATTAAATTCCTTCCTGCAACTACCTTATTTTTGCTCATGGGAGACACTGCTGTCATTGTGAAGCATTTTCTAGGAAAATTGAGATATATTTTTCTTCCATAGAGCATTCTTTTCTCTCTCTCTCTTTTCGTAGACTCTAAATATTAGTCGCTTAAATTAATATGAAGCTATTATGTACTGCAAATGAGTCCTTTACAAGTCTTTTAAGACATGTCTTCTGCCTGGAGGCCTGGGAAGGGGGTGCTGGAAGTGGAGGCTCTGCAGGTATGTTGGGTTCGTGGTGGGTGAAGTGAGTTGCTGTGGCTCATCCCCACCTGTGATTGTCAGGACACAACCAGAGAAAGCCTTGTGCGAATTGAGAACAAGAAGAGGGCCTTACAAAGCTTGCTGTTGCTGGCTCCACCACTAAGATGATCTCAGGGCCATCTTCACTGGCAGTAAAAGGAGGAGAGTTTTCCCTGGACTATGTGTTTTCTAGCCATGCAGGAGACATAGGCCCAATCCCTGGGTCAGGAAGACCCCCTGGAGGAGGAAATGGCAACCCACTCCATATTCTTACCTGAAAAACCCCATGGCTATGTACATTACCATATGTAAAATAGATGAGCAGTGCAAGTTTGAATGCATGAAGCGGGGCACCCAAAGCCAGTGCTCTGGGACAGCCCAGAGGGATAGGGTGGGGAGGGAGGTGGGAAGGATGTTCAGGATGGGGGCGCACATGTATATTGTGATGGCAAAAAGCCATCCCAATATTGTAATTATCCTCCAATTAAAACAAATAAATTAATTTAAAAAAATCCCGTGGCTAGAGGAGCCTAGCGGCCTCCAGTCCACGGGGTTGCAGAGAGTTGGACACGACTGAGACGGGCACATGTGTTTCACACGGATTTCCTGTTCGGGAAATGGGAAACTTCCTGAATTCCATAACCTGAGTCGTCTGCTGTGTAGGGAGGACGCCTGGAAATCAGCTGCCTCATTTAGAACTGTGTCGTGACCTTCGGAAGCACGGCCTCCGAATGGACGCGTGACTTCTGGCTTCTGTCCTGGGGCCATGCGGCTGTCATGTCAGTGTCTGGATACAGTGTACTTTGCCGCCCCAAGTGGCTAACTCAACCAAACAAGACGCTGAGTCGAGGTGCATCCATTCATCCTTCTCTTTCTTTGCCTCCCCCCCTCTCTCCCTTTCTCCACCTCTCTCTCTCTCTCTATTCTTATATAAAACAGGTGGCAATTAAAAAAGCATGATTTCCATCTATATATGGTACCTTCATGACCACTAGCCAGCTCTTGCTTTATAGCCACATTCCACAAACTGTCTTTTATTTCCCCAGACACATCAGGCTCTTGCTGAGGAGGGTGTTGTGCGTGTTCTGTTGCGTCTGACCCACCACTACCCTTTGCTAATTAACCTTTTACTTCTTATTTCAATGTCAGCTCAAAAAGGCCACTTCTCTTGGGAAGCCCTCCCTGGAATTCCCACCCCACCCCCAACTCCAGCTCGCTGGGGTTGGTGACAGTCTACTTGCATGTTACTTCTTAGCAACTTCTACTTTTTTTTCTACTCATGTGTGAGTATGTGGGCTTCCCAGGCGACTCAGCGGTAAAGAATCTGTCAAGCAGGAGACGTGGGTTCCTTCCCTGGGTTGGGAAGATCCCCCTGGAGGAAGAAGTGGCAACCCTCTCCAGTATTCTTACCAAAGAAATCCCTTGGTCAGAGGAGCCTGGTAGGCTACTGTCCTTGGGGTCACAAAAGGGTCAGACACGACTGAGCTACTAAAGAAAATATGCTTATGTGTGTGTATATATATATATTTTCATATACATATGTGTGTGTGTGTGTTTATACACACATATATTTGCCTGGCGAATCCCATGGACAGAGGGTGCTGATGGACTGCAGTCCATAGGGTCTCAAAGAGTCAGACGCAACAAACAACTTAGCACATACATACATACCAGGCACCTATTGTGTGTCAGGCACTCATCTTGGCATTTGGGACCCATTGGGGGAAAAGTAACCAAACTCTCAGGGAGCCTATATTGTCATGGGGCAGAAAGACCATGAAAATTGCATGTGATAAATAAACAAATTGTGTTCAAAGATGACCAATGCTATGATAAAAGGAAAGAGGAAGAGGATGAGGAGGAACAGAGAGCAGGCGGAAGAGAACAAGTTAAATTTGATATGAGGGGAGGGGAATCAGGGTGAGTCTCACTGTGAAAGTGGTGTTTAGTTGCTAAGTCATGTCCAACTCTGTGTGGCCCCATGGACTGTAGCCAACCAGGCTCCTCTGTCCAGGGGATTTCCAAGACAAGAATGCTGGAGTGGGTTGCCATTTCCTTCACCAGGGGATCTCCCTGACCCAGGCATGGAACCCACATCTCCTGCATCAGCAGGCACATTCTTTATTGCTGAGCCCCCAGGGAAGCCAGGGACATTTCAGCAAAGACTAGAAGGGTGTCAGAGCATGAGCATGAGGATGTTTGGGAGAAGAACATCCCAAGCAGAGGAAACAGTGAGAACAGAAAGCCTAAAACTTCTCTGTACCCTTGTGTTGAAGGAACAAGTGGATGGAAAGACAGGAGCAGAAGACAGCAGGGAGTAATTTGTGGGGGAGAAGCCAGGTACAGAGGGGGTGCCCACCACTGACACTTGTAGATGACTTGTAGATAATTAGGGACTTTGGGTTTTATTTTACTAAAATAGGGACTTGAACAGCCCTCAGATTGGGAGAAAATAATAGCAAACAAAGCAACAGACAAAGGATTAATCTCAAAAATATACAAGCAACTCCTGCAGCTCAACTCCAGAAAAATAAATGACCCAATCAAAAAATGGGCCAAAGAACTAAACAGACATATCTCCAAAGAAGACATACAGATGGCTAACAAACACATGAAAAGATGCTCAACATCACTCATTATCAGAGAAATGCAAATCAAAACCACAGTGAGATACCATTACACGCTAGTCAGGATGGCTGCTATCCAAAAGTCTACAAGCAATAAATGCTGGAGAGGGTGTGGAGAAAAGGGAACCCTCTTACACTGTTGGTGGGAATGCAAACTAGTACAGCCGCTATGGAGAACAGTGTGGAGATTTCTTAAAAAACTGGAAATAGAACTGCCATATGACCCAGCAATCCCACTCCTGGGCATACACACTGAGGAAACCAGATCTGAAAGAGACATGTGCACCCCAATGTTCATTGCAGCACTGTTTATAATAGCCAGGACATGGAAGCAACCTAGATGCCCATCAGCAGACGAATGGATAAGGAAGCTGTGGTACATATACACCATGGAATATTACTCAGCCATTAAAAAGAATTCATTTGAATCAGTTCTAATGAGATGGATGAAACTGGAGCCCATCATACAGAGTGAAGTAAGCCAGAAAGATAAAGACCAATACAGTATACTAACACATTTATATGGAATTTAGAAAGATGGTAACGATAACCCTATATGCAAAACAGAAAAAGAGACACAGATGTACAGAACAGACTTTTGGACTCTGTGGGAGAAGGCGAGGGTGGGATGTTTCAAGAGAACAGCATCGAAACATGTATATTATCTAGGGTGAAACAGATCACCAGCCCAGATGCATGAGACAAGTGCTCGGGCCTGGTGCACTGGGAAGACCCAGAGGAATCAGGTGGAGAGGAAGGTGGGAGGGGGGATCGGGATGGGGAATACATGTAAATCCATGGCTGATTCATGTCAATGTATGACAAAAACCACTACAATATTGTAAAGTAATTAGCCTCCAACTAATAAAAATAAATGAAATATGAAAAAAAAAATAGGGACTTGATTTACTGGGTTGGCCAGAAGTTTCATTCGCCTTTTCCCATGTTACGGGAAGCTACACATGAACTTTTTGGCCACCCCAGTATATTTCAAATGGATAATTTGGATTTCTGCATCAAGAATATCTGAGGAACCAGAGATCAAATTGTCAACACCTCTAGAGTCATCGAAAAAGCAAGAGAGTTCCAGAAAAGCATCCACTTCTGCTTTATTGACTATACCACCAAAGCCTTTGACTGTGTAGGTCACAACAGACTGTGGAGAATTCTTCAAGAGATGGGAATACCAGACCACCTGACCTGCCTCCTGAGAAATTGGTATGCAGGTCAAGAAGCAACAGTTAGAGCTGGACATGAAACAACAGACAGTTTCCAAATTGGGGAAGGAGTACATCAAGGCTATGTATTGTCACCCTGCTTATTGCCATCATGCGGAATTCTGGGCTGGATAAAGCACAAGCTGGAATCAAAATTGCCAGGAGAAATATCAATAACCTCAAATATGCAGATGACACCGCCCTTATGGCAGAAAGCGAAGAAGAACTAAAGAGCCTCTTGATGAAAGTGAAAGAGGAGAGTGAAAAAGTTGACTTAAAGCTCAACATTCAAATAACAAAGATCATGGCATCCAGTCCCATCACTTCATGGCAAATAGATGGGGAAACAATGGAAACTTTATTTTTGGGGAGAGGCTTTATTTTGGGGGCTCCAAAATCACTGCAGATGGTGACTGTAGCCATGAATTAAAAGACGCTTGCTCCTTGAAAGAAAAGTTATGACCAACCTAGACAGCATATTAAAAAGCAGAGTCATTACTTTGCCAACAAAGGTCCATCTATTCAAAGCTATGGTTTTTCCAGTAGTCGTGTATGGATGTGAGAGTTGGACTATAAAGAAAGCTGAGCACTGAAGAATTGATGCTTTTGAAATGTGGTGTTGGAGAAGACTCTTGAGACTCCCTTGGACTGCAAGAAGATCCAACCAGTCAATCGTAAAGGAAATCAGTCCTGAATATTCATTGGAAGGACTGATGCTGAAGCTGAAACTCCAATACTTTGACTACCTGATGCAAATAACTGACTCATTGGAAAAGACCCTGATTCTGGGAAAGATAGAGGCAGAAAGAGAAGGCAATGTCAGAGGATGAGATGGTTGGATGGCATCACTGACTTGATGGGCATGAGTTTGAGTAAGCTCTGGGAGTTGGCGATGGACAGGGAAGCCTGGCGTGCTGCGATTCATGGGGTCGCAAAGAGTCAGACACGACTGAACAACTGAACTGAACTGATCAAGAATATATTTTAAGGCTGCTTCCTACAGTTGCTAGGCATAGACTATAGACTCCAAGAAGGGTAGAGTGGTGTCTAATTTGCTTACCATTGAATCCCCAGAATCAAGCCCTGTGCTTGGTGCATTATTGCCCAATATATATGTAATGTGAAAGAATAAAAAGAATAGTGGGCACATCAAAATGATGCTGATTGGTGTCCATCCCCTTAAAGCAGGTAACATCAACAGCCAATATGCATATTTCAAGCTCAAGATCTATTTTGATTCATGCATTTAAAGACTACCTCTTAGCCTCAACCAAAGCCTTGAGTTTAATTAGCCACCTAATTGATGCTATATGCAACTGTTCTTCCCCAGTCCTGTTTTAATTTGTGTGATATGAACTCTGGTATTTCCAAAAAAAGAGATCAGAATCTGGTTTGGAAGGCTTTCTTCCTTAAAATAAACAAGCTTCATGTCCAAGCCAAGGACTGGAAAGTCTCTCTGTGGTCCATCAGGGTAATGATTCATGAGGCAGGGTCTGACTCTAGTAGACCAGACTGCTATCCTCTACTGGGTAAATGATCCATGTTGTCAGAATTACTATGCATGCATTCCAAAATACATATTTACCTGGTAGTCTATAGCTATTCAGCATAACTGTTACAGTCTAGTAAGTAAATAACATGTTTTTCAAAATTAGAATGTGTTCAAAATATGTATTTACCCAATACGCTGTAACAATTTTGGAGAAATCTGCCTAGCCTTTAGTCTACCAGGCTGACTTATCGATGTGGTTTTAATAATGTTTTGAATGTGAACATAGTGTAAAAGAAGATGTGCAACTTTTAGAGGCGTGAGGGGTTGACATGTTGCACCGACCAATTTTAGAGGGAAAATTTAATTGGAGAATCTCTTCTTGTTATTCTTTTCCTGTTTCTCTCTTTTTTTTTAAATTTTATTTTAATTAGAGGATAATTACTTTACAATATTGTGATGGTTTTTGCCATACATCAACATGCATCTCCCACAGGTATACATGTGTGCCCTCCCCCTTGAAACCCCTCCCAGCTCTGTAACCATGCCCCCCCCTGGTGGTCACAGAGCACCTGCTTTGGGTTCCTTGCATCACACACCAAATTCCCACCTGCTATCTATTGGTAATCTATATGGTCATGTTTATGTTTCAGTGCTATTCTCTCAAATTCTTTCTTACTTTGCAAGTTCCTGGAACCCTCAACACTAATGATACCAAAGTGAATGTTTAAATAATTTAATTCTTGGTAACATGATATGGCTTCATAAATGATTAGTGGATAGACCTGAACACATATAGGAGCCAATGTTCTGGTTGCTAGTCTCAAGGCTAGAGTCCCAAAGCTAGATTCTGGTGAATCATTCCATGAGAGTATCAGTTAATGGGTATACATCACTCCAGTCTAGATAAGTTAGACAAATGTGTATCCTATTTACATCAGCTGTTTAGATATCCTGGGCAGGAAAGATTTTTATAGAAAGGGCTGTGAAGCACTGTTTTCACTGAAGTGAAGTGAAAGTCGCTCAGTGGTGTCAGACTCTTTGCAACCCTACGGACTCTACGGTCCCTGGAATTCTCCAGGCCAGAATACTGGAGTGGGTAGCCTTTCCCTTCTCTAGGGGATCTTCCCAACCCAGGGATCGAACCCAGGTCTCCCGCATTGCAGGCAGATTCTTTATCAGCTGAGCCACAAGAGAAGCCCAAGAATACTGGAGTGGGTAGCCTATCCCTTTTCCAGTGGATCTTCCCAACCCAGGAACTGAATAAGGGTCTCCTGCATTGCAGGCAGATTCTTTACCAACTGAGCTATGAGCGAAGCCCTGAGTTTTCGCTGGGATGCTATTAATTTCCATCATAACTGATGTTTGTTCTGCTGTTGGCCACAGGAATGAAGAATTGGACGCATGGTGCAAGGTATTTCATGGATGTGTAAAATCATAGTAAAAAGCTTATGGCTCTGGCACCAGATGACCTTGAGCACTAGCTTTCTGAAACTGGGCAAGTCAGTTCACTTCTTTAAGACTTGATTGCCTTACCTGGGGACTTCCCCTGTGGTCCAGGGGCCAAGACTCTGTGCTCCCAATGCAGGGGTCCCCGTTTCCATCCCAGGTGAAGGAACCAGATCCCACATGGCTCAACTAAGAGTTCACATGGCTCAACTAAGACCTAGTGCAACGAAATAAAGAAGTAAAAATAAATATTAAGAAAGGCTCGACCCAGGGCGAGGCTTATCCATTGCACTCCGGATGTGCTGACCCCTGCGATTTCCCCAAATGTGGGAAACTCGACTGCATAATTTGTGGTAGTGGGGGACTGCGTTCGCGCTTTCCCCTAAAAAAAAAAAAAAAAGAAAGGCTCGATTGCCTCACCTGTAAAATGAGCGTGACTTTAGTACCTACTCCTCGAGGTGCCTGTGAATAGGACAATACCTATCCGTCTTTCTTCACTGTTCAGAGCATCTACTGAATGTTTCATGAATGTCATCAACTGTTGTCTGTAATCATCACAAGAGTTCAGCTGTACCTTCTATCTCAGGTGCAGTAGTTAGCAGGACCAGCAAGGTTAACACAGCCCAGGTCTCCATGTATTTGGTTTGGAAGGAAATGAAGAGGCCAGGCATGTAATTGGATGTTTCACTAATAGGTTATAAGTGGTTGCGTAAGCTTCTAAACAGCCTGCACGCTGTAATAAATGCTTTCAGTTGACAAATGACAAAGCAGCCATGGGTCTGGAACTCCTTACTTGGAAAACCATGTGAAATGGACACTTATGAAATGCCCTTTAAAACTCCTTGGAGCTTCATGTTCTGCAGAAGCAGCGCTCTCCCCCCACCCTTTTCTAATTGAGAAAATTGCTGCATGTTGAAGCTGCATAAACTCCTGCAGGGCTTGAATCTTTTTTCCATGGCTGTGACTGCCTTGTTGAAGAAAAACGTCAGGAGGGACATCCCTGGTGGTCCAGTGGTTAAGAATCCACCTTGCAAAGCAGGGGACGCAGGTTCCATCCTTGGTCAGAGAACTGAGATCCCACAAGTCGAGAGGCAACTAAGTCCGTGAGCTGCAATTACTGCGCCCCCGGGGCCACAACTAAGACCCAGTGCAGCCAGACATATATAAATAGATACATTTTTCAAAAGGCATCATGAGCAGAGCCCCCAGAACCTGCCCCTGGGTATGTTCTCCTCTGTAATGCACCTTCCATGAGTTTCACCACCGTTTTCATCCTGGGTTTGATGTCATTTACACAATTAGAACAGACGCTCTAGGAGGACGTGGTCTTTACCTACTGATTCATTTCCCTAAACCCCAGCATAGCACCTCACGCAAATCTGACATTCAAGAGCTTTTTGCATTCTCCTCTTTCACGACTGACTTTCCGAGTTAGTTCTGTGCAGCCTGTGATTCAATGTGACTTTTCACAGTCTCTGTGACATGCATAGGATTTAGAGTCATTGTCTGGTGATATTATTAGTTAGGTTATTAGTTAGGAACAGTTTTATTTTTTTGAGAGCTTGCTATCGTCCAGACATGATTTTCAGCACCTCACGCCGTTATCTCCTGGAGTGTTTACAGCAAGACATTTTAGCCAATCTTATTATCACCCTCTTTTGTTACATAAGAACCTGGGGCTTGGAAAGAATTTCCCCTAGACCAGGTAGCTAGTAAGCCATGGAGCTGGGAGTCCAAGGACAAAAAAAAAAAAAAAAATATTGGTATAGGGTGGATACATAAATATATAAAAAAATGTCCTCAATAAACAGATGACAAGTAGGGATTAGATACATTTAAATACCAGTACATTTCTAGGAACTAGTCTAGTAATTCTACATACTAACTAGATGTTGGGCTTCCCCGGTGACTCAGTGGTGAAGAATTTGCATGCCAATGCAGGAGACGTGGGTTCTATCCCTGGATCAGGAGGATCCCCCAGAGGAGGAAATCGCAGTCCACTCCAGTATTCTTGCTTTGGACATCCCACAGGCAAAGGAGTCTGGGGGCTGCAGTCCACGGGGTCACAAAAGAATTAGACATGATTTATCAACTAGCCAACAGCAAGTAGAAGTCACATCAGGGAACTTTCCATAGATAACTCTTCTTATTGGAGGAATGAAGATCAGATGCAAGATATGCAAATCATGTAGTCTTTTGGGAAATCAACACCATCCTAAATGGAATCACTGCTGTCATGAAGAACCTGATCAAAGGCTTCAAAGTGGCTATAGAGTCCTATATTTGTCTGAAGAGACGCCAATGGAATGCTTAATGGGGTGTTCACACCACGTGAAGAATCTGTAATGATTTCCATCTTCCCAAATGTAACCTTGCTGCAGGCAGGAGTGAGATTACATCAGTTCACTTCAGTTCAGTTCAGTTGCTCAGTCATGTTTGACTCTTTGTGACCCCATGGACAGCAGCACGCTAGGCTTCCCTATCCATCACAACTCCCGGAGCTTACTCAAACTCATGTCCATCGAGTGGACGATGCCATCCAACTCTCTCATCCTCTGTCGTCCCCTTCTCCTGCCCTCAGTCTTTCCCAGCATCAGGATCTTTTCCAGTGGGTTGGTTCTTCGCATCAGGTAGCCAAAGTATTGGAATTTCACCTTCAGCCTCATTCCTTCCAGGGAATATTCAGAACTGATTTCCTTTAGGATTGACTGGTTGGATTACATCACATTTCTCCAATTCAGTCTTCAGTATATCTCTCAGATCTTTATTTGCCCATCTTCTTGCCTATGTTCTTCTTTCTATCTCCATGTCCACCATCTTTCATCCAGGCCACTCTGATCTTTCTCTGTGATATCCTGGGACTGCTGTCTCTGTCTTTTTTTATATTTATCCCCTCAAAGCCCTTCTCACAGTGGAACTAAAATGCTCTTCAATAAACAGATCTCACTGTTACCCTGCCTTTAGTCACTCTCTATGACCCTTCAGAAAAAAATCCAACATTCAATCTGATTTCAAGTTTTTGGGGAGCTGTCTTCTGTTTTCTTCCAAGCTAATCACGCTCCACTTCACCCACAAGAGAGCCATACTCAGTAAAGTTTGTTTGGGGTTTTTAAAAAATTTTTGTTTTAATTGAAGTATAGTTGCATTATATCACTGTGTTAGTTTCTGCCATACAATGAAATGAAACAACTGTATGTATGCATATATCCCCTCCCTCTTGGATTTCCCTGCCACCCCTCCCCATCCCACTGCTCCTGGTCATCACAGAACACAAAACTGAGCTCCCGGCGCTATACAGGAGCGTGCCCCGCCGTCTGTCTCACCCGTGGTGGTGCATAGGTGTTAATCCCAGGCTCCCAGCCCATCCCGCCCTGCCCTTCCCTCTGTGTCCGCCTGTCTGGCCTCTGCCTCTGCGTCTCTGCTCTGCCCTGCAAGTAGGTTCATCTGTACCACTGTTTGAGATTCCACATATATACCTTAATATCCGATCTTTGTTTTGCTCTTTCTGACTTACTTTACTCTGTGACAGCCTGTAGGTCCATCCACATCTCCCAAAATGACTCCATTTCATTCCTTTTGGTGGCTGACTAATATTCCACTGTTAGCTGCTCTCATGCCTTGCTTGCACTGTGTCTCTGTCTCCCTCCCTCCCTTTCACTCTCTCTCTGCCTCCAGCCGTTTGCACCCCTCTCCTGGAACAGTCTCCCCACTCCTTTTTTCTTTGCCCATTTCTCTTTACTTTCTCCCAGGATGCCACTCCCCAACCTTTAGCTCTATATCCCTTTTGTGTGTCCTCATAGCATCCTTTTCTTATCGGTCTTGCATCTTCCATTTTCTATCAGAAGACTGAGCTTGATGAGGGTAAGAACCCTCCCATCCTTGTGAATGAAATGGTCCTAAACCTCCAGACATTTCTGTCTGAGCATCACGTACCTACAGATACATTCTGTTGCCTCTAATGAGAACATGTGAGGTACTTATCAGTCCACAGTGCTGACAGAATTGCATAAGAAGCATCATATGCTTTTGAAATTCAAAAGCATTTGCAACAGGGAAGAACTGTTGTGATAGCAGAAAACTCCTTCTAGAAAAGGCATGATACAAACAGCGTCCCCGAGACATCAAATAATTCCCTCCTCAACTTTTGCTGGAAGCCCCACATTACGAAAAAGGGGGCTAGAAGGATTAATCCATGAGGCATCAGTCAGGATAAGACCAGCTCTGCAGCAGCAACAAGCAACCCCCAATCTCCATGACTTTAAAGAACAGATGTTTTTTATGAAGCCTCCATGCCCACTGCGGTCTGGCCGGGGAGGCCTGCTCTGTCTCTGCCTGCCTCGGTCACACGGGCTCCTTCTGCTCTTCTACAATTACTGGGACCAGGGGAGAACCAAGGTTAATTGCATCCTAGTTCTTAAAGCTTTTATCCTAAAGTGACACATGTCACCTCCATTCACACTTCATTAGCCAAAGCAAGACATTTGGCTGCGCCGAGATTCACTGACTCAATGGACACGAATCTGAGCAAACTCCGGGAGGTATTGGAGGACAGAGGAGCCTGGTGTGCAGTAGTCTGTGGGGTCACAAAGGACTAGGACATGGCTTAATGACAGAACTGCAACAACAGAAGGTCCAAGCAGGTGAGGAAACTCAGTCCCCTCTTTCACCCCAAAAGAGAAAAAGAGCCTTTTTCGTGAACAACAGTGCAATCGTCCCAGAAGCAGTGCTTTCAACATGCATACTCACAATATTTTCATTCTCATCTGTGTGACTTTTGTGGCTGCCTGTACGGACATCCATCTCACTCAGTTTTTCTCCTCCATTTTCCTTCCCATGCACTCTTATGTGGAAGTGTTGGATTGCGATCAACAGAGGCTTTCTCAATTAATGTGCAATTAATTTTTAGTTTCAAACCACAGATTGCTTAATTTTTGAGTATTCGTGGAAGCATTTGTTTTGCCAAAGTGTTGTTTCATTTCGTTTCTTGTCATTATCTTTAGAGGATATCACAGATAAGGGTCCGTTGAGTCTCTTTTCTCATTCTCCCCATCACCCCTTCACTTCAGGCTAAATCTGTATTCCACCTCATTTGTCTTCTTTTACTGTTCTCTGCACTCTCATCTATATGGGGAGCAGGATTCGTGTTTGACAAGCATGCTTACCCTTTGCTTACTGTTTTAATGAAAATTTCTATCACCATTTTTATCTATAGTAACAGTTGAGGACCTATTTGATATCGAGATGCTAGATTTCATGGACTTTGAAATATTTTCCCCATATCTTTTTTGGCAAGTTCTTTGAACATAGACTACAAAAAATTGACACATCGGAGATGAATTTGCAGACTCCGAGTTAAGTAATGACTACCTGTCCCAGTTTAAATTGTGTTCCAGGATTGAAACATTATATTACACAGTCAAATCATTGAAATTAATGGTCAGACTGTTCCATAACTGAGTTAGCTTCCCTTGAGATGGATATCCTATTAAATCAGCAGACTCTCCAAATTTCCCCGCCTCACCCTTGGTTTGGGGATAACGTCTCCCCAGTCTTGGGGATCTCAAAGTTGGACCCAAGTCAGTCATGCTTGTTTTTAAACGAGGGACAATAGGAAGAGGCATCTCGGGTTACACATTTCTTTGGTATGTTAGAATCTTGCTTCAGCCTCTTTATGCTGTGAGGCAGATTTTTATGTCACTGAACAAACAGCTGAGAAAAGTGAGGCTCAGGTATTAGGGGAGGCGCCATGCTGAATTCCAGACACTTGCTGGAGAGCTCAAGTTTACTCGGTGTTTTTCCTCCTAGGCTTCTTCTCACATACCCTTCCTCAGAGGGGCTTTTCTTCACTACTCCATCCCCCCTAAAAAAAACTTTACCACGTGTAAAATAGATAGCCAACGGGAATTTGCTGTATGGCTCAGGAACCTCAAACAGGGGCTCTGTAGCAACCTAGAAGGGTGGGGTGGGGAGGGAGCTGGGAGGGAGGTTCAAAAGAGAGGGGACATGTGTATACCCATGGCTGATTCATGTTGAGGTTTGGCAGAAAACAGCAAGATTCTGTAAAGCAATTATCCTCCAATAAAAAATAAATAAAAAACATGGCCATCCCCTATTTCATTGCTCTCTAGTTCTTTCATCATGTTTATTGCTGTCTGCTTGTTTTTGTTATTTATTTTTTTAAATACTTATTTGTTTGGCTGTGTCGAGTCTTACTTGCAGCACATGGATTCTTTGTTGTGGCGCGTGGGCTTCTAACTGTGGCATGCGGGCTCCAGAGTGCTCGGGCTCAGTAAGTTGCAGCTTGCCTGAGGCATGTGGGATCTTAGTTCCCTGAGTAGGCCTCGAACCTTCGTCTGTTGTACTGGAAGGTGGATTCTTAACCACTGGACTGTCAGGGAAGGCCCCTGTTTTTCTTATTTGCCTACTTATTTGGGCTTCCCTGGTGTCTCAGTGGTAAAGAATCTGCATACAGCACAAGAGATGCAGGAGATGTGGGTTTGGTCTCCAGCCACTACCATTATCAGTAAGAGGACCTTCTTTCCTTTGTTGAGTGCCACAGCCTCATCCTACAATACATCTGAGTGCCAACAGGTGTTCAGAAATATTGAACAGGTGAATACATACTCAGATGCTACCCTATACCTCTCTGTCTCACTTAAGAACGGAGTTTTGATTAAAACACCTGCCTGGTTTGCTCTGTATAAAGGAATGAATCCAGCATTGAGAGCTTTATGAACAAACCCCACTCTTTCAAGTCTTCAGAAGCTCCATTTTGCAAGCAATATAACATGTGCGTGTATGCTCAGTTTTGCCTGACTCTTTGGGACCCCATGGACTGTAGCCCGCCAGGCTCCTCTGTCCATGGGGATTCTCGAAGCAAGAACACTGGAGTGGGTTGCCATGCCCTCCTCCAGGAAATTTTCCCGATCCATGAATCAAACCTGCATCTCTATGTCTCCTGCATTGGCAGGCATGTTCTTTACAACTAGCGCCACCTGGGAAGCCCAACATCTATGAGTGTGCTTATAGCTCTTAGAGAGTAGAGTCATTAAGAACACAGATTCTGGTGCCAGCAGCCCAACTGTGTGAACTCTGCCTCTTGATATCCATGTGAACTGAGAATATTTTGTCTTTGCTCCTCTGACTTCCCTGCCCTCTGCTATAAAATGAGGATATCTATAGCACTTGCCTCATGGAATTGTCGTGAAGGGTCAGTCACTTAGTTTGGGGTGTGGGGCCACATAGAAGTGTGTTTATCATGTAGAAAGTGGTTGTACAGCGTCGTCATTTATTATCTGGATTGCTGTTGTTCAGTTAGTCGTGTCCAACTCTTTGTGACCCCATGGACTGCAGTATAGTGGGCTTCCCTGTCCTTCACCATCTCCCAGAGTTTGCTCAAACTCATGTCCATTGAGCCAGTGATGCCATCCAACCATCTCATCCTCTGTCGCCCCCTTCTCCTCCTGCCCTCAATCTTTTCCAGTTCAGTGTCAGAGTCTTTTCCAATGAGTGGGCTCTTTGCATCAGGTGGTCACAGTACTGGAGCTTCCATTTTAACATCAGCCCTTCCAATGAGTATTCAGGGTTGATTTCCTTTAGGTTTCACTGGTTTGGTCAGTTATCTGAATTGTCACCTAGCTAATCCAAGACTGAATGGATTGAAGAATCCTAGATAGGACTCAGAGGTGAAGTTAAGCTAAACTTCTTCTGAGAAGTGGCAGTCACCACACACACACAGAGAAGTCTGAATTTGGGGCTTCACTGGGGGTCCAGGGATTAAGAATCCACCTTCCAGTGTCGGGAAACGGGTTGATCCCTGGTCGGGAAACTAAGATCCCACGTACTATGGGACAGCTAAGCCCGAGGACCACAACTGGAGAGCCTATGCAGGACTGCAAGGATAGGACCCTCATGCTGCCACCGAGACTGGATGCAGCCAAATAAGCAGATGAATATTTAAGGAAAAAAGAGAAGTCTGGATTCGTCTCTGGGATGGTCAATCCTATGTGTCCACCTTCTTTGTTTTCTACGGGGGTGGGGGTGGGGGTCCATCCTAGCTCATCTGCGCAAAACCAGCTTGACCTTCGTCCACAACCCAGTTTCTTCCTTCCATTTTTGCAGCGGAACCCGAAGCAAACCCTTCTACACGTGAGGGGCCAGTGGCTGAATTCCACAGCAGCTTTGATAAGTTCATTTTGAGCAGATTTTTCATGTCTTCCCTATTTATATCTTTTCAAATCCAATCTCCTTCAATCAATTTTAATCCTCTAATGTGTTTGCTATAAGTACTGTACAATTCACTTGTCCTCAATAATAAAATTCATTTCGGTTCGGCCGGCCGGTAATTTGTTTGAGAAGAAGTCGTTAGGAAACCTTCGCATTCTCTTCTGATTTAGAGGACGACCTTCACTATTGATGGCATTCTGTTGTCATGCGCTTGAAGTATTCCTTCATGACTGACGGAGCTGTTTAAATAATGGCCCGCAGAGCCACAGGGTTTCAATGAAATCTGACTACACTAATTCCGTTATATATTAGGCAGCTTGAAGTGGGCTACAAGGACACGGTTTCATTGACCGTGGATTTATTTTTTCAGTTTGTACAAATTATCCCCTCTGTGTTTTGCACCCCCTTCATTGTAAAATACACTTTCCTTCTGGAAATGAGTGTTTTTATTGCTTTATAAGCAAAGCCTGTGTAAGCAAAGCCGTGTACCCCAGGCGTCTCCTGAAACACATCAAAACAGATAGAATGGAGTATTTTCTGTGCAAAAGATGGACATGTATAGAATGACTGATTCAATTTGCACTCTAATAAGACTCGAAAAATATAAAGAGTTCACTGTGGAATGTATATAAATCTGTTTCTTAAGATTTTTTTTTTTTTGATGTGGATCATTTTAAAAAGTCTTCATTGAATTTGTTACAATATTGCTTCTGTTTTATGTCTTGGTTTTTTGGCCATGGGCATGTGGGATCCCAGCTCCCTGGCCAAGGATCCAACTTGCAACTCCTGCATTGGAAGGCGAAGTCTTAACCTTGGGACCACCAGGGAAGTCCCTATAAATCCTTCTTTCTATATATCTATATATTTATATATAGATATATAGCTTAAATGTCTTTATAAATACACATAAAATGACAAAATGTAATTTATGTACATTTAACGGGGAAAATAGGCACTGAGATCATGTTTTAGTGCTGATTTATATATCCTGGGCTTTTTTAAACAACCCACGAAGACAAAGCACCTTCTTATTTAGACTTGGCTGAAAATTATCGGTCCTATGTAGATGACTCTGCAGTTTCTGCCAACTTCCTACTCAGGAAACGTTAGAGCAGATGGCGAAATTGTGTGTCATGCGGCATTTGTTTAAGTGTGGCGATGCTAATATTTTTTCCTCGATCTTTGTAACTGTTTTACTTTTAAAGACCCCAACTGAACTTTGAACTGCCATCCTTGATGGTCACCTTGGTTCAGGGCGGGATGGGAGAGGAAGAAGTTTTGAATGGTGGACACCCTGCTTCCTGGGTCTGTGATCCAATAACTGTTGTAGCTCATGAATCAGGGGCACTGCGCACCCCGTTTTCAGAACAGTGTCATTGTTCTCTAAATATTTCCTCCCCTGGGGATCATTAAGGAGCGGGCTCTATTCAGATCTGTGTGCACTTTTCATTGGCCTTTCCACTACAAAAGACTGGAATTCACATTTATGAGTTTCCGGGGCCCCGGGGAGGGCATGGGGAGTCAACATTATCTCAGCCGCGTAGCGCATAATTTGTTTTGATAACTACAAACAAAAAGGGTCTATTCCCCCAAGGCCTCTTCAGAAATTGTCAGAGGCTCTTCTTAATAATGTGAGCTGCTGTTCTGAGGCTGAAGATCCTCGGCGGGACTGGAGGACAGGAGGGGTGATGAGGGAGGGGGTACTCTGCAGGGATTGCTGGGGGGAACATTCTGGAAAAATAGAAACATCTAACCCTGGGAGGCTCTCCTATCTGGGATCAATATCAAGGGACTGTGATCTGTGGCCAAGACCCAGTTCTCTGAGTGGTTTTTATATTCTGTGTGTTTCCAATGCCTTTTCTTTCCTGGGTTAAGTCTTTCTGCTTTAATGAGATGCAAGTAAGGGAGTATGTGTGTTGGGTGGTGGAGAAGACAGGGGAGGCTTGGTTCTAGAGAATCCAGGATCTGTTGCTTTCTAGTTCCCTAGGAATCGTTACCAATACTCTGGGCATTATAGAGAATCTTGGGGTTCCCCTGAACTTCCTGGAGGCATGCCTTGTTAAATTCATAGAATAGAGGGAAGCATTTTTCTGGAAATGTTTATCACAAGATGAAAGAGGAACACACCTATGGCATGTTGGGGTCATTGCAGACTTTAGGTAAATACTCCATGAATGGATTTATTGACAAGGGCATGTGAGAAACATGAGTCAGCCTTGTGGGTTCTCTGATTGAGGATAGTTCTTCTTTTCTCAGTTTTCACAACTCTCGGCAATGTTTGATTAATCACTTTTATTATGATTGATTGTGATTATCATCATTGTGTATACTACTAACACAATGCTACTGCTCGGCCCTGTTAACAGTTTGGCGATCGCCTTGCTGGATATTTTTGGCTTTGCATTTGCACGTACAAGCATGCAGTTTCACTCAAATATAAATGAAATGTCACAAAATGTATTTTTCTTCAAATGCACACTGAGCAAACGTCCTCTTTATTTATTTGTCCATAAAGGTCGATGGCTCTCTTCCAAAATGTTGCATCACCTACATAGTGGGAACTCAGCATCACTTATGGAGCCACTCTGTAGCAATAGTTGATTTCATAATGAATATTTTAAACAGCTGATGTGTATCAAGCTCTGTATGGAATACAACATAAGCCCCAGACTGTCAAATATCTTAATTATGTATTTTGCACATATTCTTTAATGAGTAGGTGCTACTTTTTAAATGTTAAAGGTTAAAAATTTATATACTTACAGGATCAAAACTGTATGCATGAAAATAATAAGAATGTCTAAATTCAAATTTTTTAATTATTTTTTTTAATAGAAGGATGATTGCTTTACAGAATTTTGCTGTTTTCTGTCAAGCCTCAACATGAATCAGCCATAGATATACACATATCCCCTCCCTCGTGAACCTCCCTCCCATCTCCCGCCCCATCCCACCCCTCTAGGTTGCTACAGCGCCCCGGTTTGAGTTTCCTGAGCCAGGCAGCACATTCCTGTTGGCTGTTTTACATACGGTAATGTGAGTTTCCATGTTACTCCTTCCATACATCTCACCCTCTCCTCCCCTCTCCCGAATGGCTAGCTCTGATTGGACTCTGATCTGACAGACCTGACCCTAAGTATTGTTCTTGTTGTTTTAGTCAGTAAGTTGTGTCTGAGTCTTTTGAGACCCCATAGACAGTAGTCTGGCAGGCTTCTTCTATCTGTGGGATTTCCCAGGCAAGAATACTGGAGTGGGTTTCCATTTCCTTCTCCAGGGGATCTTCCTGACCCAGGGATCAAACTCACGTCTCCTGCATTGGCAGGTGGATCTTTTCTGCTAAGCCACCAGGGAAGCCCAACCCTAAATACACATGTGTGTGTGTGTGAATGAATCGTTCAGTTGTGTCTGACTCTTTGCCACCCCATGGACTGTAGCCCACCAGGCTCCTCTGTCCATGGAATTCTCCAGGCAAGAACACTGGAGTGGGTAGCCATTCCCTTCTTCAGGGGATATTCCCAACCCAGGGATCAAACCCAGGTCTCCTGCATTGTAGGCAGACTGTCTAAGCCTCCAGGGAAACATTTGTAAATATATATATGTTTGTGTATATATTACCTTTTTATACATAAACTATACCTATCATGGGGCTTCCTTGGTGGCTCCGTGGTATAGAATCTGCCTGCAATGCAGGAGACACAAGAGCCATGGGTTTAGTCCCTGGGTTAGGAGGATCCCCTGGAGGAGGAAATGGCAACCCTCTCTAGTATTCTTGCTTGGGAAATCCCATGGACGGTAGGAACCTGCCAGGCTACAGTCCACGAGGTCTCAAGTGTCAGGCACAGCTTTGTGACTAAACCACCACCACAGCATATACCTCTATCTGTATTTAATTCTAGATGTAAATAAACACACACTCTCACATAATCCATTACAACATTATTTAGTATGGACCACTGCCAGACATCATTGCTAGCTCTTTCCCAGACAGGCAACTACATTTTCACATCTCCCTGCTTTTGCGTCCATGGATGTTAATTCCATAAATATTTATTAAGTACCTACTGTGTTGCCAACACTGTGTCTGTGTGCTGGGGACTTAGCAGTGAATGAAATAAGCACCTTTCCTTGGAGACGGTGTACTCTAATCTAGATGGGGTCACTCTGCTAAGAGAGCAGGTCAATGCTCCCTCCTCCTGTAGACACCGGACAACATTTCAGTTTCCCCTCCGTCCCCCTGGAGCTCTGATCCTGGAGAGTCCCACTGCCCCAGACTCCATAGTCAGTGTCACGTGGATGCAGACAGTGCCCTTCAGGCAGATAACGTTAAAGTGGCCAGTGACATGGGGCGTGGGGGCGGGCTGTAGCAGTCACAGACGTCAGCGACACCAGACTCTCCCCCTGAAATGTAAGCAACGGGGGAACATCTCTCCCGCCCCAGACTGGGGCTCCTTCTGCCCTGAGCATTTATTTTAGAGACGCATGTACTGTGCCTGTGTGCGTGCTAAGTCACTTCAGTTGTGTCTGACTGTTTTCGACCCTGTGGACCATAGGTCTCCCAGACTCCCCTGTCCATGGGGCTTTCCAGGCAAGGATGCTGGAGTGGGTTGCCATGCCCTTCTCCAGGGGATCTTCCCAACCCAGGGATGGAACCGCAGTCTCTTAAGTCTCTTGCATTGGCAGATGGGTTCTTCACCGCTAGTGCCACCTGGGAAGCCCTTTAAAGATGTAACACATGTACGCCCGTGGCTGAT
Source organism: Cervus elaphus (assembly GCF_910594005.1). Classification (NCBI taxonomy): domain Eukaryota; kingdom Metazoa; phylum Chordata; class Mammalia; order Artiodactyla; family Cervidae; genus Cervus; species Cervus elaphus. The sequence continues at coordinate 20,222,101 of NC_057824.1, forward strand.
TTATATGAATGTATGGCAAAAAGCACTACAATATTGTAAAGTAATTAGCCTCCAACTAAAATAAATAAATTACAAAAAAAAAAAAAAGATGTAACCTTCCTCCAGTTCATCTCTTAAGTAACAGGGATGCAGAAAGTCTGCCATTCCTGCAGCAAATACTCAGGAATCATGCTATGACTTGAGAAAGGCTTAACAGATTCATTTCATTCAATGTGTATCCAGATTGCTGATAATCCTGCATCTCCCTGTCCATCTTTTATTTTGATTTTTTTGGTGTAGTCTGAACTCCCAAAGGAAGCAGCATGTTTGGAGAGCCAGAGAGACTCTGGGTAATGTGATGATGGCGCTGGTCACCCGCACAGGCAGAGTCTCTGCTCGGGGACAGGCACAGGGAACATGGCCCCGGGAAGGGACTCGGAGTGCAGAGCCCGCGGCGGGGACGCTGGGAGCCTGGGGAGTACAGGCGGCCGTCTGAGGCAGCTTCTCTTCTGCACACTGTGGGGACGTAGTGACACCCACTGGCGTCGGAGGGACAGTCCAGCCACTGTCCTTTTTTCCAGCCCGGATGGGATAGGGGTCCTCAGGGACAGTCTGTGAATGTCTGTCACCTTCCACCAGAATGTTCGATCACTACTTGGAGGAGCTTGTTTCTAGAATACACAGAGTCATAGATGTAGAAAATAAATTCGTGGTCACCAGCTGGGAAAGGGGCGGAGCGATAAATTGGGAAACTGGGATTAACATATACACAGCGTGTGTGTTAGTCACTCATTCGTGTCTAACTCTTTGCGACCCCATGGACTGTAGCCCGCCAGGCTCCTCTGTCCGTAGGACTCTCCAGGCAAGAGTACTGGAGTGGGGAGCCATTCACTTCTCCAGGGCATCTTCCAGACCCAGGGGCTGAACCTGGGTCTTCTGCATGGCAGGCAGATTCTTTACTGCTGAACCCCCAGGGAAGCCCAACATATACACACTACTACATTTAAGATAGATAACTAAAAAGGACCTACTCTATAGCACAGGGAACTCTGTAATGATCTATATGGGAAAAGGACCTAAAAAAGAGTGTGTGTGTGTACGTGTGTGTCTGATTCACTTTGCTATACACCTGAAACTAACACAACATTGTAAATCAACTATACTCCAATAAGATTTTTTCAAAAATAAAGTGAAAAAATAAAAGACACCTCCCATGGGTGTCTGGACAGACGGCGCCGTTGTCAGCCAGCCAACTCCTCTCTCACTCTGTGAAACTTTCCTTCTTGAGCATTTTAACTCTTTGGCAGACAGAATACACTCTTGTGCTTGAGGAAGCTTTGGTTTCCATTCTGGCCCCACTGAAGGCCTATCTGTGGGATCAGAGGCAAGTCACTCACCTCTTAAGGCTCAGTCTCCCCATGTGTAGAATGGGTTTAGCAGAAGGTGGTGCTGACTCCCGTGACTCTTGGCTGAAATGGTGTCCACTGCTCAGGTCAGCGACGTGGTCCAGCTCTGCCCAGGTCTGCCCTGGTGAACATGACAGGTGTTCTCTGCTTTTACGGCATCTTGACCCCAGTACCAGCTCACTGTCGAAAGTTTCAGACCAGAAGAGAGAGTAATGTGAGATGTGATTAAGGGGGTGGATCTAGGTTTGCCAGGGTTTTCTGTCCATATCTTCTTACAAGTAGCAGCAGCGAGAATCCCATAGGTAGTCACTTTTCGACAGATACAGGGGTCCCCAGCTCCTTCTAAGGTGATCAGGCCAGAATTCAACCCATTCCATCTTCCTTTAGAAAGATGCAGTCTAATGTTTTCCTCTGAGTCATTTTCTCTATGTAATATCATAACTAATAAAAATAATTACATCCCAGTGACTAGAAGCAATTAAGTGCCTGATTAAGCATATACATGCCATTTGGTCTCTGTGTGTTTATATTTTCTTCAAATTTAAATGCATTCTCCACTGTACATCCTCATAAAGGTCCTAAAAACCGGAGGACATTGAAATGATACAGTTCTGTCTTGTACTTTGATGCGCATGTATGCTTTCTAAAGGAACATGAAAGGGAGCTTTACTTAGAATCTTGTTCGAACTAAAAGTGGGAAGGAATATCAGCTTCTAGGGGGTTGTTCCTATTTCAGTTGACAGGGGAGGGAGGTGATGACTGAACTCAACCTTTGTTGAAGGATATTTTCTGTACTGAATAAAAAAGGCAATGATTTTTTTTTTTACTATAATTAGAAAAAAGGATATGTCCACAATGTGTGTGTGCAGGGGAGCTGGGGGTGTTAAGCCAAGGCAAAGATTTCAGCTGTTGGGGAATTGCTTTCCAAAAATATTAAAGGATACTGTGGCAATGTGGTTGGTTATTTGCTAATAATTTGTGCTCTTCTTCTTCAGCACATTTCAAATAAGTGATAAACAGCTGCCCATCTTTTATGTGAGTGGCTCAGATGGTAAAAAAAATCTGCCCATGATGTAGGAGATGCAGGTTCAATCCCTGGGTCGGCAAGATTCCCTGGAGAAGGGAATGGCAACTCACTCCAGTATTCTTGCCTGGAGAATCCCATGGACATAAGAGCCTGGTGGGGGCTACAGTCCATGGGGTCACAAAGAGTCAGACACGACTGAGCAACTGGTACTTTTATGTAAGTTGTGACACGTGACTGAGTCCCACCCAGGGAAATGTGGGAAGAAGTGGCAGGTGTCACTGCCCGAACTGGCCCATAGAAGCCCCCTCTGCGATCCTCCATATCTCTCTCTTTCTCCCATCCTCTGGTTGACACCCATTTGACCTTGGAAACTCTATGTTGAAAATGGTGAGGTCCTTAGGTCCCTGAATGACTATAGGGATCAGGACCACTCCCATTCTTTTGCCCAATGACTGTAGTAGCTGCTAGGACATAGGAGTGCACCTGTTACAAGAAACGGCAAAGAATCTGCCTGCAATGCAGGCGGCCAGGGTTTGACCCCTGGGTCATGAAGATCCGCTGGAGAAGGGCATGGCAACCCACTCCAGTATTCTCGCCTGGAGAATCCCATGGACAGAGGATCCTGGCAGGCTACAGTCCGTGGGGTTGCAAAAAGTCGGACACGACTGAGCAACTAATACGTACAAAGTAAAACCGAATAGTCACTGCATGGTTTCACAGGCGTGATGCTTAGTCCTTGTGCAAAGCAAATATCTAGATTTTTGTATCAGTGGTGCTTCATCTTGGGCAGTAATAGCTTATGAAGTTTAAGTACTTGGCCCAGCTTTATGTCTTCTCTCCTTTCATCTTCCTCCCAGCCCTCTGCTCTGGATCAGTACAGGAGGGTTGTGCTATGCTGTCGTAACAAACAACCCTGAAATCTCAATGGCCTAACAACACAGATTTCTTTCTTTCTCATGAAAGAAATAATTGAGGGTCTGAACCACTCTCTAGGGAAGCTCTGTTCCAGGTGTTGGCCCATCAGTCCCAGTGGCTTTATTCTTAAAGAACCTCCATGTTTATAAACAAAACAGGGAGATTTTGCCTGAAATTCTCATACCTGCAGGTAAGTGCTTTGGCCAAGAAGTGACATACTTCACTTCCACCGTATCTCACTGGTTGGAACTAGTCACGTGAAATCTTCTACCCTCCTGGAAGAAAAGGGAAACCAACTATTGGATCAGAAAGGACTGTTGTTATCAACATATTATAAATATGAAGACTGAAACTTAGCTGAGTTACCTAGACAATGTTACCTAGCTGGTCAAGGGCAGGTTTTGTCATGAAAAATGTCACTCAAGAGGGATCTTTCCCTTAAGAGCCATTTGTTGTTATTTCTTCTCCATGTTAAAACAACAACAAAAATAAGATGATGTCTTTGTCCTTAAGGATCTTACAGTAGAATGGTAGAGACAAACATATGAAGCAAGAAGTTACCTGCATTCTGAGCAGTGCAGGATATTACATAAGACAGTTAGTCTTCATGGAGGGACCCAAGGGTCTCTGAAAACTTTTCAGGCCCTTGCAAAAAAACCCTGTTTCTCAGGGACACAAGAATTCTGACCTTTGACGGTCAATGGGTCTGAGAGCAGGGTAGGAGGAAGTTAGCCCACTGATGTCCTTGGAATGCAACAGTAGGGAGATAGTATTTCTTGATTCATTACCTTATGGATGGATGGTGTTCTCTTCTCTCTGTCCTTGGCTGGCCAGTTAATGGAGCACTGATGTGCTTCTAAGGGTGTTTAAGAGAAATAAATAAAGATCCATGGTAGAAATGAAGCTGTTCTTTGCATTTAATAAGCACCCACATTCTCTCCTGAGCCTTACACAGTGTGGGAAACAGAGGAATGTGTGGGGCCTTTGTGGGAAAGAGAAACAGAGGGAGACAGAGAGAGGGAGAAAAAGAGGAAGAGAAATAGGAAGAGAAACACACAGAAATACAGATAGAAAGGAAATATCCCTATTTCAAGTTGGTTCTTCCGGTTTTTATTAGAATCAAAACCAAATGGATAACATATATGTTTATTCAATGTAAAATACATTTTTAAATATACTCCTGGTTACTAAGTGTTTTTTTGCTCAAAAATGAGATTATAGAAATGATGATGTCTTGTCTTCTACTTTGGTTTTGCCTCCATCTCTCTTAATGCTTTACGCTAAGCTCTTTACCCTTAATTCTTTTTAAAGTCAATATTCTAAGAATAGGTTCATGGAAGTGTCCACCTGTTAAAAGAATTATGTGGTTTGACTGTTTCCATCACAACTCCACTTTGCCCCAGTCTGTTGATAACTGTATTCAGGTAATTTTGAATCATAATGTAGTTATGGCAATTATCTAGAGAGGAATACTACTTTCTAATTCTGTAGTAAATGAATAGTTAATCATTAGGCCTCACTGATGGGCAAAACCAAAATAATAAACACCAAGCAAGATTAAAAGCTTCCTGAGACATAATCCCTTATGGTCCCATTCATAAACACACAGATACCAAAAAAAAAAAAGAAAGAAAGAAAGAAATGAAGTTTTCTCAATAATATCAAGTCAGAAATGGCACAGGAAGGGTGAGTAATAAGGACCATGTTGAAGGACCACTCTTTGTGAAAGCACTTTTTATAAAAATATTTTTTTTTAAAGAGTCTTTGGGCTTCCCTTGTGGCTCAGATGGTAAAGAATATGGCTGCAATGAGGGAGACCTAGGTCAGGAAGATCTCTGGAGAAGAGAATGGCAACCCACTCTAGCATTCTTGCCTGGAGAATCCCATAGACAGAGGAGCCCGGTGGGCTACAGGCCATGGGGTCTTAAAGAGTCGGACACGACTGAGCGGCTAACACTTTCACTTCATAAGTCTTTATGGAATTTGTTACAGTGTTGCTTCTGCTTTATGTTTTATTTTATTTTTCGGGGAGCAGCACAAGATATGTGGGATCTTAGTTCCCTGAACAGGGATCGAACCTGCATCCCCTCAACCAGAAGGCAAAATCTTAACCACAGGACCACCAGGGAAATCCCCTCTGAAAGCACTTTAGTGGCGTATGTAAAGCAAACCCAAACACACCAGCAAGGGAGGTGTCCTTGGGCTCATCGCCATTCCAAGAGCGAGGCCAGTTGAGAAGCTCCCAGGGAGTTCTCCAGACCCACACAGCTGACCCAGCACTGGAGCCAAGCTTCAGACCCACATGTTATTATCCCCTTCCTATCATGCCCAAGTCTTACTTGATACCTGGACCCAGTTGAAGCTTTGCAAGAAGTTTAAAGTGAACAGAGCCAATTGCCCGTCTCGGCACTGCAGACTTTTAAAAAAAAAATTAACTTATTTATTTTAATTGGAGGATTATTACTTTACAGTATCGCGATGGCCTCTGCCACCCATCAATATGAATCGGCCGTAGACATACATGTGTCCCCTCCTGAATCTCCTCTCCCACCTCCCCCCACCCCACCCCTCCAGGTTGTCTCAGGGCACTGACTTTGGGCTCCCTGCATCATACATCAAATAGATAGTCAGACTTTTGCCCTTCTTCCTTCAAAGTAGTCATTGCAGCAGTAAATCTCTGAAGTCTTTTGAAGAATATGTTTTACTTTTGATGAAGAGCGTCAAAAATAATCTAATTTTAAAAGGATACCCTCAGTGCTTCTCCAATGTCATTTTCTTTTTTATCTTTTTTTCTCCCCCTTTAAAATTTTTTTTTTTTTAATTTTTTGTGTTGGGGTGTGGGCTTCCCAGGTGGAGCAACAGTAAAAAAAAACAAACCTGCCTGTCAGTCCTGGAGATTCAAGAGATGTGGGTTTGACCCTGCATTGGGAAGGTCCCCTGGAGAAGGAAATGGCAACCCGCTCCAGTATTGCTGCCTGGAGAATCCCGTGGACAGAGGAGCCTGGTGGGCTACAGTCCTTGGGGTCATAAATAGACACAAGACTGAAGCAGCTTAGCATTCACGCTGGTATGATGTGTCTGCCCTTGGCAACTGACATGGAGCCCCTCCCTCAGGCCTGCTGGCCCTTGCTTTGTGAAGGAAAGCTTGCCCTCTGCCCTCTGAGCTGCGTGTGGGCCCTGATGGCCCAGCAGAGGTGGAACAAATAGCAGGCAGATGCTGATTACGTCCGGATGGGCCCTTCCTTGCAGAAGGCGGATATAGATCTTTCCATTTTGGTCCCGTGGACTCTCTGTGAAAATACTACGTGGTCTTCTCATAAACCGGTGACCTATTGATTCCCCAGCTACTGACGGGGCCTCTCTCATGCGTCCTGCTTACCTCCTTATGGGGGCTACTCAGCTGTGTTCACGGAGGTTGCCTGCACCTGGAGGGAGGTCTTGTTGGAGATGCTCGAACTTTCTAAAAATTGGATGTGTGTCCCAGATCCACATAACTTTGGTGGTATGCTCCTCCTGGAGGCAACTGTTGATGGCTGGTACAGCTAATGCAATCCAAGTCTTTGCAAGGGTTTCATTTGCTCAGGGAGTTCATAAAAGCTGATCATTCTCAGTGGAGGCACTTCTGTTCTCCGCCTATCCCCAGGAGACATTTGGCAATGTTTGGAGATATGTTTTCACTTGTCACAACTTGGGGGGGAGTGTTGTGGCTGGCATCTATTGGGTAGAAGCCAGAGAAGCCGCTATGCATTCTTCTTGGCACAGGACAGCCCCTCCTGCAACAAAAGGATTATTGTTGTTTAGTAGCTCATTCATGTCTGACTCTGTGCAACCCTGTGGACTGTGGTCTGCCAGGCTATGTTCATGGGATTCTCCAGGCAAGAATACTAGAGTGGGTTGTCATCTCCTTCTCCAGAGGATCTTCCTGGCCCAGGGATCGAACCCACATCTCCTGCATTGACAGGCGGCTTCTTTCTTACTGAGCCACTGGGAAGCCCCCCAACAAAGGATTATTTGACACCAAATATCAGTAGTGTCAAGGCTGAGAAACAGATACGTTATATTAAAATATACCCAAATTCAATATAAAGCACAATTTTATAACATTACAGGTTTGAGAGGATTTTTATCATCTTGCTATTGAAGCAAATTCACTCTGAATAACTCATTTATGATTAGCTACTCTTTGTCAGCCATCATCACAGAAACTTGGAAATTCTTGTAAGAGGGAAAAAAAATAGTCTACAGCTTGTCTTCCAATGTAATAAAATAGTTATGACTCCTAAATTTAACAATTAATGATGCTGACATAATGTTGCATTTTGGAGAAATGTAATTAAGCAGTTATTAATTTTGACTTTGCTGCATAAAATGTTAGAATATTTTTTTTCTCCAGTTTTCAAGTATTACCAGATGCCCTTGGAAGTCAAAGTCAGGTGGATAAAAAGTTCTTGAACCCATTGATCCTGGACCTCCTTAATGAGGGATTACCACATCAGTTTACTTAAGTGATGACATCTGAAGTCAACCCTTGCCCCACTGTCATAAATAATCACCCCTCACAATATCTCTAGCTGTGGATGTCGTGAAAGAGTACCATCCATGTACAAACAAACCAGTCTACTGACCAGCATCCCCAGAGAAAAGGTCTCTTTTGATGATGGGATGATCATTTCTGATGTCTCCTCCTGGCGTTGAGAATACAGTCATCTCCAGAGAATGGACTTGTGGACACAGTGGGGGAAGTAAGGGTGGGATGAGCTGAGGGAGCAGCATGGTCACATGTACACGACCGTGTGTAAAACAGGGATCTAGTGGGAAACTGCTCTTTAGCACAGGGAGCTGGGCTCAGGGCTCAGTGATGACCTGGAGGGGTGGGATGGGGGATGGAAAGCAGGTTTGAGAGGGAGAGGATAGATGAATCCTTATAACCGATCCATAATGTTAATGTATGGCATTAACCAACATGCCGTGGTATATGAATTATACTCTGATAAAAAAAGAGGCTAGAGTCACCTCCTTCCGCGTCTGCTGCTGCCTTACTCTCTCGTCTCCGGTCCTTGCCCCTCGGCACCCAGTTCTGACTAGTCCACCACGTCCTGCTCCTCTGTCGGCAGCACTGCTCCGTCCTGCTTCTTCCCCTGGTCAGTATCTGGCCCGTCTTGGTCTTCGTATCCCCACATCAGCGCCCCCTCTTCTGAGAGTCCTTCTCTGACTTACCCCCCAATCCTGCATTGCATTAGATTGCCCCTCAGAGGTGCCTAGAGCACCTCGCAACTCTGCGGTTAGGTGTGTGATCATTTTACCAATAACTGATCAGATCTAAGCTTCATAAAGTCATGGAACGTGTGTGTTGCTTTCTACTGTATACGGCCTGGACACACAGGGCAAATGAAACATACTGAATGAAGGAGGACGAGAATGAACAGGATGAGGGGATTGGAGTGATCTTAGGAATGACATCTGGTGATAGAGCCTTGAGAAACTCAGTCACAGACAGAGATGGTCCAGACCTAGAACAGAGGTTCCAAGCACGCAGGGAGCACTGCTGAGATTATGGCGTGGGAAGGAGTGTCCTTCTCCGTGGTTGTTGCTCTGTCTCCTCTCTGTCACCCCACCTCCCCCTCGAACTAACGCTGTTCTTAAGTGGGTTCTCCCTCAGTTTACTTCAGTTCAGTCGCTCAGTCACATCCCCATGAGTCACTCTTTGTGACCCCTGGACTGCAGCACGCCAGGCTTCTTTTTCCGTCACAAATTCCTGGAGTTTGCTCAAATTCATGTCCATTGAGTCGGTGATGCCATCCAACCATCTCATCCTCTGCCTTCCCCTTCTCCTCCTGCCTTCAATCTTTCTCATCATCAGGGTCTTTTCTAATGAGTCAGTTCTTTGTATTGAGTGGCCAAAGTATTGGCCCTTCAGCTTCACCACCAGTCCTTCCAATGAATGTACAGGACTGATTTCCTTTAGGATTGACTGGCTTGATCTCCTTGCTGTCTAAGGGACTCTCGAGACTTCTTCAACACCACAGTTCAAAAGCATCAATTCTTCAGCTCTCAGCTTTCTTTATAGTCCAACTCTCACATCCATACACAACTACTGGAGAAGTCATAGCTTTGACTAGATGGACCTTTGTTGGCAATGCAATGTTGGCAATGTCCTGTGGCCACTACTGAGTTTTCCAAATTTGCTCGCACATTGAGTGCAGCACTTTAACAGCATCATCTTTTAGGATTTGAAATAGCTCAGCTGGAATTCTATCACCTCCACTAGCTTTGTTCATAGTGATGCTTCCTAAGGCCCACTTGACTTTGCATTCAGGATGTCTGACTCTAGGTGACTGATCACACCATCATGATTATCTGGGTCATGAAGATCTTTTTTGTATAATTCTTCTATGTATTCTTGCCACCTCTTTTTAATATCGTCTGCTTCTGTTAGGTCCATCCCATTTCTGTCCTTTATAGTGCCCATCTTTGCATGAAATGTTCCCTTGGTATCTCTAATTTTGTTGAAGAGATCTCTAGTCTTTCCCATTCTATTGTTTTCTTCTATTTCTTTGCACTGATCACTGAGGAAAGCTTTCTTATCTCTCCTTGCTATTCTTTGGAACTCTGAATTCAGATGGATATATCTTTCCATTTCTCCTTTGCCTTTTGCTTCTCTTCTTTTCTCAGCTATTTGGAAGGCCTCCTCAGACAGCCATTTTGCTTTTTTGCATTTCTTTTTCTTGGGAATGGTTTTGGCCACGGCCTCCAGTACAGTGTCAGGAACCTCCGTCCATAGTTCTTCAGGCACTCTGTCTATCAGATCTAATCCCTTGACTCTATTTGTCACTTCTACTTTATAATCATAAGGGATTTGATTTAGGTCATACCTGAATGCTCTAGTGGTTTTCACTACTTCCTTCAATTTAAGTCTGAGTTTGGCAATAAGGAGTTCATGACCTGAGCCACGGTCAGCTCTCAGTCTTGTTTTTGCAGACTGTATAGAGTTTCTCCATCTTTGGCTGCAAAGAATATAATCAGTCTGGTTTTGGTATAGACCATCTGATGATGTCCACATATAGAGTCATCTCTTGTGCTATTGAAAGAAGGTGTCAGCTATGACCAGTGTGTTCTCCTGGCAAAATTCTGTTAGCCTTTGCCTTGCTTCATTTTATACACCAAGGCCAAACTTGCCTGTTACTCCTGGTATCTCTTGACTTCCTACTTTTGCATTCCAGTCCCCTATGATGAAAAGGACATCTTTTTTGGGTGTTAGTTCTATAACATCTTGTAGGTCTTCATAGAACTGTTCAACTTCAGTTTCTTTGGCATTAATGGTTGGGGAATAGACTTGGATTAGTGTGATATTGAATGGTTTGCCTTGGAAACGAACAGAGATCATTCTGTCATTTTTGAGGTCACACCCAAGTACTGCATTTCAGACTCTTGTTAACTATGAGGACTACTCCATTTCTTCTAAAGGGTTCTTGCCCATAGTAGTAGATATAATGATCATCTGAATTACACTAATCCATTCCAGTCCATTTTAGTTCACTGATTGCTAAAATGTTGATGTTTACTCTCACATCTCCTGTTTGACCACTTCCAATTTACCTTGATTCATGGACCTAACAGTCCAGGTTCCTATGCAATATTGTTCTTTACAGCATCAGACTTTTCTTTCATCACCAGTCACATCCACAGCTGGGCATTGTTCTCCCTTTGGCTCAGCCTCTTCATTCTTTCTGGGGTTATTTCTTTGCTCTTCTCCAGTAACATAATGGGCACATACAGACCTGGGGCCAATCACTACCAGCAGAGACCAGCAATCTCCACTCAGAATGTCAGATGGAAAATGGAGGTCTCCTCTCTTGGTCGTGCCTGCCAGGAAGTGCAGGAGGAGTTCTGATTGGCCCTGGCATGAATCAATCACTGTGGTCAGGGACCTGCGATACTCTGATTGGCCAACTTGGAGCACATGCACAGCCTCAAAGTCAGCAGTGTTACCTTCACCTGGACTCATGGTTTACAAGCCATTGGCCTGTGGATTCCAAACAAGTCGAATGATGCTGGACAGAGAACAAACGTCTGCTTGTTAAATCATCTCACTGCTGAGTTTTGCGAGAGTGTCTGACACTGACTTCCCTGTGGGAACAATATTTAGTCATTGGAGGAAATAACTAGAATCCTTTTAGCTCCCATTTTACATTTTTTTGCTTTCCTCCAAATAATTGTGATGGGGTAGAGGGGGGCATCTTTTTACCTGTCTCCTTTCTAATTGGGTTCTCTCCCTTCTCTATAACTCCCAGTTCCTTCCTCTCTGGCTGGTTTAGTCAAGGTAACCAGGCATTTTAAATCACAGCATAATTTCTGTAGCTCAGAAAACTGAACTGAAGTAGTAACTTTTAATAGGTCAATTACATTATTCTTCAGCAGCCTGCTACCGCCTAATGAAACAGCAGTTTAATTAGGTTGGTGCGATGCCAAAATAAATGTTTCATTCCCAGCTTGTTTTATTTACTCATTGAAAAGTGGGGGAATCTACAAATAATAGGATTGGAAAACGGTAAAGGCTAATGAGTTGGCTGCAGTCGTTTGTAAAGAAAGGCGATTGTGTCATCGGCAGTCTGGTTTAGTAGATGAGAAATCTACAGTGTCAAAAATAAAAACAATAGTATAATTTTTTAAAAAATAGAATTTCGGGGTATAGAGTGTTTTCAAATCATCAATCACTCACAAATACTAAAAGACTGTCAGAAGGGAGCATAACTAAGTCAGAGTCCTGTGATGTATGGTGTATTCCTACTGTGTGGTAGGCATGGTGCCCAGTGTCATCACATTAATTTTCCCAGTAGACAGTAGACTTTTAGATGGAGTTTTAAGGTCCAGCAAAGGTGACGTTCTCAGTGTGATGAAGCCACACATTCATTATTTTGCCCTCAGTGAGACAGGAACTGTGAAAACAGCAGGAAGGCCCTTTAAAACTCAACACTCCCACACATCCCCTAGGCTCCCCAACTACTTCCACCCCTAGGTACCCCAAGTCCTTCCACCCTTGCCTGGAAGCTGAGACTCCTCACCCACCCTGGCAGTGTCAGTCTGGTGTTGATGAGTGATGGTAGGGGGATGGGCTGGGGCAAACCCCAATTTTTTTTTTTTCCCGAAGCCTCTAGTAGATCCCCCACTGGGCCACAGTTTCAACAACAGATGAGGATGTTAGGTCATTTTCTTCCTTCCTTAGGTAAAGGTTATGCACTGTGTTAGAAGCCAATGCCTTCCCTTCACCTTACTTGGATAAAAGGGAATCATGTACTTATGTTCAAGCGACAAGCTACGGGAACAGGACTCCCAAGCAGAGAGACACCTGATGAGGGCTTTGTAGGTGTCACTTCTCATAACTACAAAGAGGCTCTGCATCTCTGTATGCCTGTGATATACACAATGGTCACAACCTTAATCTGAGTCGTAGTCTTGCAAAGGAAAAAAAAAAAAAAATCATTCCATGGCGGTGCCGTGAACCCTAGTGCCCTCTGGGGTATTTTTTCCTGAGCACCTGCCTTATAGCTAGTTATCATCTGTCCCATTCTCGATCAGACAAAACCTTTATCATCATTCATGTGTGCAATGTGAGGTGTTTGCATCGTACAGTCATCTAGCATTTTAATCACATATGTTTACTATGTGGGGAGTTGTTTCACCCTCCTTGAAAAGTTTGAGATCTTTCCTTCCTTGCCTGACATTTACTTTGCCTTTATTTCCATTTTAATTCTAAGGGGGACTTGTATTCCCTGTTCCTTTTTATTTTTTGCAATTAGTGCTACTCCCTGATTTATTATTTTTATATTTTTATTGAAGTGGAGTTGCTTTGCAATGTTGTGTTAGTTTCTGCTGAACAGAAAAGTGAATCAACCATACATGTGCATATACCCCTCTTTTTTGTATTTCCTTCCCAGTTAGCTCAGCTGGTAAAGAATCTGTCTGCCATGCAGGAGATCCTGGTTCAATTCCTGTGTGGGGAAGATCTCCTGGAGAAGGGATAGGCTACCAAGTCCAATATTCTTGGGCTTCCGTGGTGGCTCAGCTGGTAAAGAATCCGCCTGCAATGTGGGAGAACTGGATTCGATCGCTGGGTTGGGAAGATCCCCTGGAGAAGGGAAGAGCTACCCACTCCAGCATTCTGGCCTGGAGAATTCCATGGACTATATGGTGCATGGGGTCTCAGAGAGTTGGACACGACTGAGCGACTTTCGCTTTTCACTTCCCATTTAGGCCACCACAGAGCAGAGTCGAGTTCTCATGAGTCACCCATTTTATCCACGGTATCAGTGTCAGTCCCTGTCTGCCAGTTCATCCCACTGCCCCTTTCCCCGCTTGGTGTCCGCATGTTTGTTCTCTGCATCTCTGTCTCTATTTAAGTTTTCTCTGTTCCTTTGGAAAAGAACCAAAGACACCTCACATCACACTCAAATGTTTCAAGTCCCATTTTTCATCCTGACTTATTTTAGAAGACTCTTGCCTTGTGTCTTTGAGCTCTGCTAAAATTTGCTGCGATGATATGTGTGGAGCGCTTCCACGCCTTTGATAGTGCTCATTAGATTAAAGACACCAACTTGTTCTGTTCGAGAACAACACAGCAAATGATGGTGGATGCTCAGGATGATAAATATTTGCTGCTGTAATCGTGCATCTGTTTGCTGCAGTTCAAAGGGAGCAAAAACAGATGCACGCTCGCTGGCCATCACTGCAAAACTCATCTAGATTTTTATTTGCTAATGCTCAGACAATTTACGTAGGAGTCTGCGCACTCAAATGGAGAATCTTATGGAAGTTCTGTAAAATAAGGATTTGAGAATTTTGCAGACAGATAGTAGAGAATGCATGCAATTCTCTCTCTTCTAATTAAAGCACCTACAAATGGATTAAAAATGGGCTTTTGAATTTAAAACAGTGGGATATGTTTTACCCTCCAGAGTGAAATTATGCAGTGCAATATGTAAAACGGGTATTAGCTGTATAGAATAGTAAACATTTATGTTGACTTCGAAATCTGTCACATTGGTTTATACATCCATTGTTGAATATAATGAATCTGTTGTGATAAATTTAGACATTTAGAATCAAGTGCTATGGATGAGAGCTGTACTGTTCATCTTACAGTAACAGGAAAATCCCAGTTCACTGAGAAAGTAAGATGAGAGAACCAACTGTTTCCTTAATAATAGCAGTTTACTTTGCATTCTTAGGGTATTCTTTATCATGCAGAGACAGCTGAAGAATCATTCATTCCTGTGCACCTAGTCACTCAGTCATGTGAGACATTTTGCAACCCTTTGGACTATCACCTGCCAGTCTCCTCTGTCCATGGGATTTTTCAGGCACAAATACTGGAATAGGTTGCTATTTCCTTCTCTGGGGGCTCTTCCAGACCTGGATTGAACCTTCATCTCTATGTCTCCTGCATTGCAGGCAGCTTCTTTACCCACTGAGCCATCAGCGAAGCCTCGTTAATTCCTAAGGTGCCCACAGAATGAGTTAAACTAGCAGCACAAATTAAGCCAGTTATGATCTCTGCGTGATAATTTGTGTATCACACATTTGTGACTTCTGCTATTACTCTGAGATCTTTTTGGTGGGCCATGATATATACCCACCTTAGAGTTGCTTAGGAAAACAGAAGCATTGGTTTATATGACTGAAACATCTAGATATATAGCAGGTTTGGAGCAAGGCTGAAATCAAGATGCTCAACTGATGTTGCCAGGAATATCTCCTACTGCAATGACACAGTCCTCTGTGTTGGCTGTGTTCTCAAGCTGTGCCCCTGCAAGATGGCCACCAAACAGGTGCACACGTACATCTTGCCAGCTCAGGAGCCTGGTGAAAAAGAGAACGTCATTCCAGTGGTTCTAGAGAAGTCCTGGCCAGACCTCAGAGGCTCACACATCCCAAGAAGCCAGACTGTAGATGAGTCCCACCACATCATATGAGCTGATTGCAGGAAAAGAGAAATGGGTCTCTGCAAGGAGTCTTAATATTAGAAGTCAGAGGCGTGATGGGCAAGTGAAAAATAGAAGTCTACTATAGGATATGTTTTTAATGCTTTCATTTATTTTTTTTTAACTTTTTCCTTTATATTGGAGTATACCCAATTAACAATACTGTGATAGTTTCAGGTGGATAGCCAATGGACTCAGCCATTCATTCTCCCCCAAACTCCCCTTCTGCTGACACATAGCATTGAGCAGAGTTCCCTGTGCTATACAGTGGGTCCTTGTTGGTTATCCATTTTAAATACAGCAGAGTGTAGTACAGATTTTTGATGCAAAAAATATAAAAATAATTTTTGAGGAAAAAATGTTATTTTCAAACATTCTAAATGTACACCTGTTAAAAAATTAAAGTGTACTGAAGACCCGTATATTCACCTGGATTAAACAATTGTTAACCTTTGGTGACAATGACCTATGCTTTCTACATTCTTCTCCGCTGTATCAGTTACTCAGTTCAGTTGCTCAGTCGTGTCCGACTTTGCAACCCCATGGACTGCAGCAGGCCAGGCCTCCCTGTCCATCACCAGCTCCTGGAGTTTACTCAAACTCATGTCCATCAGGTCGGTGATGCCGTCCAACCATCTCATTGTCTGCCTTCCCCTTCTCCTCCTGCCTTCAGTCTTTCCCAGCAACAAGGTCTTTTCAAATGAGTCAATTCTTCGCATCAGGTGGCCAAAGTATTAGAGTTTCAGCTTCAGCACCAGTCCTTCCAATGAATGTACAGGACTGATTTCTTTTAGGATGGACTGGTTAGACCTCTTTGCAGTCCAAGGGACTCTCAAGAGTCTTCTCCAACACCACAGTTCAAAAGCATTGATTCTTTGGCTCTCAGCTTTCTTGATAGTCCACCACATCCATACATGACCACTGGAAAAACCATAGCCTTGACTAAATGGACCTTTGTTGGCAAAATTATGTCTCTGCTTTTTAATATGCTGTCTAGGTTGGTCATAACTTTTCTTCCAAGGAGCAAGCATCTTTTAATTTCATGGCTGCAGTTACCATCTGCAGTGATTTTGGAGCCCAAAAAGATAAAGTCTCTCACTGTTTCCATTGTTTCCCCATCTATTTGCCATGAAGTGATTGGAACAGATGCCATGATCTTAGTTTTCTGAATGTTGAGCTTTAAGCCAACTTTTTCACTCTCCTCTTCTACTTTCATCAAGAGTCTCTTTAGTTCTTCTTCGCTTTCTGCCATAAGGCTGGTGTCATCTGCATATCTGAGGTTACTGATATTTCTCCTGGCAATCTTGATTCCAGCTTGTGCTTTATCCAATTCAGCATTTCTCATGATGTACTCTGCATATAAATTAAATAAGCAGGGTGACAATTTGCAGCCTTGATGTACTCCTTTCCCGATTTGGAACCAGTCTGTTGTTCCATGTCCAGTTCTAGCTGTTGCTGTATATATTACCCTATTTGAAAAGTAAAGACACTGTGAACATTTTACATCTAAAGACTTCTCTATGCATCTCTTAAAAACAAGTTATTTTCTTATATAATAAGAATATAGTTATAGTTATTATTACCTTAGTCCAGGATCCAATTAAGGAATATGAATTCCATCTGATTATCCTATTTCTTCCTTACCTTTGACCTAGAAATGTCCCTCCACAATTTTTAAAATAAATTTATTTATATATTTGTCCGTGTTGGGTCTTCATTGCTGTGTGAGCTTTTCTCTAGTTGCAGTGAGCAGGGATACTCTTTGTTGTGGTTCACCAACTTCTCATTGCAGTGGCTTCTCTTGTTGCAGAGCACAGGCTCTAGGGCACACAGGCTTCAGTGGTTGGGCTCATGGGCTCAGCATTTGTGGCTTATGGGCTCTCAAGCACAGGTCCCATACTTGTGGCTCACAGGCTTAGTTGCTCCGAGGCATGTGGGATCGTCCAGGACCAGGGATTGAACCTGTGTCTCCTGCATTGGCAGACAGATTCTTTACCACTGAGCCTCAAGAGGAGTTCCCTCCACCATTTTTTAATCTTCTACAACATTGATATTTTTGAAGAGTCCTGGACAGTTTCCTTGTAGAACATTTCCAAATGAAGATTTATGTGCATGTTTCTGCAGGATTAGATTTGACTTCCTCATTATGTCCAGAGCACCAGACTGATGATACTGACAAAGCCCTTTACACTGTGTGGGGTGACGCTTCATGGCAGGGCGTCCCATCTTTGATGACAGTAAGGTTGATCATGGGATAAATGGCAGCTCTCCCCAGTAGAAGCTAGTCCAGTAATTAGGAAGTAATCTGAAGACTTCTTTGGTGCTCCAGTGGCTAAGACTATGCTTCCAGTGTAGGAGGCATGGGTTCCATCCCTGGTCAGGGAATTAAGATCCCACAAGCCATGAGGTACACCCCTCAAAAACATCTTTAAAATATTATCCGTGGGCCCACACTCCTAGAGAATACATCAATATCCTTTTCTTCATCAACCTTTTATCTGTTGAGGATATTTATTGGAATCAGTTGGGCTTCCCTGGTGGTTCAGTTGGTAAAGAATCTGCCTGCAATTCAGGAGATCCGGGTTTGATTCCTGAGTCAAGAGATCCCCTGGCGAAGGGGATGGCTACCCACTCCAGTATTCTTGCCTGAAGAATCCCATGGACAGAGGACTGGCGGGCTACAGTCCATGGGATGGCAAAGATTTGGTCATGACTGAGTGATCAAGCACATTGGAATTGGTTACTACATTCATTGTAGAGATATAATGTCTTTCTATTATTCTATTTACATTAAAAATGATATCAAACCAAGTACTGGCTATACTACTGCAGCAGAACCGTAGCACACAGCTGAAATATCACTACAAAAGAAAACAACAACAACAACAAAAACAAACGTGCTTTGATAGTGTTTGGCAAAAATTATTAGAACAATGAGGTGCCTCTTACCACCTCATGAGTTGATGAAAAATATCAGTAATGATTGTGCTTACAGTTCACTCCCCTTCTTCTAAAGGTATTTGGCAGACTGAAAATTAGCTCTAAGTCTTGGTTAAGAATACTTTTTTTTTTTTTAAGTGAAAACATAGAAGTAAAGAGAAAAGAGACAACTGGAATAATGACAGTTGAGAGAAGAATCAAAGTGTTGGGTGCATGTTGCCATTTTTTCCAGCAATGTGCTAGGCTTAGTTGCTCAGTTGTGTCTGACTCTTTGCAACCCCATGGACTGAAGTCCTCCAACCTCCTCTGTCCATGGGGTTCCCCAGGTAAGAATACTGGAGTGGTTGCCCTGCCTTAAATACTACTTAAAATGGAATATGAAGAACTTTTATTTTTACATCCACGTGGCATATTTAAAACTCTCCTTATTTCAGATTTCAAGAGCAACTGCTTTCCGTTTGATTTGGTTCAATTATTTCTCATGATCTTTGGAAATTGTACTCTTCTCTTCCTTGCAGACTGAGAAAGTCTTTATCCAAATGGCCTGAACCATTGGGTTTGCCTGTAGATGTCCTTTCATTTCTGTTGTTTCTTTTTCCTCCCCTGGGGTTTTCCAACAGTTCTTCCTTTCAATCGAAAGCTAATTTTCTTTGTGTGTGTAGGTGGTGTAGAATTTCAGGCATTTACACAGTAGCAGGCCTGTATTTGATGTACCTGTTTCAGAGACAATTGTCCTTTATAGCTTTCACGAGTAAATTCAATGAAAAGCCCCACGTGGCTGGTTTGTAACTCATTTAGTGGAGAGTTCTACAGGATTATTTCACAAAGCAGTTCTCAACTTAAAAAGCTAAATTGGCTTTATTGTGCCTAGCTGGGGGCCTCTTCATCGTAAATTCAGAGGATATTTACATGCATGCCAGGAATCTTTTTAGAAAATGGGGACAGGATGTATCTGCAGGTGTAAATTTCCTTAACTTCCTGCTTGCTGCTTCCAAACAGTCTTGGAATGGCTGGACTAGAAGTAGTGGGAGCATTCATTTCATGTTGCAGGGACATGCATACCATATGCATGTGTATGCAAGAATCTCACAACTCTTAAGAAATGACCAAGTGGCCCAGTGGGTCATGCATTCACACATTTAGTTCCGTGTAGTGATTAAGGTGAAAGAACCTGGCATCTGACTGCAGGAGTCCAAATACTGGGTCTACCTCTTCATCAATGGCCTCAAGAAGTTGCATAACCTCTCTGAACTTCATTTTGGCATTTTTAAGAAGTAGATGAGTATCACTGTGTTCCAGTTAAGGTGGGCTGGGATGTGTTGCAAAAACAATCAGCCCCATAGTTCATTAGCTTCAAACAACAAAGGTCTTCAGTTGTTGTTCAGTCGCTAAATCGTGTCCAACTCTTTTTGACCCCATGGACTGCAGCACGCCTGGCTCCCCTGTCCTTTAGCTGTTGGAGTTGCTCAAATTCGTGTCCATTGAGTCGCTGATGGTATCCAAACATCTTGCCCTCTGCCACTATTTTCTCCTTTTGCCTTCAATCTTTCCAAGCATCAGGGTTTATTCCAGTCAGTTGGCTCTTTGCATCAGGTGGCCAAAGTATTGGGTCTTCAGCATCAGTTCATTTCCTTTAGGATTGATTGGTTTGATCTCCTTGCAGTCCAAGGGAGTCCCAAGAGTCTTCTCCAGCACAATTCTTTCCATCAACTTCATGGACTATGGACTATGTCAGACACACTCTAGGACCCAGATTTATGGGAAAACCAACATATAAATTATCACTGGTCACTTCAGCAGAGGGGAAGGAGTCTTCCAGAGAGTACAGTGACAACATTAATTCTCAGCCAAGAAGCGATCCGCATCAGTTCTGCTCACAGCTCACTGGCCAACATGGGTCATCAAGAACTGCCAGACCTCAGAGGGTCAGGAATCGCTACCCCTGTATGTGCCCAGAGGCAGACAGCTCACAGTAATTAGTAAGCCAGATCAGTTGATACATTGCTGCCGTACAAACTTATCTTGTTGCTTGTTATGAGGCTTCAGTGAGATTATTGATGGAGAACATTTAGCTCAGTGTATAGTCACAGAGGAAGTACACAGAAAACTATGCTAGTTGTTACGATAGTTATCGTCAGCTGTATCCAATCATCCCATCTCCTCCTGACAATGATGGGGTGTGTGTGTGTGTGTGTGTGTATAATCCATTAGAATCTCTGTTTTAAGTTCTATAGACTTAGTTACATCTGAGTCCCTGTTGCCATGTTACATATTAACAGGTTCCAGATTTTAGGGGAACTCTCTGCCCACCTCAGTGCGTCCCAGGTGGTGCTAGTGGTAAAGAACCTGCCTGCCAATACAGTTGACATAAGAGACGTGGGTTCGATCCCTGGGTCGGGAAGATCTCCTGGAGGAGGGCATAGCAACGCACTCCAGTATTCTTGCCTGGAGAATCCCCATGGACAAAGGAATCTGGTGGGCTACAGCCCATAGGGTCACAAAGAGTTGGACACGACTGAAGTGAATTAGCACGCACACACTCACTGCCCACCACAACCAGAGAGACGCGGGACTGAGAGGCTGCGCTTGGCCACTAGTTCAGGAGGCAGCTCACTCCCCATTCTTCTGTTTGTGTCAGTAACTAACTCACACACATACATGCATTGCACCATCCAGGTGGGCCCTGCAGGGGCAGACCTATAATAGCCATATGTACCGCCAACGCTGGAGTCCTCCATGGACATTTGGATGAAAATCAACGTGAAGTAGTAAGTGCCATGATTACACTTGGGTTTCTTTCTCTAGGAGTGGGCACACTACATTTTATATAATAAATATATAATAATTGAAGGAACTATGTGTTCAGTATATTATACAGAGTCCCTTCTGTAATGAACACTGAGGGGACTTCCTGCCTGAGCCTTTGGTGGTGTGGCAAGGAGGGTAGACCTCTCTCGAATAAGCCTGCTAGAAATACCCTGGATCCTTCAGGCTTCGTCTCAGCTGCTGCAACACACACGGTGGGCGGTAAAGTCCTTATCCACCACTTTCTACTCTCTTTACTGCTCAGATTCTATCCTTAAATTGTGCTTTCATATTTAACTCAAAAATTTCCCAGAAGGCAAGATCTACAGTGCTAAATACAGAAAGAGATGCATTTTAAATGCACTAACAAAGCTCACTGCGTAAAGTAAGATTAGCAGATCATCATGTACACCCATAAATCTTTTGAAGGAATTCATACACTTAGATCAGAAAATCCATTGGCTTTGTGAAACAGGCTTTTTGTATTTGTGACTGGTTTAACTGCAGACAGAGAATCAGCTCATATTCTCTAGGTTCTGGGTTACTTCATAACTATCCACTATCTAATCATATTGCTGGTTTTTAAAACGTTTTTTTGTTTGTTTTTTTAATTTTTATAATGTTCTGTTCGTTTCTGCCATATAACAGTACAAATTGGCATCGTGTACGGATGTGAGAGTTGGACCATAAAGAAGGCTGAGCACCAAAGAATTGATGCTTTCAATCTGTGGTGCTGGAGAAGACCCTTGAGGGTCACTTGAACAGCAAGGAGATCAAACCAGTCAATCCTAAAGGAAATCAACCCTGAGTATTCATTGGAAGGGCTGATGCTGAAGCTGAAGCTCTAATACTTCGGCCACCTGGTGCAAAGAATCAACTCATTGGAAAAGACCCTGATGCTGGGAAAGATTGAAGGCAGGAGGAGAAGGAGATGACAGAGGATGAGATGGTTGGATGGCATCACCAACTCTATGGACATGAGTTTGAGCAGACTCCAGGAGACAGTGAAGGACAGGGAAGCCTGGCGTGCTTCGGTCCATGGGATCGCAAAGGGTCGCACACGACTGAGCGACTGAAGAAGAACATACATATATTCCCTCCCTCTTGAGCCTCCCACCCTTCCCCCCGCCCCCAGGTCATCACAGAGCACCAGACTGGGCTTCCTGTGTTACGCAGCAACTTCGCCCCAGCTATCCAGCTTACACCTGATAGCAAATATATGTTGACGCTACTTTCTTCATTCATCTCACTCTCTCCCTCCCCCACTATGTCCACAAGGCCATTCTCTACATCTGCACCTCCATGCCTTCCCTGCAAATAGGTTCATCAATATAATTTTCCTAGATCCTATATATATGTGTTAGAGGAAAAGGTATAGTTGTTAATGTTAATTATAAAACTTGACATGTTTATGCTGTTTCATGTATGTGAAACTGGAGACTCAAAGAGTTTAGCCACAGATCACAGGTCTGTATTTCAAGTGCATCTCTCTGACTTCCTTTTTTTTTTTTTTCTATTCCTTCTTTAGCTTTGCTTTGCAATTTTTCAATATATGAAAAATGGAAGAATGATGACTGGTATTTACTGAGGTCTGATGAGGTGCTTGGCAGCATGCTGGATGTTGCATACATATTATTTATAATCATTTTCCACTAGGGGTATTTTTATTTCCACTTTACAGATGGGGCAACTGAGACTCAGCTCCCAAATAATGGAATCTGCATACCTGTCTTACCCTGAAGCTTATCATGCCCTGAGTAAGCAGTGAAATAGGTTTGTGGGCTTTTTCTCCTGTAGGCAAATTTGCCCTGGAAGTTAATGTTGAGTTTCCAGTTCTCTCACTCAGCAAGGAAGCTGCTGATTGCTTTACTCCCTCCGGGTTTAGCAAACCAAGGGGCTGTGGTTGGAAAACAGTGGCCAGTCCCCCCCAGGTGTCCTTCTTGCCCCACTGTCTCCTTACATGTCACCAGATACATGGCTCAATATGCAGTGTGAGTTCACTGGGGGTCATTGCAATGAGTTTAGGTTTTAAAGAAAGGATTAAAATAATCTACAATCACAGAGCATGGAAATGATCAGCCTTTCGTTTTTTCTTATGAGCCTCCTGATTACCCTAAGAGGATATTTTCATTTTGGTGATAGTTTACCTTTAATGAAATTTTCCAGTCTCCCTTGTATTAAAGGGAGAGCTGGGCCTCAGGCTGGTGGTGGGATCTTAGCAAGACGACTCACACTGTTTTGTTGAGGTTGCTTTTATTTTTATAGCTACTGTCCCTCTATGTTCGCATTCTTGGTTTTTAATTTGCGGCAGTAACACACGAGTTCTCTTTTAATTAAAAAAACGTTTACTTGAATGAAAAAGTGAATTGTTGGAAGAGGTAAAATCGTATCTTATTTTTCTTTACTTGACAAAGGCGTGCCATTCAATAGCACTGGGACGTGTCGCAAGACTAATTGGTTAGTAAACAAGAAGGCAGGTGGTGTGAGCATGTGTCAGATTTTAAATGAGGACCATGAATACGGCAGCACTAGGGAGGTGATCCATGATGGATGGAGACTGAGGGGACATTTTTAGGGTGTTCGTCCCCCACCGCCTAGCTTTGTGCTGGAATCTCAGAACCCTACCCCATGGCTTTTGTTTAATTTGGCATTTATGGTAAGTCTTGCGCATGGGAAGATTGTGGCCTCTCTCCTCCAGCATTACAGCTTGGATTGAATATTTATTAACTACCCGGGGAACATAAGACCGATGGAGGGCCCTTGAGTCGATCTTTATCCACAGAGTACGTCCTCATCAGATTGAAGTGGTGAAGCAATTCAGAAGGAATGACAGGACCTTATCAAGAACAGATAGAAGCAAATCCTTTGTCTAGTGAGGGGATAAAATGCCTGTGATGGTGGAGTCAGCAAATGAAAAAGATTGTGGTTCCCGCAAAATGAAGGGGGGCATGTAGCATTCAGGATTCACAAGAACAGTCTACATAGCTGGGTACTCCAGGGAGGGAGGCTGATCAAAGATTTCCTGTTTTCATAGCAGTGTCCTGAGAAGTAGAGGAGTGCCCATGTGACTGTCAGTGGTGGCTGACTGTGAATTTCAGGTCTCTGTATAAAAGCAAGTGGCGGGGTTTGTGGCAAGCCAGGCAGTTAGTGCTGAGGATGAGGAGATGCCTCAACTCTAGCAGATCACGGACACGCAAGGTTGAGGGACCCGTGGCCAGATCTCCTGATTGTCCAAGAAAAGCCCCAATTCTAGGTTTTTGTTGTGAAATTTTCCTATTATCGACTTTTAAAACTGAGCTATCTTTGTGTTGTTATTGAGTTTGATTATTGAATTATAGGGGCTCTTTACATATTCTGGGTAGAAGCTTCCTTATTCCATATATGATTTGGAAATACTTTCTTCCATTCTGTGGGTACATCTTCTTTTATTATTATTATTTTAAATGTTTGTTTATTTTGGCCGTGCTGGGATTTCAGTGCTGCTGGGCCTTTTCTCTAGTTGCGGCGAGCAGGGGTGACTCTGCGGTCCGGTGCACGGGCTTCCCACTGCCGTGGCTTCCCTTGCCGCGGAGCACGGGCTCCAGGGCGCGCAGACTCAGCCCCTGCAGTGCCTGGGCTACTTGCTCCGAGGCACGTGGGATCTTCCCCGGCCAGGGATCAAACCCGTGTCTCCTGCCTTGGCAGCTGGACTCTTTACCACTGAGTGACCAGAGCAGCCCCTGTGGATACATTTTAGATGGAACTGTTTACAACACCAACGTTTTCTTGGGGGGTGGGTCCAATTTATTTTTTCCTTTTATTGCTTGCTCTTTTGGTGTCATATCTAAGAATCCATTGTGTTTGTTCAGTCGCGAAGTCATATCTGACTCTTTGCGACCCCGTGGACCGCAGCACGCCAGGCTTATCTTGCCTCCGCTATCTCTTGGAGTTTGCTCAAATTAAGAATACATCTACCTACAACTGAAAGTCACAAAGATTTGCTTCTAGTTTTTTTTTTTTTTTTGATGTTGTATACCATTGGCTCTAATATTTAGATCTGTGATGCGTTTTGAGTTAATTTTTGCATGTGGTGGGAGATAAGGGTTCACCTTTATAGGTTTGCTCATGGCTGTGCAGCTGCCCCAAACCCATTTGTTGAAAACACTGTTCCCTCCTCAGTGGACTGTCTGGGGCTTCATAAAGATTTTCACCCTAGGGTGCTTCTCTGTGATAGCCTACTTAGATACTGTAATTATGTCAAGGCATATTCATTCTCTCATCTAGCAAAAGAATAAGGTTCTACCAAAGGAGAAGTCCTACTCTTGTCTCTGCCTTTTTCACTCTCTGCATTGAGCTTAACTCTGTTAAGAGGATGGAGCTTCAGGATGCAAGGTCGAGTTGTAAAAACAACTTACTCCCTAATATACTTTCTCATATGCTGTATATACATGACTTGGATAATCATAGCTTGAATATAACCAATTCTATTGAGTCTCTTGCATTATACATCTGAGCTGTGCTCCAAGCAAAGACATTCTCCCTTCTTGGATATATATGTATAGTGCTCATGTCTGCTCAGTTGGGTCTGACTTTTTGTGACTCCAGACTCCTCTGTCCATGGGATTTCTGGGGCAAGAATATTAGAGAGGCTTGCCATCTCCTCATATAAGGAATCTTCCCAATCCAGGGTTTGAATCAGGAATCCTGCATCTCCTGCCCTGGCAGGCAGATTCTTTACCACTGAACCACCTGGGAAATAAATATGTAGACATACTTGTAAAGCACACACACAATGTCCCCTGGTGTGTAAAAACCACCTCAGTGATAATTGCTGAGATAAATATGTTTTTATAGAGATAAACAGAGTTGTAAATATATATACTCATACATTCATACATATGTGCACACACACACACACACATTCACGAAGCTTTAAATTTATGTGCAGCTGCTACCTTCTGCCACTGGTATAGTTTTCAGAATGAATGAGCTTTCAGGAAGGAGACTCACTGGACGGCCTTTATTCAACTTGATAAAAATCTGATTTTCTTGCCCCCTACAGTGGCCATTTGTCATTGTAACAGCGACTATGAATAACATGTTCTTTTCTTTCCTTTCTCTAGAGAAATTGCAAAGGGAGTTTGCATACAACTGTATAAAATGCAACCTACTCAATTTTATTAATTATTAAGGAGAATTCTTTAATCTTCATATAGATCCCCTCACCCAAGGGTAGCCAGAGAAGTAGTTTGATAGCCATTCATCCAGGCTTTTCATTTATTTATTAAATATTCTGTAGCATGCACAGGAGACACAGGTTCGATCCCTGGGTCGGGAAGATCCCCTGGAGAAGGAAATGGCAACCTACTCCAGTATTCTTGCCTGGAAAGTTCCATGGACAGAGGAGCCTGGCAGGCTATAGTCCATGCAAAAGAGTAGACATTACATAGTAATTAAACAACGACAACAGTTTGTCAGTTGTACAGTCCAAAGCCATCCTGGCCTCTCTCTTTATCTCCCTCCCGTATCCACCTGGAGAAGCCAGCTCCTCAACATGACAGCCTTCCTTACAACTAGGGACCCTGTTCCCTATCAGTTCTGGCTTATAAGGCATCAAGAAGTCCATAGAAAATACGAGCAGATTTTCTTCCAGTCTAAGAGGAGAAACCCTTATGTCAGAAAGTGAAGAGGAACTAAAGAGCCTCTTGATGAAGGTGAAAGAGGAGAGTGAAAATCTGGCTTAAGACTCAGCATTCAAAAAATGAAGCTCATGGCATCCGGTCCTATCACTTCATGGCAAATAGATGTAGAAACAATGGGAAAAATGATGGACTTTATTTTCTTGGATTCCAAAATCACTGCAGATGGTGACTGCAGCCATGAAATTAAAAGATGCTACTTGTTGGAAGAAAAGATGTGAACAACCTAGAAAGCATATTGCATATTAAAAAACAGAGACATTACTTTGCCGACAAAGGTCTGTCTAGTCAAAGCTATGGTTTCTCCAGTAGTCATGTATGGATGTTAGGGTGGACCGTAAAGAAGGCTGAGCGCCGAAGAATTGATGCTATTGAACTGTGGTGTTAGAGAAGACTCTTCAGAGTCCGTTGGACTGCAAAGAGATCAAACCAGTCAATGCTAAAGGAAGTCAACCCTGAATATTCATTGGAAGGACTGATGCTGAAGCTGAAGCTCCAATATTTTGGCCACCTGATGCAAAGAGCTAACTCATTAGAAAAGACCCTGATGCTGGGAAAGGTTGAAGGCAGGAGGAGATGGGGACGACAGAGGATGAGTTGGTTGGATGGCATCACCAACTCAACGGACATGAGTTTGAGCAGGCTCCGGGAGATGGTGGTGGACAGGGAGGCCTGGCGTGCTTCAGTCCATGTGGTCACAAAAAGATGGGTATGACTGAGCAACTGAACAGCAGCAAAAAAGAGAAGAAACTACATAAGATGCTCATCTTTTGCTGTACTGCCTGCCTTTTGCTTAAATATTGTGTTCATGACTGAAGCCACTGTGGTCACCTGGGTTTGAGGCAGTGAATCAGGGTGTTAAGTGTGTTGGACTGAGGGTGGTGGTACAGAAAGGTGGGTCCCTGAGAGCCTCAGAGAGTTCCTGAGAAAGCCCAGGGCTGCCAGTGTTCCGGATTTTTTTGTTTAGGGCATAATTAGTATCCTTACAGATGCAGTCAGTGTTGCTCAGGCTTGATTTCTGCAGCTCGTAGCTAAAGGCATCCTTACTGATGTGTCTGTACACGTGCAAATACGTATACATATTCACACGCTCACGCGTCTTCCTTATGTCACACTTGTGTCCACAGATAGGAAGGCTTTTTTAATGTGGCCAGATTCCATAGGTTTTAGCTTGTTTTCATTTATTTATTGCAGTATGATTGCTTTACAATATTGTTTACTTTCTCCCGTACAGACAGAATGAATCAGCTCTCTGTATACATATGTCCCCCTCCTCTTGAGCCCCCGTCTCACTCCCTCCATCCCACCCCCTGAGTCATCAAGGAGCACTTAGTTGAGCCTCCTGTGCTTATAGCAACTTCCTATAGCTATCTGTTTTACACACGCTAGTGAAGTAAGTCAGAAAGAGAAAAACAAATATTGCACATTAATGCATATGGAATCTAAACAATGGCACAGATGAAGCTATTTGCAGGGTGGGGATAGAGGTGCAGACGTAGAGAACGGGTATGAGGACGCAGTGGGGGAGGGGAGGATGGGATGGCCTGGGAGAGTAGCAGGAACTTGCTTTCAGATCTGCATGTTTGCTAAGACGTCTTCTCCGATCTGGAGATAAAATTTTAGCTTACTCTTTTGAATGACTTCACATTACTTTGTATTGAGTGCGGACGTGGTTTATCCAACCATTCTCCTACTAATAAACATTTAGATTGACTTTATTGGCTGTTATAAGTAATGATGTAGTCAACATCATGCAACCAATATTCCAGCCATCTCCCAGTAATCAATCCTCAGAGAGTAAACGGAGAGGATCAGACATGTGTATACAGAGATGATTAACCCAGGATTAAGCATAATGGCAAAAATGAGAAATACCTTAAATGCCAATAAAAAGGAGCATGCTAAATAAATTATGACGCATGCATGAGATCAAACAGCATGTGGCATTCAGAATGATGGTTTTTAGGACTATTTAGTGTCAAAAGAAAAATTCCACTATGAAAGAAAGACAGATATCAAATCCATAAAGTATGATTATGTTTATTACATTTGTAGTATATAGGGTGAAATCTTCCTCAGAATGTTGAAGCCAGGTTTGCACCCAACACACAGTGAGATCAAAAACCCAAAATGTTGGAGTTTGGAGCAGAGAAGAGATTATTGCAAAGGTTGAGTAAGAAAAATGGTTGGCTTGTATTCAAAAGACCTGAACTTCCCTATGGTTTCATGGAAGAGGTTTTACAGGCAAAAGTTTGGGGGAGTTCTGTAGGGTGCGTGACTGGTAACAGGGCGGTAGCAGGGTGGTGATTTAGGAATCTCCATCACCAGCCTTCAGCTTTCTGTGCTCAGCCTGAAGTCAGAGCTTGAACACGGATGACTGCACTGCTCTTGCTGCTGTTTATGTTGTCCTTCAGTTGCTAAGCTGTGTCTGGCCCTCTGCGACCCCATGGACTGCAGCACACCAGGCTTCCCTGTCCTTCACTACCTCCTGGAGTTTGCTCAAACTCATGCCCATTGAGTCGGTGATGCCATCCAACCATCTCATCCTCTGTCGCCCCCTTCTCCTGCCTTCCATCTTTCCAGCATCAGGGTCTTTTCTAATGAGTCGGCTCTTTGCATCAGGTGGCCAAAGTATTGGCGCTTCAGCTTCAGCATCAGTCTTTCCAATGAATTTTCAAGGTTGATTTCCTTTAGGGTTGACTGTTTTGATCCCCTTGCTGTCCAAGGGCTGCTCTACAAGAAGTTTAACTAAAGCAACTCTGCATTTGTGGAATCCATTTTAAATTTGCCTATCAGCCACGGTTCCTCTAATGGTTGTGTGTATTTGTGGAATTGTGACCCAGGGTATAGATTTAGCATCTTCTAGAAGCAGAATTTGAGTTTCAATGGCCTCAAGCTAATCGAGGTCATCCCCAAATATTTCCCAAGCCTAGACTTTTTCTTTGCTTGTGAGTTAAAGTTCTCTGGGGATATATACCATCCTTCTCAGTCCCCTGCTTCCCTCAGAATAACAAGGAACCTTTATACACAAGAACTACTAAGCAACATACTAAGAGGCTCAGACACTAATGAGGTAGAATGCCTCGGGGTTAGGCACGTCCACCCTCCAGCCAGCAGGGGGCCTCCTCCCACTTATTACCTGCAAAGACTCAGCTTTTTCCTTTCTCAATGATGCTTATCATAGTATCCTTTTGTCTTAGTCCACTGGTGCTGCTATAACAAAAATGCTACAGAGTGGCTTATAAACAGCAGTTTATTTCTCACAGTTCTGGAGGCCGGATGTCCAAGATCAAGACAGAGGCAGATTTGATGTCTGGGGGTTCCCATTTCTGATTCATAGACTCCATCTTCTTAGCCTCCATCACTGTGTCCTCACTTGGTGGAAAAGAGCAAGTGAGCTCTTTGGGTTCTCTGTTGTAAGGCCCTCATCCCAATTATGAGGGCTCCACCCTCATGACCTGATCACCTCCCAAAGGCCCCACCTCCTGATATCAGCATCTTGGGGGTTAGAACTAAACATTCAGTCTGTAACACCCCCAAACAGGTCACTGGGCTTTCCAGGTGATGCTAGAGGAAAAAGAATCTGCCTGCAAATGCAGGAGACGCAAGAGATGTGGGTTCCATCCTGGGTTAGGAAGATGCCCTGGGGAAGGAAATGTCACCCCACGTTGGTATTCCTGCCTGGAGAATCCCATGGACAGAGGAGCCTGGCGGGCTGCAGTCACCGGGTCATGGGGACTCGTGTCCCCAAGAGTGGGAGCCGGCTGAGTGAGCATGCTGATCACGTTACTCCTGCTCCTCGGTGGCAGAATGAGAGGGTGGCTAAGCGCTGGTCTGTACAGGTTTGAATCCAGCTGCCCACCTCCTCACTAGGTCATCTTGAGCAGGTGCTTCAACTTAATTCTCATATCTGCGTTTTTCAGATGCAAGTGACAAGAGCGCTTAGCTTCCAGAGCAGCGAGCATTCACTGCGTTGCTACTCATAACGAGATGAGTACCTGGCATACAGTTGGTGATTAATTAGTGTCACCAAGTGTCAGGCAATGGCAGTGTCTAAGAGAAGGCAAGCCCAGTGTTGAACCCAACCCAAGCATGTAGTAACGTACGCAAGATGTTACTGTACCATCATCTTCTCCCTACAAGACCAATACCTGGCCATCAT
Source organism: Cervus elaphus (assembly GCF_910594005.1). Lineage (NCBI taxonomy): Eukaryota > Metazoa > Chordata > Mammalia > Artiodactyla > Cervidae > Cervus > Cervus elaphus. The sequence goes on from NC_057824.1 coordinate 20,252,991, forward strand.
CGGTGAGGAGTTGGAACAATCAAGAAAAGAGTTCTGGGGTCCCTTCCTTGGGTCTCTGGCTTCATTTTTCTCCTTTCACTCATAGTATCCATGACCCAAGTTGGTGACACAGACTGGCTATTTTTCAGTTCCTCTCCAGGATAAATTTTCCTGAAAATTAGTGATGGAGCTGTCGGACAGGACACCCAGCAGATAAATTTCCAGAACTTTTCTTCTCCTTCCTCCCCACGCCCCTCCCCGCTGGCGCTGTGGTCCAGCTGAGCCCCTGGCAGGCGGCCGCTCTGCTAAGCAGCCTGTCACATGTCCTGTTACAATCATGTTTTATTATAGCTTTCAAAAGATGACCTCTCGTCCCGCACACTTGTGTTTATAGAGGACTTCTGGCATTCTGAAAGGAAACAGATAGCGGAGCCTCCAAACCCTTCATTTGCTTCAACTGATAACTGCTCTGGCCAGAGACGAACACCGCAGTGATTACAAGATGTAATTTACTACAAAAGACAGTTAATATTACTTACAAACCTGTCATCAGTTCTGGGGAAATCGGAGCTGGGACACGGAATAGGACGCATCTGAGTCTACCTAAGATCTTGGTCTGAGAGAATTACAAGTTTATAGATTTACCATTTAAGAAATAGCCCCGTTATGAAACATTCATCGTCGCAGACAGACAATACAAGTAACAAGCAAGATTATATCCTTTTATGTGGATCAAGGACACAGACGGTGTGAAAGAAAAGAGAAAAAAAATCCTTTCGGGGGGATCTTAAATGCCACCCTTGTGAATTATACCTGAGGCTATTAACTGGGGAATTAGATCTTTGAAAAAGCCTCTAATAAGACTAAACAAAGTCCCTCGGGTAATGCTCTGAATCAGAGAAATGTGTGAAAATATAGCCTCTTCAACGTGATTATAGTCAGAGCTGTAGTTACTCCCCGAGAAAGGGCATTAAAAGTAGAGGAATGAAAGGGAAAAAAAAAATGTTTTAAAACTTTTGTGTCAGGCCAGAAATTATAGAGTAGCAACAGCTTAGGGATTTAAATAACCCCTTTAGCCCAATTCTGAAGTCTTTGTGCTTTAAATTGAAGAAAAGAAAGGAATTAGAGATCCAATTTAGCACTTTTTTTATGATTATGAAATGGAGGAGTCATTTTAGCTGAATAAGAATTGAGGCAGGATATAGGATGGCAACCTGGGTTATCATTTGCAAGAGGGGGCTGTAGCATTTAAGCTGCTTCGGGGGTGTCCGCTCTGATGGGCTTTTGTGAGGGCTTCTTGTTTCACTGCTTATTGTTTCCTGGAGACCACGGTGGGAGTTTTGGTGCTTCTGTTGGGATCATGGTCAGAGCCCAGAGAGTCATACATCAGTCTTTGGCATTTCCCTTCCCCCCCGTAGGGAATTCCAGACGCGGGGAGAAATGCTAGAATAGGGATCTTAGGAACATTCCGTCGGTACTTTGCCGCACTCCGTCCTTGAAGTCGGATCTGGTACAAAGCTTCAAGAAGATTTTCCCCAATCTGAGCCTCTGGACAGGCACGTCACAGGTGTGTGCACAGAGCGATGAGATCAGTTTTGTAAACGTGGCTCCATCTTGACGTGCCCTCTCAGATGTATTTGTTGGAGACCAGAGAAAGTGGAAACGAGAATGCTGGGTTTGACCCAAGCTGAGCATGTTAGAGAGGACAGGGCCAAGGATCATGATTTTTAAAGGATAGTGACCTTGTTGTTGGAGAAGGCAATGGCACCCCACTCCAGTACTCTTGCCTGGAAAATCCCATGGATGGAGGAGCCTGGTGGGCTGCAGTCCATGGGGTTGTGAAGAATCAGACACAACTGAGTGACTTCACTTTCACTTTTCACTTTCATACACTGGGGAAGGAAACGGCAACCCACTCCAGTGTTCTTGCCTGGAGAATCCCAGGGACAGGGGAGTCTGGTGGGCTGCCGTCTATGGGGTCACACAGAGTTGGACACGACTGAAGCGACTTAGCAGCAGCAGCAGCAGACCTTGTTGTATATGCAATTGATAACCACTAGGACCTATTGTATAGCACGGGGAATGCTTCTCAATATTATGTAGGAGGAGAGGTGGGTGACAGAAGATGAGATGGTTGGATGGCACCACCGATGCAATGGACATGAGTCTGAGCAAACTCTGGGAGATAGTGAAGGACAGGGAAGCCTGGTATGCTGCAGTCCAAAGTGGGGTCGCAAAGTGTTGGACATGACTTAGCAACTGAACCACAGCAACCAACAACAAATGGGAAAAGATTGAAAAAGAATAGATACATGTGTATGTATAACTGAATCACTTTGCTTGTAAACCTGAAACACAACAATGCTGATCAGCTATAGTCCAATATAACTCTGCCCACGGAATTCTCCAGGCAAGAATGCTGGAATGGGTTGCCATGCCCTTCTCCAGGGTATCTTCCTGATCTAGGGATCAAACCCAGATTTCTGGCATTGCAGGCAGATTCTTTATCATCTGACCCCAGGGAAACCCATACAATAGAGGTTAAAAAATTAAAAAAAAAAAAAAAGCACAGTGACCTTGCCAGCTAGTCAGATCCTTAACCTAGACCTTTCACATAAATAGCTAGTCTCTCTTTAGGTGAGGGATAGGGAATCTAGGAGTGGATCCACACAGGAGGAGAGGATTAAATTCCATTTCTCTCCACTATTCATTTTCTCTTTGTTGAACATTTGTGTATTTTCTTGGGAGAAAAACCTATTTAAGGGCTTCTCTGGTGGCTCACCGGGCTTTCCTGATAACTCAGCTGGTAAAGAATCCGCCTGCAATGCGGGAGACCTGGGTTCGATCCCTAGATCAGAAAGATCCCCTGGAGAAGGGAAAGTCTACCCACTCCAGTGTTCTGGCCTGGAGAATTCCATGGACTGTATGGTCTATGGGGTTGCAAAGAGTCAGACACGACTAAGTGACTTTCACTTTCACTTGCAATTTCTGGTGGCTCAGTGTAAAGAAGCGACCTGCCAAAGCAGGAGACACCGATTTAATCCCTGATCCAGGAAGATTCGACCTGCTGTGGAGCAGCTAAGCCCATGGGCCACAAGTACTGGGCCTGTGCTCGCAACTGCTGAAGCCCTTGCTCCAAACTATAGAGCCACCGTCATGAGAAGTCCACGCACCGCAACCGGAGAGTAGCCCCAGCTACAGAAAGCCCACTCAGCAATGAAGACCCAGCACAGCCCAAACTAAATAATTTTAAATATATTTGTGTGTGAGTGTGTGTGTGTGTGTAATACCTATTCAAATCCTTTGCCCATTTTTAAGTTGGATTTGCTGGTGGGTGTTGAGTTTTAGGAGTTCTTTCTGTATTCTGCATCTCAGTCCCCTACCAGATATATGACTGGCGGATAGTCCCTCCCATTCTGTGATTGCTTTTTCACTCTGTCCTTAGTGTCCTTTGATGCGAAAACGTTGTAAATTTTGATAACGTCCAATGTGCCTTTTTTTTTTTTTCTTTTTTCTTGTCTGTGTGTTTTTGTCCTGAGCATTTTGAGAACAACAACAGCAAACTGTTTTTTTGCCTGCATCCGGAACGCTCGCTCTAGAACAGAAAAGGAAGGTCGGATGCATCACACGGTTTGGTGGTTAGACCTCCAGCCGGCAGGGAAGCCGATCAGCCTGTGCTGACCCCCGAGGTGCCAGGATGTTCTTGCAGGAAGGCCACCTGCAGGGGCGTGTGTGTGATGCTGGGAGGCCAGGCCGGGACTCCTGGGACAAGCTGCTCTCATTACTTCCCAGTGGCTTGTCTCCAAGGTGGTCAGGGACTCAGCGATGCATGGACAGCTCATATGTTCATCCGTGAACCGCGTCCGCTCTTGAGCGGAGCTGGGAGTGCATTGCTATTTCCGCTCACTGATCTCTTTCATCATGGGCTCCTGTTGCCATCATTCAGCGCTTAGAAAATTGTCAAATTTTAGAACAAAACAACTGACAACTGAAGCCCACACCCTGTAATATGTGTATAAAATCACTGAAGCCTGGACTGGTTAAGATTCCCGCCCAAATCGATGCAACTAAAGAACAGTAAAACCAGAGCTGGATACTGGAAATCCTGACTCAAGCCAGTGACCTTCTCATCATCAACACACACGAGTGAAAAAGGGGCCTCACCACTTCGTGGACTTCCCAGGTGGCTCAGTGGTAAAGAATCCGCTCACCAATGCAGAAGCCACAGGAGACACAGGTTCGATCCCTGGGTTGGGAAAATTCCCCTGGAGAATGAAATGGCTACCCACTCCAGTATTCTTGCCTGGAGAATCCCATGGACACAGGAGTCTGGCAGGCCACAGTCCGTGGGGTCACAAAGAGTCAAACACCTCTGATTAACTGTGTATGCAGGCATGTACCGTTTCATTCATTTCATTAAGCGTTTACTTATCCTCATACTCTAGTCTTCATGCTAGTGGCAAAAAATAAAATAAAGAGTTGCAAATGGAAAATCATCCTTGCCATTGTGGTCTGAGTTGAATTATTGTTTCAACCTGTTATTATCTAAAGGGTGTGCCTGGGAATATCTGAATCACAGCATCTTTGGATAAGCGTCACAGACTCCAGTGTCCCAGGACTAAGGTCAGGGCAGAACACAGCCATTTAAAGGGTCCAGTGGCTGCCTGGGGCTGTAGCCCCAAGTTGCCAGAGCTTCTGATTTCTTTCAAGAGAACCCAGAAATCGGATTTTCATAGGAAACATCTCAGTTTTCTAATACCGATTTTTAAAGGGATCAATTTTAAAAACTCTAGTCTGAAAGCCACTGCCTCCTACAAAAAAAGCCAAAAAAAAAAAAAAATCTGTGAAATGACTATGGACCTTGATTTAAGATCTGTGCTATCACAGACCTGTTTCTCAACATTCACACACATTGGAATCATCTGGAGAGCTTAAAAATAAAATCCAGTGTTTCATTCATCCTGCCTCCAGACCAAATGCATCTGAGTCTCTCGGGGTGGGTCCTGGGCATCAGGACTCGTTACAGCCCCCTTGGCGGTTGTGACATACAGCGAGGTTAAGGACCCCTGGGCTGGAGGCAGTGTGAGCAGCCAAGATCCCCTTCTCCCCACCTCTTTCCCATCCGTCTGGCCATCTGGACTCTGACTGCTGGACATCAAGAGGACCCTGATTTTGGGGGTCACATCTGGATAATGGACTGCACATCTCATTTCTTGTCCTTCTGTGGGCATTCAATACACCCGGACAGATGTCCCTTTCACTTCATTTGCCATGTGTCCCTTCTGGAAGGTTCGGATCCCCAACTTCCTGACTGATTTCCCTCTCCTGAGCAAGTGGGCTCTTCAGGGAAGTCTGGAGCTTCTTCCCTTTTTTTTCCTTTTCATCTCTGAGCCTTGGGGTTTCTCCAGCCAAACAGGAGGCTTTGTTCAGCTGCCTTGTGAGTTTGCAGCCCTGCCCTGGAAACACGGGGAGCCCCTGTTGTTCCCTGTGAGCCCTTGAAAGCTCATCTCTCAGATCTGTCTTCTTCTGTCCCCATTCCTTGCTGTTTGTACACACACTTCCCTCACCTTTCGATGCCAGCTTTTTGGAGTCACTGAGATAACCACAGAAAACCTTACCAAAAAAAATTGTATGGACTGGAAGTGACCAAAGGACAAGATGATCTGTAAAGTGGCTTTTATTTCCCCAATTTCTATGAATCTTGTCACTGATTCTATGATGTCTGCTGATAGCATTTGTTTTTTGTCTTTTTAAGGTGGTAAGATTTTTAACTTTTTATTCTTTAAGTTGGAGTATAGCTGATTAACAAAGTTGTGATAGTTTCAGGCAAACAGGGATGGGGATTCAGCCATACATATACATGTATGTATCCATTCTCCCCCAAACTCCCCTCCCATCCAGGCTGCCACATAACATTGAGCAGAGTTCCCTGGGCTATACAGTAGGTCCTTGTTGGTTATCCATTTTAAATATAGTAATGTGTACATGTCAATCCCAAACTCCCTAACTATTGATGATAGTGTTTTGACCATATAAAGAGTATTCTTAATTTTTAGTGGTACAAATTAATTAGGAAGTAGAGATAAAATGATATGAATTCTTGAGTTGCTTCAGACACTTTCAGTATTTTATTATACATACACACACACACACACACACGTAAAATTCTAAGGCCTATAGGATTCTAAAGTTTGATGAGAATATGTGATCCCAAGATTCTATAACTCGTTCTTCCTTGCCATTTATTATGCACTTAGGAATGATGCCCCTGCCAAAGAAATGGGTGGATCGCCTTTTAAAAATGCACAAGTCATTTCATAATATAGTCAATTCATCCAATTAGGAAAAGAAAAAATAGAGAAAAAGTAGAGAAGATAACACCACCAATTTCATCTTCCTATCATGACTAATATTAGCTCTTACAGTTAGCCTTCTGGCATCGTTTCCCCCGCTGTACATACAGGTTGGGTTTCCGCTTTATTTACTGATGATATTATCAAGCGTAGACTGTGAATTGGATCTTGCATTGTGGTCATGTCATTTTTCTGGGTGCTCTGAGTTTACCGTCGTCAGTAAGCCCTCAAGAGGGAAACCGAAGTGACAGCACTTTGCCCAAATGCAGTCATTCAATGGATTTGTCATTGGAGTGAATTTCTTTTTCTTGCTTGTGCATCTTATAATGCTAAGTGTATTTCTGGTAACGTGGTAATACAAGTGTTGGGGAGAAGGATAGGCAGAGGCTTAGAGAGGTAAGCAGAGCCTGAAATGGGGATTATGTAGAGTTGCTTCTGATATTCCTTGCATACCAATGATCAGAAAGCCCTCTATTCCAGGAATTCACACTTCCAGGCAAATTGTCATCCTGACGACTCTAGGGTACCACATGGCAACACTGACTGTACATTTTAAAGTCTGTCTCAGGTCACTGCATTCCAGACCTGCTGAATCTTAATCCCTAAGAGTGGAACTCGGGACTCTGCATTTTTGGCAGGCTCCCCAGAGAATCTGTAGTGGCCTATCCAGCACCCGTCTGATATAGCACTGGGTGACTAGTGGAAAGACATTGGAATAGACTGTGAATCTCCCAGAAACAATTCTGTTTAATTGCAGCAGTAATTAATAAACAATTGTGTACATGGGCGTCCCTGGTGCCTCAGATGGTAAAGAATCTGCCTGCAATGCAAGTGACCCAGGTTTGATCCCCAGGTCAGGAAGATGCCCTGGAAAAGGAATGGCAACCCACACCAGTATTCTTGCCTGGAGAATTCCATGGACAGAGGAGGCTGGCTGACTACAGTCCATGGGGTCACAAAGACATGACTGAGTGACTAACTTACAATGAGATGGGAGTCTTAGCTTTGATATGCAGGTCCTTGGGAATTAAGCATTAGTCTATAGTAATTCATGGAACATGTTACTGTCATCAGATAAACATTTCCCAGTCATGGTAAGCAGTTAGGAACCAGTTCTCTCCCTCTTAACCTCCCCACCTTTCTCCCTCCCTCTCTCTTCCAGAATTCTTCCCTCCTCTCTTTCTTCCTGTCTCTTCTTGTTGTGTGTCTGTTTGTGTACATATGTGTGTGCACAAATAGTCCAGATATTTATTTCAGATTTTTGTGGGTTTTGCATGCAGCATAAGGTTCCGAAATTTACTGAAAACAGCAAAGACCAAAAATAATTCTGTTTCACCTACTAATGAGCTGTCATAGGGTGGGGAGAGCATACTTCAGATATCTTATACCCTCATTTAGATTTCTGAGTTATCGCTGTCTGCAAACATCCTTGCTTCTGGAATTGACAACATGCTGAAATAGAACCAATGCATACCTGGAGAGGGAGAAATAAAATAAGCTGGACTGAAAACCCCAGCTCTGCCACTTACCATATGACCTTGGGCGAGTGATATATCTTTTCTAAGATTTATCATCTTCTAAGTTGAAAAATCATCATCACTATATAGGATTTTAGAGAATTCAATGAGACAATGTATAGAAAGAACCCGAAATGGTAGATGCTCAAGAAATATTATTTCATCAATCACTGCTCACTTTCTTAACTCACATTTTCCTAGACTTAATTTAAGTTTGCCTTTTTTTGTGGGGGGGCGGATAATCACATTTCCTCAGATTTTTTTTGGGGGTGACATTGATTTGTATTATAATCAATACTACATATATAAGTTAAGTGAAATATTTCAAGGTGAAGCAATATAATGATTCTTTTACATAAAATAAATATTTTGGGCATAGAAAGATTTGGTTTAAATCCCAGTGTTACTGTGTTTTATTTGTTTGGGGTATATATTTGTTCTCTCATCTGCAAAATGGGCATAATAGCCCTTCCCTGTTCTAGTTCATAATTGCTGCTGTGACTAGTGATCACGTGATGCAACAAAAATTCATCATCTTACAGTTCTGAAGGGCAGAAGTCCAAAATTTACCTCTGTGGGCTAAAATCGAGGTGTTGGCAGGTTGCTTTTCTCTCTTGAAGCTGTCCGGGAGAAGCCACGCCTCGCGCGTTTCTTCGGCTGCGCTGAACCTCTGTTGCGGCCCTCGGGGCCTTTGCTGCCGTGTTCTGAATCGTTCGTTCTGGCAGTTGGGCTCAGTAGTTGCTGCGCTCAGGCTGAGCTGCCCCATGGCATGTGGCATCTTAGTTCCCCGACCAGGGATCAAACCCACATCCCCTGCATTGCAGGGCGGATTCTTACCCCCTGGACCACCGGGAAGTCCCCATATCCTGATCTTTTCCAGCTTTTGGAGGATGCCTGAATCCCTTGGCTCGTGGCTCCCCCTCATCTTCAAAGCAACGGGTGACCAAACCAGTTTTTCTCAATCGCATCACTATGACACTATCCTACTTCCAGTTTCTCTTCAGAGACCCTTAAGAGTACATCAAGACCACCCTGATAACCCAGAATAACCCCATGCCCCAACACACACACACTATTTCAAGGTCAGCTGACTGGCAACCCTATTTCCATTTGCTACCTAATTCCACCTTTGACATCTTCACCGGTTCTGAGGATTGTGACATGGACATCTTGGGATTGGGACATTATTCCACCTCCCACAGCCACCTCACAGAATGATTTTGGATTTAATGGGAATATGTAGGTATAGTTCTTAGCATCATGGCTGGTACATAGTGTCCTGAAGACGGAGATGCTGATGTTAAAGATGATTTTTGGGGGAAAAATAAATAAATAAATAAAAGCATTTCCTTCTTTTAAAAAGCAACTTTGCTAACTACTTTAGCTCAGGGTCCCCCAACTCCCAGGGCATGGACTGGTACAGGTCCATGGCCTGTTAGGAACCGGGTCACACAGCAGGAAGTGAGCAGCAGGTGAGTGAGCAAATGAGGCTTCATCTGTATTTCCATCTGCTCCCCATCGCTCACACTCATTACCACCTGACCTGGCCTCCTGTGAGATCATTGGCGGCATTAGATAGATTCTCATAGGAGCACAATCCTCTTGTGAACTGCGCAGGCAAGGCATCTAGGTAGTGAGCATCTTATGAGAATCAGCCGGAAACCATCCCCACACCCCCATCCATGGAAAAATCGGTCACTGGTGCCAAAAAGGTTGGGACTGCAGCCTTAGCTGGATCGTCTGGGTTTGCACATCCTGGCATGAATTTACTCAGTTCAGAGATTCACTGATTTGGTGAAGTGGTCCTTGTCTTCATGGACAATACCCTGTATAACACCAACAATGATGATGAAGGGGCAAAGGCCAGATAGAAACAAAAGAGAAATGGAGATAGAAGGGGTTTGACGTGAGTTTCATGTTGACTCAATGTCTGGAGCTCACTGGGCTGCATGAGACTAAATGATGATTCCAAAGAGGCCACATCAATATTTAACTTTCCAGTGTTCATTTTAAAATGTGACTGAGATCTTATTCAGGGCTTCCCTGCTGTCTCAGATGGTAAAGAATCTGCCTACAATGTGAGAGACACAGGTTCGATCCCTGGGTCAGGAAGATCGCCCGGAGAAGGGTGTGGCAACCCACTCCAATATTCTTGCCTGTAGAATCCCATGGACAGAGGAGCCTGGTGGGCTACAGTCCACGGGGTCACAAAGAGTTGGACACGACTGAGTAGCCAACACACTAACAACATTTTATTCATTAAGACCTCAACTTTTTAAAGAAACCACTGAGAAGCAATTTCACTCAAAGATAAATTTTAACCAGTTAGGTTTTACAGTTATGGCACAAAAGTCATACCTAATGATGAATAAAGTATGTACTCATATGGGAGAGATTCATCGGGACTAGTGAAATATTGACATTATAGTTTTTATAGATTCATCCCAACAAGTTTCATATATGTGAAGACATGTTAATAAATCAAACTGCCAAGAGGTCACATCAGTCAGCATTTTACCTGCTAACGATCACAATAGCAACGTCATCAGTGTCTATGGCTTTGCGTCTTCTGCTTTGAGGAATAGGAAAAAAAAGAATGTCCTGGGCATACACTCTGCTTATGAATTACTGCCAAGCAGTTCTTTTAGAAATAGGTTATTAAATATACTCATTCCATTCATAATTTATCATAATACATGGTAGACCATAATATATGGTCTTCATTTGCACTGAAGCTACTTTCTTCTTAGCTGGCGCATAGATGTACTTAATGCCAAATTATAACAGAGTGTAGGTTATTACAGAATAAGATTTTCCTATTAATTCCTCAGAAGCAAAAAAGGTGGGGTTATAAAGGGCTTTGTTAGTTTTCATCTACCTGAGTATGAGCCTCATCCATCTTTGACCCCTTAGAAGTGTGTGTTAGAGCTCCTTGCCCACTCTTGATTCTAGTACTCACACATCAACATCCCGGTTTGTGACACAAGACTCCACAAGGGGCGTGTGTGCGTGTGTGCGTGTGTGTGTGTGAGTGAGAGTCACTCAGTCATCTCTGACTCTCTGTGACCCCATGGTCTGCAGCCCGCCAGGCTCCTCTGTCCATGAGATTCTCCAGGCAAGAATACTGGAATGGGTTGCCGTGCTATCCTCCAGGGGATCTTCCCCACCCAGGGATCAAAGCAGGCAGATTCTTTACCCTGTGAGCCACAAAGAACATGGCTTTGCATAAGCATGCCCCACTGTTCCAGAAAACTGCCTGAGGACACGCAGGGTCATCCGCTCTCTTCCTTGCTCTGGCTGTTCTCTCAGAGAAGGGTGTTTGTTGGGGTACCTTGCCTTTGGCTTCTGCGCACAGTTAGCCAATGGAAGACACAAGTGGAAGCCTTGAGTTTAGGAGAAGTCAGGGCTACCTTTTGCCACTCTCTGCTTCTTGGGGCATCTCCAGATCCCCCTTCAGCATCCTTCGCCATAGTTTCAGCTCCCTGGGCAGTGTCCACCATGGCGAGTGGCCCTGGTTCCTGATCTCTGAAAACACCCCCCTTTCCCATAGTCTTCAATTTCAAGGCTTGTGACTGCTTTGAAGGCTTCAGGTTCTGGATTCTTTCACCATCGCTTCTTTGGTTTCTTGACTCTTTTTTAATCCCCTGGGTTAAATTCCTTCTGTTTAGAAATCCTCAAATGGGACTTCCTTGGTGGTCCAGTGGATAATACTCTCTGCTTCCAATCCAGGGGGCACTGATTCGATCCCTGGTCAGGAAACTCAGATCCCACATGCCCTGGCACAGCCTGAAAGCCACATGCCATGGCACACACAAATAAAATGCTTAGAATACTTTCTGTTTCCTGCATTCCCTTCATAGCTACCTCTGAAAAAGCACTCGCCCCTTGTATACAGAGGACTTCCCAGGGGGCTCAGTGGTAAAGAATCTGTCTGCCAGTGCCGGAGACACAAGTTTGAGCCCTGACCTGGGAAGATCCCCTGGAGAAGGAAATGGAAACCCACTCCAGTATTCTTGCCTGGAAAATCTCGTGGACAGAGGAGCCTGGTGGGCTGCAGTCCTTGGAGTCGTAAAGAGTCGGGCACGACCGAGTGGCTGAGCATGGGGCTCAATGTAGCATTATCACTGGTAGGGATATGCTCATATTTTTAAAATTTAATAGACCTTTATTTTGGATTAATTTTACACTTACAGCATTTAGATTTATACAAAAGGCAAAGTCTTAGTCACTCAGTCGTGCAATTAATGTCCCAGATGTTTAAAATATATCTTCGTTCTAGAGGTGTGTTTCCTTAAAAAACCAAAGGTCCAGATTACCAAACTCAGTTTGACAAACCAAGCCTGCATGTGGTCCATGAGCACGGAGGTTGGAGGCGGGTGCAGGCCCCGACATCTGCGCGTGCTTAGGAATTCACGGGAGAGATACCCCGACACAGGAGGTGTCAGGCCTGATTAATACTCCTCTCTGGCGGGGCATGTGCGTTAACCCACAGGCGTCACACTTGCTGCCGGGGTCCCCCACAAGGCCGCCGTCAGCATCGGCTTCCCAGGAGCTCCCCCGCTGAGTGTGTCTCCTCCATGTGTCACATGTTTCATTGTCATCTTTGCTAAAGGATTTTTTTCAGTTTGGAAAATCATTTGCATCAAGCATCCACTTGGGAAAGATGGAGAACAATTTTGTTGGAATGTCCACAGTGGGGGCCAGTCCATGATACACATACAAAGCCCGCGGAATAATGCATGACAGAGAAGAGAGTAGCTTCTTCATGAAGCGAGGTGGTTGGCAGGTTAAACCAGCCTCTGAGAGACAGAAACAATTACATCATTTCTATGTAAGAACAGTTGATCATGCAATGACCGCTGTGTAACACAATTCTAGTGGTTGCTAGGTAGATTGTGGCTTCCCAGGTGGCACTCGTGGTAAGAACCACTGCCAAGGCAGGAGACACAAGAGACTTGTGTTCGATCCCTGGGTCAGGGAGATCCCCTGGAGGAGGGCATGGCAGCCCACTCCAGTATTCTTGCCTGGAAAACCCCACGGACAGGGGAGCCTGGCGGGCTACAGTCCACAGGGTCGCGCAGAGTCAGAAATGACTCAAGTACTTAGCACGCATGCACATCCAATACCATAAAAAACTCGATCTTTTTTAAGCACATGTCTTTTTTAAGACATCTAATTCCACCATGTGATGGTAAGTAGGTAAAGATACTCCAAAAATATGGAAAAAAATGTACACCAATTACTAACCAGAGTTTTCCTTTGGGAAATGGGTTTAGAAATAACTTTCACTTTCTACCCTGTAAGTGTCTTTATTTTTGAGGATTTTATGATGAACATGTAATATTTTGAGGATTCACTGAAAAATATCAAACACCCTAATGTAGTATTTTCTATAGACAGTGTCATTCAGAAAATGTTCCTTCTAGATAATGAAAGAAGTACCATTTCTGATGCCTTTCAAATCGCCTGCTATATATGTATATATAAGGATATTCTGCCTGGATGATAATAACACACGAGATACGAAGAATGCTTTCTCTTCAAGTGCTGTGTGTCACAAAGAGCGGGGCACAGCTGAGTGGCTGAGAACACACACACCCACCCACCCAAGTGCCGTGTAGAGTATGCTTCCCGCCTTCCAGCCGTCTTTAAATATCAGGCCGCGTGTCAAGAATCAACCTTACTGGGGGAGGGGGTGGGGGTTTGTGAAGAATGTGGACATCTACTCAGAAAGCAGATGATGATTGTAAGGAAGAAAAGCAGACCTACTGTTTGGATCTGGTTGGTTTTAACCAAGGCTAGATAAACCAACTGCTATAAACACTGTATTAGTGTTTATAAACTAATAAACTAATAAACACTGTATTAGTGTCCTAGAGCTGCTCAACAATAGCAATTTGTTCCCTCGCAGTTCTAGAGGCCAGAAGTCCAAAATTGGGGTGTTGGCACGTTGGGTCCCTTTTGGAGGCTCTGTGAAGTAGAATCTGTCCTTTCTCTTAGCTTCCGGTGGTTGAAGTTCCTATAGCATATATATGAGATATATATATATATATATATATATATATATATATATATACACACACACACACATATATATATATATATAAAATCTGTTCAGTTCAGTCGCTCAGTCGTGTACGACTCTTTGAGACCCCATGGACTGCAGCACACCAGGCCTCCCTGTCCATCACCAACTCCCAGAGTTTACTCAAACTCATGTCCATCAAGTCAGTGATGCCATCCAACCATCTCATTCTCTGTCGTCCCCTTCTCCTCCTGCCTTCAGTCTTTCCCAGCATCAGGGTCTTTTCCAATGAGTCGGTTCTTCACATCAGGTGGCCAAAGTATTGGCGCTTCAGCTTCAGCATCAGTCCTTCCAATGAATATTCATGACTGATTTCCTTTAGGATGGACTGGTTGGATCTCCCTTGTAGCCCAAGGGACTCTCAAGAGTCTTCTCCAACACCACAGTTCAAAAGCATCAATTCTTTGGTGCTCAGCTTTCTTTATAGTCCAACTCTCACATCCATACATGACTACTGGAAAAACTGTAGCTTTGACTAGACTGCCTACCTTTGTTGGTAAAATAATGTCTCTGCTTTTTAATATGCTGTCTAGGTTGGCCATAACTTTTCTTCCAAGGAGCAAGTGTCTCTTAATTTCATAGCTGCAGTCACCATCTGCAGTGATTTTGGAGCCCCCAAAATAAAGTCTGTCACTGTTTCCATTGTTTCCCCATCTATTTGCCATGAAACGGACGGGTCATGGCAGAGAGTTCTGACTATATATATGTATATATCCTTTCCACCTCTCCATCTGTCTTTATGCGGCATTCTCTTCATGCCCCCCAAATGACCTAGTGTCTTCACAGGGTCATTTTCTCACGACATCAGCAACCAGTCCTACTGGATTGGGGACCTACCCTACTCTAGTATGACCTCTTCTTGACTCATGATAATACATCTGTAGTGACCCTGTTTCAAATAATTCACATTCTGAGGTCCTGGGGGTCAGGACTTCAAAAAAATCTTTTTGCTATTAACAGACGGTTACAAGATATAGATTCCTAGATCTCAACTGGAAACAAAAGTGAAAATAAACTAATGGGACTTAATTAAACTTAAAAGTTTCTGCACAGCAAAAGAAACAGTAGGATGGAAGAAGATATTTGCTCAGCCTTTGGAATGAAAAGACAACCTGTGGAGTGGGAGAACACACTTGCACATGATGCAAATGGCACGGGATTGGTGTCCAAAATATACAAACAACTTATGTGGCTCCATATTAGACAAACACATAACCCAACCCTAAAAATGGGCTGAATACCTAAATAGACAGTTTTCCAAAGAAAACACAGATGGCCAACAGGCACAAGGAAAGATGCTCAACATCACTAATTATTAGAGATATGCAAATCAAACTATGATGAGGTATCACCTTGCACCATTCAGAATGGCCATCATCAAAAAGGTCTACAGAACTTCCCTAGCAGTCCAGTGGTTACGAGTCTGCCTTCCATGAAAGGGGTGTGGGTTCAATCCCTAGTCAAGGATCTGAGATCCTGCATGCCTCCAGGCCAAAAAGCCAAAACATGAAACAGAAGCAATATTGGAGCAAATGCAATTAAAGACTTTGAAAATGGTCCGCATCAAAAAAAAAAAATCTTTTTAGAAAATTCTACAAAGAATAAACGCTGCAGAGTGTGTGGAGAAATGGGAACCCTTCTGCACTGTTGGTGGGAATGTAAATCTGCTTAGCCACTGTGGAGAACAATATGAAAGTTCTTTAAAAAACTAAAAATAGAGTTACCATATGATACAGCAGTCCCACCCCTGGGCATATAGCTGGAAAAGATGAAAAGTCTAATTCAACAAGATACATGTACTCCAATGTTTGTAGCAGTGCTGTTTATCATAACCAAGACATGGAAGCAAACTAAGTGTTCATCAACCAATGAATGGATAAAGAAGAGATCTCACACACACACACACACACACACACACACACACACTGAATCACTTTGTTGTATGCTTGAAACACTGAAATTAACTATACTTTTAAAAAAAAGAAAAAGATACAGATATCTGGATCCCAACTGCTCAATCCAGTTATTTTGGGATGAAACCCAGACACAAACATTCCAAGGAATTACCATGCGATGCACAGCAAGGTCTGCTGGCCCTCTGCTGCAGACTAAGGATCATTTGGATGGTATCCTAAGGATAACTGCTCCTTTGTTTAATGCAGACTCATTATATGAAACACAGTTTACATTGACAACATAGGTATTTTGTTAGTGACCCTTTTTCCTTCTGCAAATAGCACTTTCTACTCCATTAAAGATTAAGAACTTTTTTGATTTGGAGAGTTCCCCAGTGTGTTTCAACTAGAACTTCATTCATCCATGCTAAGAATTCAGAAGCCTCCTTAGCGGAGTTCCTCCTTTCCAATAAGCATGGCCACGAGACAGGCCACCATTCCCTTAAAATAAAGAGCTCTGTCTCCATGAACTGACTGTGCTTTCCATCACCCTCTCTGGGTCCAGAAGAGTACCGATGTAAGTGCCTATTTGCCCTCCTTGGAAGGTCTCTACTTAGAGCTTTGGTCTGTTGGCACACACGTGAGGAATCAGCAGTGCTACTCACAGCAGATGGATCTAGCTCAAACACATTTCCCTTCTCACAGGCACAGTCTGCTTGGTGTGTGGAACTGCATTCCCTTGCTCGCTAATCCTCAGTGATGTGAGACTCCCTCCTTCCCCCACCCCCACCCCTATAACCTCCCTTAGTTCCAGGAACTCTCTGTGGGTCAGTTTTCCCAATCCCCTGACATGATAGCCTTACTGCTGAGTGCTGACTTTTCACTCCCACTGTAGAGACAAGGACACTGCCCAGTTCCTCTGTGAGGATGTTGGGGGGCGGGGTGGGGGGGCTGCTGTCCACAGGGAAGGCTAAACAGCAGTTCAAGGCAAAGGCAAAGCCCCAATCCCTGACTAGAGGCTCTTCTGTGGGAATTGCCAGGCTTTTGTGCAGAAGCAAAGTTTGCATCATTTTACCTGTACTTAACTTTTCTTTCTCCTCTTTGGGCACCTGGTTAGTCGATGAATAAAGCATATTTGTGTCCCTATTTCACGTTCTTTTAAAAAGTTTATTAGGGAATAAGGTGATTAGTCTAGTGATTAGGACTCCATGCTCTCATTGCGGAGAGCCTGGGTTCAATCTCTGGTCAAGGGAACAAAAATTCCGCAAGTCATATGACACAGCTAAATAAATAAATACGAAGGTTTTAAATTTATTTTGAACTCATGCAATCATCCATAGAGCCCCATCCCCACACATGCTAATGACTCAAAGGCAGTAGAAGTGTTTTCTTTTTTCTTTTCAATTTCCTTCTAGTCCAAGTTGGCTAGGGAGTTGGCTCCCTTTCCTGCAGTGGTTTGAGGGTCTATCCATCTTGGGGGTCGGCCTTTCCCAAGGGTCTCTTTGTCAACAGCATCATTAGCAGCATCAACATCATGTTTATCAGCATCATCACCATCATTATCATCAGCATCATTGTTATCAACATCATCGTCACCACTGTCTCCATCATTGTTAGCATCACCTCCCTCATTGTCACCATCTTGTTTATCAGCATCGTCACCGTCATTATCACCATCATCACCATCATTGTCAGCGTCACCTCTCTCATCATCACCATCACGTTCATCGCCATCATCATTGTCACCAGCAGCAGCAGCATCTGTATCCAGCAGAAGCCAGGGGGTTAAAAGAGCACGGAGATCACATGTGACAGCCTGAACCTAGAACTGACATGTTGACCTCATCTCTCTATCAGGCCCTTCCACTAGGAAACGTCAAGTTTGGAATTGATTTACGTGAAACCTTTAATGCCCAGAATGTGAAAGAGGTGGATCCCGATCTTCCTCCTTTTGAGGTCTGGAAAGCCTCAAAAAGTCACCTTTCCCTGGGTGGTGTCGACCGGTCTGAAGGCATTAACCTCTAATTAGGAGTCACAACAGTCCTGCACCCATTCATTCAAAAGCACTTCTTCAAGGTGTCACAGGTGTTCCAGGTGCCCCAGATGTGTATGCATCCCAGACGAGGTTTGACTTTCAGGGAACCAACGATCTGAAGGAGGGAAGGCAGTCAGTGCATAAATAGACACCACCCAGAAACGTTACATAATCTCAGCTGGGGGAAATAAGCCGTGGCCATGGATAGTGGGTGATAGAGTCCTCTTTTACTTAGGAAGGTCAGGGAATGTCTCCTGAGGAGGTGACCTGGATTCGGACAGGGGCAGAAAGTCACATGGAGACGTGGAAGGTGTCAGGGCAGCTGTAAGGGCAGAAACAAAGCTTTCTAGACATTCAGGTGGCTTTTCAAGCATCCCTCGGTGCCACTGGGCAACTTTGCAGAGCTGTTTACTCCCCGTGTCCTGTTCTGTGCTTCCGTGCTCGCCACTGTCTCGCGTGAGCATCTGGAAGCCTTGCTTGCTTGGTTTTTCCCGTCCACCTGGAAAACTTCCTCATTGGCATGCAAGACTTGGCTCAAATGCATCAACTTTTGTGATGTTTTCTACTGCCTGAGGCAGAGTTTCCACTCACTCCTTTTCTTCCACTGTATCTTGAACGTCTGTGATCCCAGTGTTATATTAATGTGTTTCCATGGACATGAGAAGAGAGAGCGTTTGGGTCTGGCTGTCCGTCTTCTTTGCAGGCATCTGGCATGGAGACCTGCCCACTGTGGTGCTTAATGATCACTGAATACGATTAGGTGTATTCCCGAGTAAAATAAAACGAGAGCAACAAAGCCATTGATTGTAATTGATGCCGTCTACCAAACATCTACTTAGAACACTGTTCCGAATACTTAACAGGTGTAAGCTCATTCAGTGTGATGATAATTGTATGCGTTGGAGACTGTTATTGTTTATGGAAGAAGATCCTGACACAGAGGAAGGTTAGAGTCCTGTGTCCAGACTCCCCCGCTCATGATAGTGATCATACACAAGCATAGTAACTAGTGTTTATTATGTTACCGCTAAGCATTTAATGTGGATTGTTTTCTTTAGTCCTCACACAACCCTCTGGAGAAAGTACTGTGGAGATACTCATTTCGTAGAGAAGGGAATCAGAACACAGAGATTAAATAACTTGCCCAAGTACACATAGCTAGCGCATGGCAGAGATGGGGTTCAAATTCATGTGCACTTGCTTCTAGAAAACCTCATCTTACCCCCCAGCACTTGAATGCGATGTGTTGGCACCAGAGAAGGGGGGAAAAAAAAACAGCATCAACTTGTGACAAAGCTTGCTGCTCAAGGAAAACATTCAACAGAATCCGCCGAGGCTGTGTGTGTGCTTGGGGCCTCTTTCTGTGTTGGGTGCGGCTGAATCTCGCTTCTCTTGCTGAAGAATTCACTGCCTGGAACACTGTGTTTACTTCGCTGTTGTCCTCCCATTAGATGAGGAATGGGCCCAGCCGTCCACAAAAGCAGAGTTACAGGGTGAGAACACAGCCCAGAGAAGGCCAGAGGGTTGTTTATAGTTCAGAGTCCTGAAAAGGAGGTGGGGGAGGAGCTTAATCATCTCTGGGGGAATCGCAGAGAACAGAGGATGGTGGTGATAAAGATCTCGCCAAGGGTCAGGGTTGCATACCAATTACAGTGACTTCCAGACTCTTAACGTGCATGGCCCGAGGACGTGTTCTGGCCTGGAAGGAAAAACAACTTCTGATGTCTTCTCCCTGAGCAGAGAGGCAGCCTGTCTGACACTGTTGTTGCAACAACAACTCTAATTTAAATTCCAGGTTCTGTGATAATGAGTCAGCATCCCCATCACTCTGGCTGGCATATCTTGTTACAAGGGAAAATGTCCAGTCTAGTCTGATTCTTTAAATAGCTGTCCATGCCAAGCTTCACATGAAAGCAGGGAGGGCTTGGTGGTATCCCCTCTTTTTGCAGGCCAGTGTGTGAAACCCCGACAGTTATTGTTCAGTCAGTTCCCCAATTACCTTGTTTCATTAAATATATGGCTTTCTGCTTCTCTAGGATTCTTTAGGTTGCAATAGACAGAATTCTAACTAAACTCAACTTGAGCAAAAGCCAGGGAAACAGGAAGGATTTACTCATGTTCTTGAAACCAAAGAGTCGAAGCACTGGCTTTTTGGCTCTGCCTAGACCTTAGGTGCCATTATGAAGCCCCGTTTCTCCGTTTCTTGACACTGCTTTCAACTTTGTTGGTTTTATTCTCAAGGCTCTCCATTTATGTCCTGGAAACTCCAGACCCCATACCCACCCACTGTATTAATTTCTTGAAGGTGCTGTAACAAACGACCAGAGACCCGTGGCTTAAAGCAAGAGCAATGTATTCTCTCACAATTCCAGAAGCCAGAAGTCCGAAAGCAAGGTGTTTGTAGGATTGGCTTGTTTGGGGGGCTCTGATGAAGCCTTCCTTCCATGCAACTCTCCCAGCCACCAAAAGCTCAGCTTCCCTTGGCTTGTGGCCGCGTCCGTCTGGTCTCTGCCCTGGATGTCACATGGTTTTCTCTGTGTGCCTCTTTGCCTCAAATCTCCCTCTTTCCTCTTATCAAGTCACTAGCTTTTGGATTTAGGGCTCATAGTAAATGCAGGATTATTTTTATTGTAATCGTATAATACATATTTATAAGGACTTCCCTGGTGGATCAGACAGTAAAGCGTCTGCCTACAATGTGGGAGACCTGGGTTCAATCCCTGGGTTGGGAAGACCCCCTGGAGAAGGAAATGGCAACCCACTCCAGTACTCTTGCCTGGGAGATCCCGTGGACAGAGGAGCCTGGTGGACTACAGTCCAGGGGGTCACAGAGAGTTGGACACGACTGAGTGACCAAGCAGCAGCAGCAACATGCAAGTGAACACAGCTTGCACGGGGGCAGGGGAGGGAGGAGACGGGTGGCGTAGGTGCTTGATGTGGTTAACACTTTCCTACAGAGGAAGCCGGGGAATACCCTTGGGTTAGTGAAACACTGCATCCCTTCCTTTGTGACTCAGCTGGCAAAGAATCCGCCTGCAATGCAGGAGACCTGGGTTCAATTCTTAGTTTGGGAAGATCCCCTGGAGAAGGGTAAGGCTACCCACTCCAGTATTCTGGCCTGGAGAATTCCATGGACTGTATAGTCCACGGGGTTGCAGAGTCGGACACGACTGAGCAACTTCCCCTTTCCTTTTCTAAGTGATGGTTTTATAATATGTCTTCAGAGTTCTTAGAGCAAAGGAAATAGCCTGCCCTCCTTGGAGTTCTTGGCTGTTTTTCTGGTTTTGGTGAGCTTGGGTTTCTTGCAGGGCTGTATCCTTGATCACATTTGTCAGGGGCTCTGAAGTGAGTGATGATGGCGAATGAACTGTGGATCTTCTGGAGTTCTTACAAAGCCATCAACAGAACTGAACATCTTGCCTTCTACTCACTTTCGTTCTGCTCAGAATGATGTCCTGTCCCTTGACAGTTAGGATGTCGTTGCTTCGAATGATTTTCCAAGACCATCTCTTATTTCCAAAGTAGCCATGGGGAAACTGGTTTTCAAAGGAAACTGAATGGAAATGGGTTTTGGGTGGGGGTTAATAAATTTTGTGGTATTTTCCCTGAGGTTACTGAAAACTTCTCGAGGTGACTGTGAAATCATGTCGGGAGAAGAAGGATGCTAGAGCTCCCCCTTCCACCATTCTAATTTCAAGCCCAGGAGGGTAATTTTAAATTAATTCTTTTATTTACTCAGTAAACACCCAAGGAACATGTACCGTGTAAACCACCATAAAAGACCCTCCCCTACTGCCACTCCTGCTAGCCTTGTCTTCTAAGAAATTACCTTCTGAGTGGGTAGTGAGAGAGAGAAAGAAGCATTACAAAAACAATTTCAAAATCAATTATTTAATTGCAATTGGATTAAGTATGAAAGTGAGAAATACAGAAAGCCAAGTCACTAGAGAGGCATCCAAAACACAGCTTTTTTTTTTCACCCATGTAGCCCCACAATTTCAGACATAGTAGGTACTTGCCAACAAAAGTAACAATTGGAATGAATGAATGAATACGTGGAGGGTGTGTGCCCAATAAGGATTGTGCCCAATAAGAATTCCTGGGGCCAAACTGCCAGTTATAAAAAGGGACACAATGAACACTGGAGTGCATGTGTCTTTTTGAATTATGGTTTTCTCAGGGTGTATGCTCAGGCGTGGGGATGCTGTGTTGTGTGGTAGTCTTAGGGTTTCCACAGTGGTGCTTGAAGTAAAGAACCTATCAGCCAATGCAGGAGACACAAGAGATATGAGTTCCATCTCTGGGTTGGGAAGATCCCCTAGAGAAGGGCATGGCAACCCACTCCAGTATTCGTGTCTGGAGAATCCCATGGACAGAGGAGCCTGGCAGGCTACAGTCCACAGGACTGCAAAGAGCTGGATATGACTGAATCGACTTAGCACGCACGCACGCATAGCTGATTCACTTTGTTGTGCAACAGAAACTAACATAATGTCATAAAGCAGTTATATTCCATTAAAAGAACAGACACAAAGTCAAGACCTCTTTCCTTTTTCAGAGATTTCTGGAGTGAACTCATTTTGTTAGAACTTTAAGAAAACATTCTGGCCTTTCCTTCTTACTCCGATGTTCCCTAAGTTCTTTCCAACTAGGGTGAAAACCAGCCTTGTCATGGTTTTCAGAACTATGTGGTTTTCCAAGAAAGAAAAAAAAAAAAGGAGTTTTAAAAATGCAGAGCAATCTGCCTTATCGGTATCTCTTCCAATTAATGTAATCTTGTTTCTGTTATTTCCACCATATTTTTCAGTCCAGCGAGCCTCATTACATTTGCAAGTGCATTAAATTAGAGCCTCTATAGAAGGAGAGTGATGAGTATCAGCTAATTTAATTATGTTTCTACATTTTCAGTATTTAATGATGTCTGCCATTGTTGTGAGGATTCCTCCACGGGCTCCAGGTAGTATTAGCACTGATCCCATGTAAAGTTTACGTTATCAGATAAGACTTGACAGCTCATTGAGGTGCGTGTTCAGTAATTTTTGAATCTAATCAAAATTGATTTATGTGCAATCAAATTACAGGAATAAAGGAACAGCTTCACATAATTTAGTTGCTGATTATAGTGTTGCCTGCCTCTGAAGTCACACCGATGTGTGTCTCTTAGTTTTGTATCAACATTTCATCAAGATCTAACATTCTGTGTAGGGCTTTTTTTTTTCTTCCTACTTCTTTTAAATGTTGACATCGCGTAGTGGTTGGGTCCTGAGCATCTGATACAGATTAGATGGACCATTTGTGTCCTCCGAGCTTTGTGTCCTGTTCGCAAACTTTATCTGAGTGTCCTCAAGTGTCTGGCACAGGAACCTGGTACTGAATGCCTGGGTGGGTCCTCAGAGTTGGTGGGAAGGTCCCCAGCAAGGGAGCTGTGGGCGTTCAGGAGCTGGGCTGGTCCTGATGTTGGAGGGAGCTGAGGCATCCTTCCTTCTCCTTCCCTAGGGATGCTCAACCAGGTCTAAAATAAGTACGCAAACCCAGTGGGGATTACAGGACAGAATTCTGTTTATTACCCACTGGAAAATGGTGCTTTTTATGTTTGCTTGGCAGACACTTATTTATAGTTATTGTGTACCAGGTACAATTTAAAAGACTTGGCAGAGACCCACTTCATTATTATAATAGCCTTAAAAACTGTTACTCTTCCTGTTACCCCCATTTTAAAGATGAAGAAACTGAGGGGCCGAAAGCTGGACTGTTTTTCCTAGGGCTGCCCAGCTGACACATGAAAGAACCAGGATGCTTTTTATTTTTCAATTATGTATTTTTAATTGAAAGATCATTGCTTTACAATTTTGGTTTCATTTCTGCCATACATCAGCATGAGTTAGCCATAGGTGTACATACGTCCTCTCCTTCTTGAACCTCCCTCCCACCTCCCACCTAGCTTGGTACATATGTACAATGGAATATTACTCAGCCATAAAAAGGAACACATTTGAGTCAGTTCTAATGAGGAGGATAAACCTAGAGCCTATTATATAGAGTGAAGTAAGTCAGAAAGAGAAAAAAACAAATACTGTATTTTAACACATATATTTGGAATCTAGAAAGATAGTAGTGATGCCCTATTTTCAGGGCAGCAACAGAGACACAGACAAAGAGAACAGACTTATGGACATGGGCGGGGTGGGGGTGGGGAGGAAGGAGAGAGTGAGATGGATGGAGAGAGCAGCATGGAAGCATATACACTACTGTGTGTGAAATAGAGAGCCATTGGGAATTTGCTGCATGTTTCAGGGAACTCAAACCGGGGCTCTGTAAGAACCAGATTTAATCCAGGTGATCTGGATCCAGAATTCGAAATGTTATACACAATGCCCTGTTTCTTCTCCCCAAGCTGAAATTACCTGTCACTCAACCCACTATATCTTTGAAGTCAGATGTAGACCTTGGAAGCGACTGAGTAGTTTGGAGGGCCTTGACCCACCTCTTCCCATAGGGGAATGAGCTCCAAAGAGAGGTAGCTTGAAGCTGGTCTTTACAAGGTGGAGTCCTGGCTACTGTCCTAGGTACTGCTTACCACCCTAGGTGAGCTTAGGAAAGAGAGGTCAACATGAAAACAGGTATTGTTTGGAGGTAGCAAGCAGGAGGAGGAGAAAGAGAGGGAGAGGGAGAAAGAGAGAAGAGTCACCCATCAGAAGAGTCCTTTCCGTCCCCATGAGGTAGACTGGATGGGGGGCAAGATTGGTGACAGGTTTTCCCAAACACTCATACCCCAGTGGAGAATTGGGGTAAGTCCCTAGAGTGTTAGTTATGGGAGAAGGCACGGATGGATAAGAAGACGAGGCTCATTAACCCCTCGACTGAGTCTGAGGAATCCATGCCATGTGATGGATCAGCTAAATGTTCAGACAAATAAGCAATACCTTCTGATATGAAGGAATGGTAGTGGGAAGGGCCAACCATCCAGTGAGGCTGGAGGGAGGGTGGGGACTTGGAGGAAGATGATGCTAGAGTCAAACTGTGAATGGATAGGCAGGTCCCGTAAGGCAGGGATCAGGCTGGAGTAAAATAGACTGTCCTGTGTGAAAGGAGTTGTTGTCCATTCGTTAAGTCGTGTCTGACTCTTTGCATCCCCATGGACTGCAGCACACCAGGCTTCCCTGTCTTTCACCATCTCCCAGAGTTTGCTCAAACTCATGTCACTGAGTCGGTGATACCATCCAACCATCTCATTCTCTGCCACTGCCTTCTCCTCCTGCCCTCTAACTTTCCCAGCATCAGCATCTTTTCCAGTGAGTTGACTCCTTGCCTCAGGTGGAAAAGGAGAACTTTCATGAAACATTTAGACATTCTCCAAATTCCAAGTGGCTTCAAACAATCGCTCCCCAAAGTTATCATCCTCAACCTTTTTCTGTTCAAGGCCCACACTAAATATCACTAAACCTGGCAGCAGCAGTAAAAACACAATTGTTGCTGCAACGCACAGTGTCTCCGAGTGCCCATAAAGGGATCTGTGGGTCGCTGTTTGAACATAAGCATGGAGCAGGCTGACCAGAGCCCTTATTTGTTCATGATGACGTGCTGGGGGACAAGGTATTGCTCTGGGATATTGGCTTAGTGTCACATTCTGCCTCTTATGGCCTACACGTTTGCCCTGCTCACTTCACGGTTCTCTCTGGAAGGTAGAACACAACGGCTACCCCAGTATTCTGACCTGGAGAATTCCATGGATTGTATAGTCCATGGGGTCTCAGAGTCAGACATGACTGAGTGACCTTCACTTTCAGCAAGAGTATATTTTGCATCTTGTTCAAAATTTGGCAGTGTTTTCATGAGGGGTTCATTGATGACCACTGCAGTTCTCCTAAGTCTGGAGTGTTTTTCAGGAGTGGGATTTTTTTTTTTTTTTTTGGTGTATGGATAAACATCTTGTTGTCATTTTAGGTATTTATTTTTTCAACATTATTTTTCAAATATAGAAAAAGTGAAAGAGTCATAAACAAACACCACTGAGATACTACAACTTAGATTTTATCGTATTTGTTTTATCATATATCTATTCATCGACTCATTGCAGCATCTGTCCACCTTATTTTGGTTTTCAGGCATTTCAGAGTGAGACATCAATACCTTAAACACTTAAAGATGCTGATCGTTAACAAAAGATCACTACTTACCCATGGCTTTTTTGAAGTGTACTTGTTTATGTTGAGATGCATAGATCTTGCACCTTGGAAAGAAAATTATGACAAACCTAGATAGCATATTAAAAAGCAGAGACATTACTTTGCCAACAAAGGTCCCATAGAGTCAAAGCCATGGTTTTTCCAGAAGTCATGTATGGAGGTGACAGTTGGACCATAAAGAAGGCCGAGCAGCAAAGAATTGATGTTTTCAAATTGTGGTGCAGTCCCTTGGACTGCAAGGAGATCAAACCAGTCAATACTAGAGGAAATCAACCCTGATGTTCATTGGAAGGACTGCTGCTGAAGCTGAAGCTCCAATGCTTCGGCCACCTGATGCAAAGAGCTGACTCACTAGAAAAGACCCTGGTGCTGGGAAAGATTGAGGGCAAAAGGAGAAGGGGGCGACAGAGGATGGGATGGTTGGATGGGATCACTGACTTAATGGACATGAATCTGAGCAAACTCCAGGAGAAGTGGAGGTCAGAGGATCCTCGTGTGCTACATATAGCACCTGAGGTTGCAAAGAGTCAGATGTGACTTAGCAACTGAACAGATCTTAAGTGCACCCTTTGAGGAGGTTTGACAAATGAGTTCACTTCGATAAAATGAACTATGACGCTATTGAACTGTCACCCCCAAAAGTTTAGCTGTGAGTTGTATGTACATTTGAAAAATAATTCACATATCAAACCTATGATTACATAAATTGTTTCAACTGTATGTTTGTGTATTGGAGAAGGAAATGGCAACCCATTCCAGGATTCTTGCCTGGAAAATCCCATGGATGGAGAAGCCTGGTGGGCTACAGTCCATGGGGTCTCAAAGAGTAGGACACAACTTAGTGAGTAAACAAGAGAGGCATGTGTGTGTGCATATATACACATGTATGTATACACACATGTATATGCATGTTTGCATGTGCTACACACACACACATATGTCATTTTCACTGGATAAATAGTACAGGCAGTGTGCAGATGTCACAGAAATTCTAGGAGTGCTACAAGGATCCCTGTAGTTGGTAATTGCAAGCCTAGGGAAGACTTAACCTTTTCCTATTAGCACTGTCTTCAAAAAGAACATGAGCACCCAGAAAGTGCAAGACTGCAGGGATGTAACACCCAGGGTGAATGGAAAGAAACATTGTTACTCATCTGACTGAGGATGTTGAACACTGTTTGCTCTGAGAGAACCAACAGCTACAATTTTTCAGTCAGCCTGGATTTACATTGTATTTTTTGTGTTCATTACTGTCACAAATACTTAAATTGGGATTAGCTGTCTCAGTTTTACAAAAAAGAAAAATAGGTTATGCTTTCATCTTTTGACCCCAAAACATGTAGAGGAACGTCAACATTAATTGGCAGGATGAATGAGAGTGGGGAGGGTGGGTGTCTAGCTGTAATATTCTTAGAAAGAGTGTTGAGAGAGATGCTTACATCCCCTGAACCAGGGATGGCAACTAGATTTTAATTAACAGCCGGTGAGTCTTGTGGTCAGCCATCTGACATTTCGGTGGATCACACAAAAGCTTTTCCATTTGAACCACATTTATTTCCAGCTTAATTAGCCCTTCTGAGATAGCCTGGCTATTAGCAACTGCCTCTCCATTTAAGATCCTTTTAACTAGACCTTTTATTTTTTCCTTATTTTTTATTCTTCTCATTTTGTACTGGCTTAATGTTATAAAGGGCCTGGGCTAACTCATTTTAATGACCTCTGCTACATAAATGCTAATTTTACATTTGGCCTTATTTCAGGAGTTTTTTTTTTTCTTTTTTTTTTTTTTTTTAAGACCATTGCTTCCAGAAGGACAAAAAATGGAAAGATTAAACCCCTTAATGTCATCTGCCTGAAAAATCCTGTGGTTTCTTGTGACAGGAAGAGGGTTTTCAAATCCCTCCTTGGGCTAAGCTTCTGTGCTTGACGTCTCATTATTTAACTCAGCTGTTTCAGCCTCACCCTTCACCCAGTTAATTAAGTAACTCATTGAATGGATTATTCAGTTTTGATGACCCTGTCCATGACAGAGAGAGACGGGGGCTGCTCCTTCCCTCTTGCCCTTCTGCGACTTTCTCTTACCTCGTCTTTCTGGTCTTTACATCTAAAGAAGGAGAAAAGGGCAGAAGAGGAAATTGTGTTGCAGGAAAAGAGGTGAGGATATTACCAGCTTAATCACCCGTTAGTTTCCGAGGATGGTTGCTTATTCTGTGTTGATAGAGCTATACATGGGAGTTGAGGTTGATAATGGTGATGACATGCTATTTGTTGTTTAGTTGCTAAGCTGTGGCCGATTCTTTGCGAGCCCATAGACTGTAGCCCTGTGTCCACAGGATTTCCCAGGCAAGAATATTGGAGTGGGTTGCCATTTCCTTCTCCAGGGCATCTTCCTGACTCAGAGATTGAACCCACATCCCCTCCATTGCAGGCATATTCTTTACCACTGAGCCGCCAGGGAAACCTCAGTGATACGATATGTCTTGATAATCATAGCATCACTATATTCAAGCTATTTTTAAGTGTCTCTTTTTTAAGGGTTTTTAAAATTAATTCATTTGTTTACTTATTGGGCTGCTTTAGGTCTTAGTTTAAACAATTTAGTGAGTCTAGAAATTCTTTTTACTTGTAGTGGTATCTTGCCTGCCTCATATTTTTCTTGATTGACTCTCTCAGGATTCTCGATAAAGAGGCAAGAGAGAAAAGACTCCAGGCGCTGATCTTTTCTGCTGGTGCAGATAGGTGACTTAGTGCGTCAACTCAGGTGTTCTGGACTTTCTTGGTATATGGTTGTTACATATTGATAAGAACGTTAGGCCTTGAAAGACTTATAGAAGCCTACAATAAACCTTGGTTTAGGGATAGAGTAAACGAACAAGTGGGGTTCCCTATTGGCCCCGTGGTAAAGAACCCGCCTGCCAATGCAAGAGACATGGGTTCCATCCCTGGGTCGGGAAGATCCCCTGGAGAAGGAAAGGGCAACCCACTCCAGTATTCTTGCCTGGGAAACCCCACAGACAGAGGAGCCTGGCAGGCTACAGTCCATGGGGTCACAAAGAGTCGGACCAACGTAGGGACTAAAACAACACAAAGGTCTTCCTTGCAGTTTATCGGATATGGTTCCCTTACCAGAGATCAAATCTGGGCCCCTCGCACTGGGAGCATGGAGTCATAGCCACTGGACAAGCAGGGAAGCCCCTTAGGTGTCTTTCTTTCATGATGTTATTTAATATTTGTAGCAGTCCAGTGAGTGAAGCATGAGAAATGGCCCCACCTTACAAATAGGAAAGCTAAGATTGAGTTAGCATATTCTTGCCCGGAGAATCCCATGGACAGAGGAGACTGTAGGACTATAGTCCGTGGGGTCACAGAGAGTTGGCACAACTGAATCGACTTAGCACACAGTTTACTTAAATCTCATAGCTAGTAGGCATCCAAAATTTAATTTGAACCCAGAACTAGCTGATTCTTAATAATACACATGGTACTTAGGTTATCTTGGTTATATATCCATGTATTTGAGATCGAGTTTATATTCCTAAACTTGGTAGGTTGGGATTTATGTTGAAAACATCATGAGAAAGATGTCCAAATGGTAGGTTACCTAAAATTCTTGATTTATTAGTGATAGAGAAAGTTGACTTTCCTCTAGGGCAGTGGTGGTCCTCAACCGGGGCAATTTTATTCTCCAGAGGCATTTGGCCAAACAGCTCTGATATATAACCCTTTATGTGTGTACTTTAAATCCAACGAAAGTTGTTTAAAAGTATCCTGTTGAATATATGTGGATTTGGTGGGGAGGAGGGGACTGTATTTTGACTTAACTAGTTGTTCGTCCACCTGGCTGGAAATACATAAGAGAAGACATTTAACACAGATGAAAGTCGAAGAAGGGGGTAGTGGAGGGTGGGGGCGCATGCACAATGAAAGAGAAAGAAACGCTAACATGAAGAGGCAGGTAGAAATTTAGAAGGTCAAAGCCAGAGTAATTGAAACAGACTTTGGAAATTGTGGATCTGAGAAAAAATTAGAGGTTAAGGGGTGGGTAAATAAGAAGATAAGGAAAAGTAAAGAGACAAATAGAATAAAACCAAAATAGATGTGTGCATGAAAAAGGAGGGAGAAAGAGAAGTGGTAAGAGGAGAAAATTCATCCATAATGCCCATTTAAGAATAGAGAAGGTAGAACCTTATTAGAAGGTGAAGTAGAAATAATATTTGCTTAAAAACAAAACAAAACAAAACCCTCATTTCCCCAATGGTTCAGTGGGTAAAGAATCCCCCTGCAATGCAGGAGATGCAGGTTTGATCCCTGGGTCGGGAAGATCCCCTGAAGGAGGAAATGGAAACCCACTCCCCTATTCTTGGCTGAAAAATCCCAGGGACAGAGGAGCCTGGTGGGCTGCAGTCCATGAGGTTGCAAAGAGTCGGACACAACTGAAGTGACTTAGCACACATGCACATTTCATATTTTAACATTGTAAGAGCTAGATCTTGAAAGTTTTTATCATGAGAGTAACAATTTGTAACTATGGGAAATAATGACTGTTAACTCAACCTATTGTAATAATTTCACATTATACACATATATCATTATATTGTACACTGTCAACCTGCAATACTATACATTTATTCTATCTCAATAAAACTGGGAAGGGGGATTGGAGATCTGAAATCTGTGGAGAAAGAAAAGGACTTCACAACCAGTATGGAGATCACATGTCTGTTTTTATCCAGTCTTGCTGTGATGATCTTCCTGTGGTTATAAGAACAGTGTTATGGAAGTGCCTTGCGTATGTGTCAGAGGCTGCTGTCCATGGGTGGAAAGTCCATCCAGAGGGAGACAGGGACACGTGGCTCTCAACAATATTGATGGATTTTAGTGGAACAGAAATGAGCTTTCTGAAGTGAGAAGTCAGTCTGGCGGGTGTTTTGCTTGAGATACTCTTTTGATGATGCTGTGCCCGTGTAATACCCAGAAAAGCACTTCTTTCGCTAAGTGCCTGCCAGGCCACCCAGCCTGGAAATCAGTGATAAAGCTTAAGCATCCCTCAGGGTCTGTGACCTCAGAGGGTTACTTAGTCTAACTTTATCGGTGGCGCCTCTTCTTTGCCATTATATTGCTTATTACCGGAGCTGATCTTTTTTTTCTTAAAATCTGTTAATCTTATACAAGGGGAAGGGACCATTTGAGCTGTCAGACAGGAAGCTGATGGGAAATGGTAAGCCTCCACAATAGGGAGAGTGTCCTGCTGTTTGGGGTCCTGGCAGAGGTTACTTTAAACCCAGAAAAATCGGGGCATACATTTTCCTCGGATTAGCTGGGGTCTCCCCAAAGCATGCCCTTTTGAAATGGCTGTATGTATCTTACAAATGAAGGTGGTAAGCACCTCAGTGTCAATGTAGGGGCGTTAGGAGGGCAGGTCAAAGTTTAGAACTCAGTCTATGGAAGATCTGCTAGAGAAGGGATAGGCTACCCACTCCAGTCTTCTTGGGCTTCCCTTGTGGCTCAGCTGGGAAAGAATTCGCCTGCAATGAGGGAGACCTGGGTTCGATCCCTGGGTTGGGAAGATCCCCTGGAGAAGGGAAAGGCTACCCACTTCAGTATTCTGGCCTGGAGAACTCCATGGGGTCGCAAAGAGTCGGTCATGACTTAGAGACTTTCACTTTCACTTTCTATGGCTATTGACCAAAAAATAGTCTTCTTCCATAGGTAGGCAGAAAGGGCTCTTGAATGTCTAAATCCACAAACTTTTTTAGTCTGGAAGACGTTCGATCACTTGGTTTCAAGTCAGTGTCTGTAACTGACCATGTGTATTAGCAGCTTTAAAATCCAGGCTCTGTATCAAACCCTTTGCATTCATTTCTCATAAACATAAACTGCATACATATAAATAATGTTCATTCTGGTATAGCAGTTACACTAGTAATTGATGGAGGCTCAAAATGGTTAGAAGAGCTAATAAATGGCAAAGCTGACCTCTGTTCTGTGTTCATTCATAACATTTCCCCCTGTCGACTGTATTACTGTTTTAAGGAAATGATGAGTCCAACAGGAAGGCACACTCGGCTGGGTAGTTGAGATCACCAGTTGTGGGGTAGAGCAGACCAGATTTGAATCCCAGAGCCTCCACCTGTCAGATCTGTGACCTTGGGCAAGAAACCTAACCTCTCTCTGAGTTTATTTCCTCTAAAGTGGGGATAATCATTGTGTCTGCTTCATGCGATTAAGTGAAGGTTTTTTGTTTTTTTTTCAGTAGTGTAGTATAGTACTGTCTACGTATGGGCTTCCGAGGTGACTCAGTGGTAAAGAATCTGCCTCCCAGTGCAAGAGATGCAGGTTTGATCCCTCAGTCGGGAAGATCCCCTGGAGTAGGAAATGGTGTCTCCCTTCAGTATTCTTGCCTGGGAAACCCCATGGACAGAGGAGCCTGACGGGCTTCACAGTCCATAGGGGTTGCAAAGAGTCAGCCATGACTGAGCAATTGACCACCAGCAGCGTAGTATATGTATACACACTTATGTATAATATAATCTTATATTTATGTAAATGTTTATCACTGAGAATGGTTTTTTAGAAGATGTGTGTCGCCTTTGAGAAGCTGGTATTCTCATGGAAGAGACGGGCACATATAAAATGCCCTGGAAATGCATACCCAGATGAAGTCAGCCCTGCAGTAGGGTGCCAGGAAAGGGCATGGTGCCAGGGAGCGAGGGGGCAGTCAGTTCTATGTGGCGCAGCCGAGGAGGAGAGGAGATGAGCTTTGATAAGAACACAATTTGATGCGGAGGGAGGGTGATTCAGAGGAAGGGGACATGGTGAGCCCAGGTTTTGGAACATAAAACACATTTATGGACAAATAGATTCAGACAGGGCATAGGGTCTGGGGACCAACATCATAGAATGTGAGTAAAGTAGGTGGGATTAGTCAGAGCATGAGTCATGAAATTTATTAATTTTCATTTTTTAAAAATATATTGTACCCAGCATAAGTTTTTTTAACATACTTGGCAAATCAAACTCATCCATTTAGGTCCATATTTGATGCATCTGACACAGAAAAACAAGTAAATATATATGGTACTAACCCTCTAATTAACCAACCAGAAATTGTATTGAGTTCTGTTATATTTGATCCTCTGAAACTCACAAAGCTGAAAGTCATAAAATAAACAGGCAAACAAAAAAATAAAAGGCCAGGGCCTTTAAACTTTAAAGACTAAAGAAAACTGGTTGTGAATCTAGAACCAAATGAAATGAAATTACAGCAGGAAGTTAAGCTGAGCATGAAGACAGGAACTAGAAGGACTTGGGAATATGTTCACATATCTTCAAGAACATGGCAACCCACTCCAGTGTTCTCGCCTGGAGCATCCCATGGACAGAGGAGCCTGGAGCGCTATAGTCCATAGGTTCACAAAGAGTCAGACACCACTGAAGTGACTTAGCGCACACACACACACACACATCTTCAAGAACACAACAATCTGGGGCTCTTTAGCAGGATAGCAAGACACTCTTAAGTTTATCAGCCTCTTCAAGGTGATATTGTACTGAGTTTCACCCACCTTTTAGGAAGTGGATGGAGTGGAATACATTCTTCTGCAATTTCCCCCAGAATGATTAACATGACAGAGTTTCTATTATATTTCAAGACACCAGCCTTCGTGATTTGAAATTGTTGCATTTATTTTCTTACCTTGTTCCCAGGACACTATTGGGTAATTGGTAATTAAATTTCTATTACTCTCTCCCAACACAATGTCTGTGTCCGATAAATTGAATAGGCCTGCCAACATGAAAGAAAAAGTAATCAAAACTTTAAAAGGAATACTCTTCATTCTCTTTTTGTATCTAAAAACCAAATGACAGGTTCTGCAAGTAAACATGGCAGTTGGGAAAGAGGGTGAAGAAACAGAGAGAAATGCAATTATCCTAAACTGTCTCTTTTAAGGTACTTTCCCCCTGCACTTATGTAAGAATTGATATGAGAGTTTTGCAGAATGAGTAACTAATAAATTACATGGCATGAAAAGGAACATATATATTCATTTTTTCGGGAAAAAAAAAAAAAGCTTTTAAATGATTATTTCCTTGGTGACTTTTCAATTTACTCTTGGGGATCAGAAGTTCATCATCTACATATTTAAATTTATACATTCATTACAATTTTAAAAACATTTTCTGACACTTTAACGTCATCCCATATTGTCAGATTTAGGAATAGTATGCTAGAAGCTAAACCAAGAAAATGGTTAAATGCATGTTCTTCCGTTCAGTTCACTTAGTCGTGTCCGACTTTTTGTGACCCCATGGACTGCAGCATGCCAGGCTTCCCTGTCCATCACCAACACCTGGACCCTGCTCAGACTCATGTCCGTTGAGTCGGTGATGCCATCCAACCGTCTCATCCTCTGTCATCCCCTTCTCCTCCTGCCCTCAATCTTTCCCAGCACCAGGGTCTTCTCCAAGGAGTCATGTTCTTGGGTGAGTAAATGGATGTATACACAGACTGAGTAACTTTCCCATTACATTAGCTATGTGATGTTTAGCCTTCCAACAGCAAATATTCTGCACTCTGTTGTTTAGGTCATAACACCTATCCCCAAGTGTAGAAAGTTGACAGAAAGAAAAGAGACATCTATTGGAATATATCTATTTCAACTCCATGCTTGCTTGGTTTGAGCAGAGGTGGGCGTATCAATTGCTTAAGGCTGTAGACAATCAAATTTGCATTTCTGAAACCAAAGTTGGTTACTTAATTTGGGGGCAAGGGCTACTATCCATTTTCTTCCAGAAAGCAAAATGCCAGACCAAGGTCACAGGGATGCAAAATATTGCTGCCCAAGAAACTGTGGTTGACAGGATGGCTATAGTCCAAGTAAATACTATAAATATCAATTTTCCAGGAGAGTTAGGGCAGCACCTAGCAATCAACAAAGCTCAATGTCTTAGAGCAGTGGGAGTTCCTCTCTGAATACTCAACAAGTAGCATAAGAATGCTAATTTTTTAAAAACTGGTTTGCACCAGCTCTATTGAACTTCAGCTGTGCTGTACCTTCTCTAATTGGCATACATCTTGCTTTGACCATTGGATGTCTTTGTGAAATGTCTGATAACTAGGAGGAAATTAAATATTAAGTTAAGTATTTCTGTTGAGTCCTTGTAGTGTTAGGATCCTTACAAGTGTGGTTTAGTGACTGTTGGAATAGAATATTTATAAGTATCAATTACCTGGAGACTTGTCCTTATAGGGATGCATCTTTTGCTGCCACCAGGGGTCCATGTAATGGACTGGATAACAGTTAATTCAGTTCCATTCATTCGCTCAGCCATGTGCAACTCTTTGCGACCCCATGGACTGAAGCACACCAGGCTTCTCTGTCCATCTCCAACTTCCAGAGCCTGCTCAAACTCACGTCCATCGAGTCGGTGATGCCATCCAATCAGCTCATCCTCTGTCACCCGCTTCTGCTCCTGCTTTTAGTCTTTCCCAGCATCAGGGTCTTTTATTAATGAGTCAGTTCTTCACATGAAGTAGCCAAAGGAATAACAGTGACCAGGAAGAATTCAGGCAGTGTGTAGAGTCATTTTCTAGCAAGAAGGAAGAATCTTAATTACAATAAAATAATTGTAGGGGAGGAAAATTTTTCCTGTCTTTCCTTCTAGGATCTTTGGCTAGGCTAATAATTACATTGACATAATTAGCACATTATTGACCAGATGATTTTGGCAGAAACTAACACCTACAGTGTTAGTATGTCTCCAGTCAATGATACGTTAACAGGAGATAAATTTAATTCATACATACAGGAACTCATAAAAATGTGACTGAAAGAAATGACCCAAGCAGGTAGCTTTTATACCTTCTTAAACAAAGAAACAATAAATTTGTGACTAATTAATAAGACAAATAAGTTTGGACTTGTAGTAGTAAATTACTGAGAAAGTGCAAAGTTTCGTTCCTTTTTTGGTGCTGAATTCCCTATCTCTGGTGATGAGCATCTCTAACTTGGTGGAGGGTGGGTACTTTTCCTGAGGGAGATTTATTTCTTACTTTCAGGCGGACATAGGAAGGTCAGGGTGTCCTTTCTGCACTGACTGTTTCTTAAATAACTTTAATTCAAAATAATCAATATGCCAGAGTGGTGTATTTTGGGGTGACACATTCTGTCTCCTTCAGTCCTGCCATTGAAACTTCCAAAAATTTCATTACGTATCAGCTGAATTCGTAGGTTGCTCTGTCTCACTGAGCCAATCTCGCATTCTTGAAAATAGGTCAGTTTAGTTAACACTCATTTCAGGAGGCATTGATGCAGGTGGGCTCCCAAATTTAGCCTATGTTGCTCAAGTAATCACATGTTTAATAAGATGCATTTGTATGGAAACAAAAGAAAGACAATGGTGAGTAATTGGAGCGTGTTTAATTGTAGTTTTTGAGTGCTGAGGGCAGCCAGTGGAGATTTCTAGATGACAGGCTTGGAGGCACCTCAGAGGAGTGAGGGCAGGCAGCGATCACCTGAGAGATTTCCCTGGTTTGCCATCGGAACGTCTCTGGTGATATTTCTGAGTGGCCCACACAGTAGCAAGCCCAAAGGTTGTCTATACACGAGCTGTGTGGTCATTTCTCTGAAGTTTACATCAAGTTGTCCAACTTTAGCTTACAGGGCTTGTGGGGAGAGGAGAGTTTTAGTTCTAAGTGATTTCAAATCAGAAAGGTGGAAGAAAATTGGAAACGTCAGCTTGGAGGATTGTAGCCAGATACTGGAGGAAAGAGAAGACTTCAGGATCCAGTTAATTTATGTATAGAAAAACACGACCGCAAAGATAATTAACAGCACTAGAATCTAATATCTGTAAAGGCATAATATTGAATCATAATTCCCCCACAGTTATCACAGCTTTTTTTTTTTAACCAATGATAACCTCAGTAAGATGAGTTTGTTTGCAAATTTAGTTTCATTTCAGTATGCTTGGCTTAGTTATTTACCTAAGAGCGGCAAGAATAATAGTTGATCATATAGATTTTTAAAAAATCTACTTTGCTGGAACTTTCCATAAGGAATGTCAGATTAGACTCTAAAAAACCTCTTGAGGCTAGGGAACCAAGCCAACAGCTTTCCAGCAGATCTGCCATAGGATTTTTGGGTGCGATACCTATACATTTGGGTTAACTGGTCCTCAGCATTTCCTGAGTTCTTGAGTCGGCTAGGAAGTGACCTTTCTTACTCACCTGATAAGATTTTCTGGAATCCTATAACAAGGTACAAAGCCATTTTTCCAAAGAGACTTTATTGTTGCCATAAAATCAAGCTTAGATCCTTAAACCTGTCTGGTCGCATCTGAGTCTGTCTATTGCTCTCAAATATGGCATCCTAGTCAAATCTGTGGCAATGTAACGAGGGTTCCAATTGTGTCCTGTTAGGAGGAGAACAGTATATTTTTTTTAAAGAAGACTTAATTTGAATTTTTTTAAATATGCAATTTTAAAGGTTGCTTTCCATTTACAGTTATTACAAAATATTAGCTGTATTCCTCCTATAGTAAAGTACATCCTTGAGCTGATCTCATAGGCAATAGTTGGCCCCTTCCGCTCTTCCACCTCTATATAACCCCTCCCTCATCTCTCCCCTGGTAATCACGCTTGTCCTCTACATCTGTGAATCGGCTTCTTTTTTGTTATATTCACTAGTTGGCTGTATTTTTTAGATTCCACATATAAACGATACCATCCAGTGTTTGTCTTTCTCAGTCTGACTTATTTCGATTAGCATAACGCTTGAGGAGAACAGACTCTTATTGAGTTTATGCAAGTAGCTCTATTGCCGTGAAAAAAAAACCAACACTCGCTAAGAGTTTTTGAGTTCTAGAGGGATCGGGTAGGTTGAAAAAGATAAATGCTTCATCTTTATTCTCAAAAATAAATTTTGCTAAATTGCTGATAGCCTAAGAAAAATGAAAAGGATACATTTTCCTTAAATCTGAAAAAGTAAGACATAAAAGAAATAATAATGTTTCAAATAAAGAGTCATGAAAATTACAGTCATCCTCATCAGTTAACATAGTCCATGTAATTAATTCTTGTTGATTTTCTGGGTTGTTTTTTTTTAGCAGTTATATAAAGCCATCAATTTGCTTTTTGTTTTTGTTTTTTCAAAAGAGTTCTATAATCTTTTACCAAGTTCAGTGGTATGATCTGAAAGTTACTAAAAGCATGCACTTGATAGAGTCCTTTCCTGGAATCTCCTTGAAGATGAAGCCATTTTCTAAAAGCATCAGAGTAAAACAGTAACTGTTCGTAAATGGCAAGAGGCTTAACGATGCCAGTTATAGGTCTGATAAGAGTTTATTGCAAGGAAACTTGATTAATTCTGTGACATACAACATTTCAATATCATAGGTATTATTTGGTGATGACATTTACTAGGATAACATCTCTAGGAATTTCATATAATTTCTGTACTTACGTATACCCTGAGGAATGCACTATTAAAAGCTTAACATTACTTTTTATTTCACAAAGCTTCCCATGTAATTTAACATATCAAATATGCTTCAGTCAGTTCAGTCTCTCAGTTGTGTGTGACTCTCTGTGACCCCATGGACTGCAGCACGCCAGGCCTCCCTGTCCACCACCAATTCCCTGAACTTACTCAAACTCGTGTCCATCGAGTGAGTGATGCCATCCAACCATCTCATTCTCTGTTGTCCCCTTCTCCTCCTGCCTTCAATCTTTTCCAACATCAGGGTCTTTGCTAGTGAGCTAGTTCTTTGCATCAGGTGGCCAAAGTATTGAAGTTTCAGGTTCAGCATCAGCCCTTCTAATGAACACTCAGGACTGACCTCCTTTAGGATGGACTGGTTGGATCTCCTTGCAGTCCAAGGGACTCTCAAGAGTCTTCTCCAACACCACAGTTCAAAAGCATCAATTCTTTGGCACTCACATTTCTTTATAGTCCAACTCTCACATCTATACATTACTACTGGAAAAATTATAGCTTTGAATAGATGGACCTTTGTTGGCAAAGTAATGTCTCTGCTTTTTAATATGCTGTCTAGGTTGATTATAGCTTTCCTTCCAAGGAGCAAGTATCTTTTAATATCATGCCTGCAGTTACCATCTGCAATGATTTTGGAGCCCAAAAAAATAGTCTCTCACTGTTTCCATTGTTTACCTATCTATTTGCCATGAAGTGATGGGACCAGATGCTGTGATCTTAGTTTTCTGAATGTTAGGTGTTAAGCCAACTTTTTCACTCTCCTCTTTTACTTTCATCAAGAGTCTCTTTAGTTCTTCTTCACTTTCTGCCATAAGGGTGGTGTCATCTGCATGTCTGAGGTTATTGATATTTCTCTTGGCAACTTTGATTCCAGCTTGTGCTTCATCCAGCCCGGCATTTCACCTGATGTACTCTGCATATAAATTAAATAAGCAGGGTGACAATATGCAGCCTTGACCTACTCCTTTCCTGATTTGGAACCAGTCTGTTGTTCCATGTCTGGTTCTAACTGTTGCTTCTTGACCTGCACACAGATATCTCAGGAGGCAGGTCCGGTGGTCTGGTATTCCCATCCATCTCTTGAAGAATTTTCCACAGTTTGTTGTGATCCACACAGACAAAGGCTTTGGTGTAGTCAAAAAAGCAGAAGTAGATGTTTTTCTGGAACTCTCTTGCTTTTTTGATGATCCAGCTGATGTTGGCAATCTCTGGTTCCTTTGCCTTTTCTAAATCCAGGTTGAACATCTGGAAGTTCACAGTTCATGTACTTCAAGCCAGCTTGAAGCCTGGCTTGGAGAATTGTGAGCATTACTTTGCTAGCATGTGAGATGAGTGCGATTGTGTGGTAGTTTGAGCATTCTTTGGGATTGCCTTTCTTAGGAATTGGAATGAAAACTGACCTTTTCCAGTCCTGTGGCCACTGCTGAGTTTTCCATATTTGCTGGCATATTGAGTGCAGCACTTTCACAGCATCATCTTTCAGGATTTGAAATAGCTCAACTAGAATTCCATCACCTCCACTAGCTTTGTTCATAGTGATGCTTCCTAAGGCCCACTTGACTTTGCATTCCAGGATGTCTGGCTATAGGTGACTGATCAAACCATCGTGGTTATCTGGGTCATGAAGATCTTATTGTATAGTTCTGTATTTTCTTGCCACCTCTTCTTAATATCTTCTGCTTCTGTTAGGTCCATACCGTTTCTGTCCTTAATTGTGCCCGTCTTTGTATGAAATGTTCCCTTGGTATTTCTAATTTTTTTGAAGAGATCTCTAGTCTTTCCCATTCTATTGTTTTCCTCTATTTCTTTGCATTGATCACTGAGGAAAGCTTTCTTATCTCTCCTTGCTATTCTTTGGAACTCTGCATTCAAATGGGAATATCTTTCCTTTTCTCCTTTGTCTTTAGCTTCTCTTCTTTTCTTGGCTATTTCACAGGCCTCCTCAGACAACCATTTTGCCTTTTTGCATTTCTTTTTCTTGGAGATGGTCTTGATCCCTGCCTCCTGTACAATGTCACGAACCTCCATCCATAGTTCTTCAGGCACTCTGTCTATCAGATCTAATCCCTTGAATCTATTTCTCACTTCCACTGTATAATCATAAGGGATTTGATTTATGTCTTACCTGCATGGTCTGGTGGTTTTCCCTTTCTTCAATTTAAGTCTGAATTTATCAATAAGGAGTTCATGATCTGAGCCACAGTCAGCTCCCGGTCTTGTTTTTGCTGACTGTATAGAGCTTCTCCATCTTTCGCTGCAATGAATATAATCAATCTGATTTTGGTATTGACCATCTGATGATGTCCATGTGTAGGGTCTTCTCTTGTGTTGTTGGAGGAGGGTGCTTGCTATGACCAGTGCGTTTTCATGGCAAAACTCTGTTAACCTTTGTCCTGCTTCACTTTATACTCCAAGGCCAAATTTGCCTGTTACTCCAGCTATCTCTTAACTTCCTACTTTTGCATTCCAGTGCCCTATAATGAAAATGACATCTTTCTTGGGTGTTAGTTCTAGAAGGTCTTGTGGGTCTTCATGGAACCATTTAACTTCAGCTTCTTCGGCATTACTAGTTGGGGCATAAACTTGGATTACTGTGATATTGAATGCTTTGCTTTGGAAATGACCAGAGATCACTCTGTCATTTTTGAGATTGTATCCAAGTACTTCTTTTCAGACTCTTTTTTACTATGATTGCTACTCCATTTCTTCTAAGGGATTCTTGCCCAATAGTCATCTGAATTAAATTCGCCCACTCCAGTCCATTTTAGTTCACTGATTCCTAAAATGTCGATGTTCTCTCTTGCCATCTCCTGTTTGACCACTTCCAATTTACCCTGATTCAAGGACCTAACATTCCAGGTTCCTATGCAATATTGCTTTTTACATCATTGGACTTTACTTCCATCACCAGTCACATCCACAAATGGGTGTTGTTTTTGCTTTGGCTCCATTTCTTCATTCTTTCTGGAATTATTTCTCCACTGATCTCCAGTAGCATATTGGCCACCTACCGACCTGGGGAGTTCATCTTTCAGTGTCCTGTCTTTTTGCCTTTTCATACTATTCATGGGGTTCTCAAGGCTAGAATCCTGAAGTGGTTTGCCATTCCCTTCTCCAGTGGACCGCATTTTGTCAGAACTCTCCACCATGACCCATCTGTCTTGGGTGGCCCTATACAGCATGGCCCATAGTTTCACTGAGTTAGACAAAGCTGTGGTCCATGTGGTCAGATTGGTTAGTTTTCTGTGATTGTGGTTTTCAGTCTGTCTGCCCTCTGATGGAGAAGGATGAGAGGCTTATGGAAGCTTCCTGATGGGAGAGACTGACTGAGGGGAAAACTGGGTCTTCTAGTTACTGATGGGCGGGTCCACGCTCAGTAAATCTTTAATTCAATTTTCTGTTGGTTGGTGGGGCTGTGTTTCCTCCCTGTTATTTACCTGGGGCCAAACTACGGTGGAGGTAATGCAGATAATGGGGACCTCCTTCAAAGGGTCCCATGCAGGCACTTCTACACTCAATGCCCCCAACCCTGA